>NC_073303.1:175818496-176132148 GCF_027595985.1 Sorex araneus | reverse complement strand
AAATTCCATAACAAGTGAGACATTTTTAGTCCTACACTAGTTTACTCCCTGACTGCGGAGCTTCTTTCTCTTCTACTTTCCAATAAACTTATCCATTTTTTAACTCTTGAGTCTGAACATCATTATTTCTCAGTATTTTCAATCTTGAAAATATTAAAGAATCTGGGAGCCATGAACAAACAGAAGACCAACAGTCACTATTCCTGCATCAATGGTATACTAGAAATTTACCGGTCCACACCCCTCAGGGATATTTTTCAGTCCCCATATTATTTTGTTTATTTTTGGGGTAAATTGTGGGGGGAATAATCACTCCCCATGGTGTTCATGGGATCATATGTACCAGGGTTAATGCATACAAAGTATACAAAGTACTGTCTAGCCCTTTATGGAATCTTCCCTGTGTTTCCATATTATTTCATATATATATTTATATATATCTACACACACACACACACACATATATATATATATGTATATATATATATCAGGAACTCTTCACATTCTTTGCCTAGTAATCCTCAAACTTGCCTCCAAAACCACCATCATTGAATTTATTTAATTATATTGTTTATGGCTCTCCAAATGATTGAGAGGTCTTTAACAAAATATTATAGCATTTATCAGGTTGGTAATTTTTCTAAGTATGTACTTTTCTAGAACTCAGTAACAGGGCATTTAATCACATATTTTTTTAGTCCCTAAGAGAATATCAGTTTTGTTGTAGAGTGTAAATAAATTATTGCTACCTAAATATTTGTTATTCTGATCACTTTTGGATAGACTACCATGAACATTCAGAAAGATTGTTATAGATTAAATTGACTAGAAACTTCAACTCTGCATATTCTGTGAGAGTTTATAAATATTAACAGTGAGTTTTCTACAGAGAATTAATAAATCTAATCACTTACACATAACATTCAAAGGAGAAAAGAATATTTCATCTCTTTGCAAAGGTGATTTGGGGCAAGATATTAGTTGATTTGAGTCTTTAAATTTATCTTTCTGATTTAGAACGGATGAATAAACTTTGATCTTTTAAATTAAAAGTGAAATATGGGAGATGAGTTCAGATAATTTGGAGCTGTTCATTACTGCGTATCATAGGTTGTTGAAGAACACTATTGAAAAAATAAAGAGTTCTCAAAAAATAAGTAAGTTAAAATAAATAAATGACTTTTAAGCATCATTAAAAAAATCACTCCTAAGGTTTTCAGAGCTGTTTTAATTTTACTATAAAAATAAATAGTTATTTACAACCAAGAAAATAGCAAATATATAATTCTAATTTTAAAAAGAGAAATAAAAATAACCAGGCCAACACTGTTAAATCAGTAGAATCCTTTATTTCCCATTCTGTTAACACAATAATAAAAATTAAAAAAAACCCTAACTCTGGAGTCTAAAGATAAAGCTATATTTTTATATTTACACAAATTTAAGATGTCATTTTTTGATCTAGAAGTTCAGGTAAACTGATGCCTCTCCACTGTGGAATTGAGCTTCTTTGATTGGATCTTATTTGCCCCTTGTGGACAAGCTTTGTGGGGGATACTTAAAAATCAGAAGTTTTGAGCCCAGAGTGTTAGGACATAGGTTAGAGTGCTTTCCTTGCATGCAACCAACTCAGTTTTGGTCCCTGGTACCTCCTATTCTCTCCTGAGCCTTGGCAATAGTGATCCTTAAGGGCAGAACTAGGAGTAAGTCTTGAGCTCTGCTGTGTGTGGCCCCCAAAAATGCCCCCGCCCAAGAAATTGAAGTTTCAGAGATATCCAAATGAAACAGGTTTACCTTTTGTGTTTGTATGTGGTGGTGGTGGTGGTGGTGTGTGTGTGTGAGTCTGTGTGTGTGTGTAACCTGTCACTTCCATATAGCTTTGTAATAGGAGAGGTCCCACATAGTGCCTCCTGAAGTCAAACCCAAGGGTACTATGTATAAAACATAAATAACAAACTTTTCAGCTATATTCTGTACTAAATTCACTGTGTATTAGAGCAAATTAATAAGTTCTAGATCAAATTTTTACTTGGAATTTAAGTCCATTCAAAAATGTGATGGACTATGAACAGATTAGTTTTTTTAAAAAAAAATTTATTAGTGAATCACTGTGAGGTACAGTTACAAACTTATGAACTTTCGTGTTTGCATTTCAGTCATACAGTGATCGTTTACCCATCCCTCCACCAGTGTCCATTCTCCTCCACCAATGATGCTACCCCTACCCTATCCCCCACCACCCCACCCTGCCTCTGCGACAGGGCATTGCCTTTTGTTATCTTTCCTTCTGGGTGTCGTAGTTTGCAATAGAGGTATTGAGTGGCCATCGTGTTCAGTCTATAGTCTACTTTCAGCTCGCATCTTTCAACCCGAATGGGTTCTCCCCACATCCCCTACTTGGTGTTCCCTTCTCTATCCAGCCATAGAAAGATCACACTCATCTGTGGAATATAAAGTAACAGAGTGGGAGACTAACACTCAAGAGTAGTAGAGATAAGGACCAGGAGGTCTGCCCCCCACAGCTTGGAAACTGGCCTCACATGATGGGGGAAAAGGCAGCTGAGATTTTTGTTTTGTTTTGTTTTTTAAGAAAAAAATATAAGCCCTAAATGGGGCTCAAAAAACTGATGTTTATAGAATCCTTGAGAATGAGAATATGTCTTCTGTAGTCTTTATGCTTGTAATAATTTCTCATTTTTTGTAGCTATTGCAAAAATCATTGAAACTGTAAAGTTCTGCATTTTCTTTTAGGTGTGTTAAACCTTTTTTAAATTAAAACATTTTGGTTTACAATGTTGCTTATAATAGATAAATAGCTTAAAAATCTAGTTACTTAAAATAGCTTTTAAAGCCATGTGTTTACAACAGAAAAATATCCCCAAGATATACCCAAAATATCAAGCTATCCTGGTATTTAAGGTGCATTATTTGTTGTCTCACAAAATCCTGATTTTAAATAATCATTTCTGCTTGTGCTTTAACAAATTTACTTTTGATTTTTTAATTTTGCAAATAAAAGATGATTTGTGATCAGATGAAATGCTTCAATTGGCTTCTCTTTTCTCTGAAAAGCTAAGCAGATAGTCTAATTACACTTTTTAAAAGAACTGCATAAAGTATAAACATTGAAAATAAACTGTTGGAAATATTCACTTGAACTCAATTTCCTTTTAAGCAGTCTCATTTAGCCCAGTACTCTTCAATGGGTCATTTGTTATGTCAACCCACTATAGAGTACATCAAAGGAGCTTGTCACTAATTGATTACATTTCTCTACCACCATGATTCACAGCACTATAGGGACAATTACATAACTGTTTGACTTTTGCAAAACTGTGAGTTTAAGTAAACACAATTCTTTGTTATTATGGTCTCTAATGGGCATATGCACAGTAAGTATCATGGCATGTAACTAGATCTTGTTGCATTGTCTATCTGACTAGTGCCTCAGAAAAATCCCTCTTTCTCAGCAACTGGAGTTCTGGGGAACAGCTGCTGATCTCACACTGAAATTAAAAACATTTGAGTTGTTTTGATTTATGTTAGCTCCCATGGGAAGAGAGAAATGAAAAATGGATGCTTCATGTAAACAAAATACCATTTTTTTCCAAGCTGTATAAAGAAATGGTTCTAAATATTCTGACATATATCTTTTGAAATAGGGTGAGATCCTGTTACTATATTGTTAGATTTGTGAATACTAACAATATTCTAGTAAACCAAGTGCTAGGATATCCTTTTAGTCAACAGTGTGCAGAGGATGCAATTTTATCATCTCATTTTTGAAATATAAGTCTGAAATATAGTATGAGATTGTAATGGAATTGGACCGGCAAGGAAGAACATTAAAGTGATACAATCTTGGGAAAGCATAGGCTAATAGATTCTCTTTTTCTATAGGAGTTCTTAAAAGTCCAGTGTCTTAGATTTTCGTTTTGACTCTATGGAAACTCATTTCCATAGGGATTATTAGTAAAATAAAGAAATGATCACACTCATACAGTCATCATAATTAAATTCACTTATGTAGAAAAATATATGATGTGGATATATATTTGAAAATGTTAGATGACTTATAAATCTCTTGGTAGGAGGATCGGATCCTTGTATTATTAGAATTCTCTTAGGAGCCGGTGAAAACAGATCACCAAGAATAACCTATAGCTACACCAGCAGGCGTGATTGATTGGCAACACACGAACAAAAAGCCTTAGGGTTTAAAGGTACATTCCTCTCCTCCCCACCTAGCTTGTTTTATACCGCTCATTTGAAGTTTCTTTTTCTTTTAAAAAATGGTTTCTGACCCTGGAAGATTGTGAAGGATCATGCACATAATAAATGATAATGTACCTCCCCTCAGGAAGCAGGGTTTAAGAGTCAGAATTGTTCAGTAGTCTATTTCTCTAGTTTATAGTCCCTTTGAAAAGACTGAAACATTCTTTTTAGCAAATAGTAATGAAATACTACTTTAACATGGAGTAGAATTTCTTATTATAACCATTTGAAACACAATACCAGTTTATCCACAACTTCTCCCCAAATAATCTCAAACTTACCAGTAGGGAAAAAGCCACCATTTGTTTCTATTAGTGGGTTAAAAGCAAGGAAACCGAGTTCTAAAGTAATTTTAAAGATGTAAATATCTTAAACACAGTATCTGTTAAGAATAAATACATTTAAAAAATCAGGACAATAATTTGGATTTTAATTATGCAATCAAAAGTTTTTTTTTAATTGAGTACTCTATGATGAGTATATTGGAAATTTACATGTTCAGCTTTTCTAAATAAGAAAATTATATACTTGTTATGGATATTGTCAAAGATATAAAGATATAATAGATATATACATATAATCATCAAAATTATGAATATTACAATGATTTTAATACAGTCAATATAATGCCAAGCTAATGGGTATATAAGTTATGAATAGTTCTTTATGTTTATTATATTGAAAATGCCACCACATTTAAGTGGCTTATATTTAATAAATATAAAGATGCTGGTGAACAAAGAGCCAACATTTCTTTTGGTATAATTAAACCTTTTATTCCTGTGCATTAGGACAACAATTACGTCATTTAAAGTAACCAACCTTTATTTTTTTTAATCACCAAATATATGTCATTATGTATGCTGAAGTTTAGATCTCATTACCAGAGACAATCATGTAGATTTTCAAATATTTTCCAAAAATATAAGAGAATTTAGAGAAAAGAATGAGTTTTAGAATCATATAGACCCATGTTAAGTTCTGATTATGACATTAACCAAAGCCTGATATTCTAAAAACTAATTCTCTGGTTCCCAAGTCCTGACCAGAGAATGGAGCAAATAATTTACTAGGAAATTTAAAGATATGATAGCACTGAGCAAAGTTCCTGACACATGATGGGGCTGTTTATTATGTTTTGTAAGAATAAGTCATGCAAGTTACAATGGCTTTTATTCCAAAGGCAAAATTATATATTTTAAATTTACTGTTATCACCATAGTTTTGTTTTTTTTTTTTTTTTTTTTTTTTTTTGCTACACCCAGGAAAAGCACATATGGAGTTGTGGAGTTGCTTGGAAATCTTGTGTGGTGCTAGGATTCAAATCATCCTTAAAGTGCCTCAGTTTCTGTGCTCTCTCTCTCCAGCACTGGATTTGGGGAAAATTGCCATTGAGTAGTAGTTTCGAGTATCAGCTCATTAAACAACAGAATGAGCACAGTGACAAGGGAATTAAAAGGTCTATTGTACGGGCTTTTAAATATGACAATTTAAGAAATAAAAATCAAGTCAAAGTAATATTTGTGAGATATAATCAAAATTTTATTGTTTGTTTTCTTTGGTGGGAGGCACACCAGGTGGTACTCAGGCTTACTTCTGGAATTGTGCTCATGGATCACTCCTAGAAGTGTTCAGAGTACCATATGGGGTGTTAGGGATAGAATGTTTGTTGGCTGCATGCAAGGAAAGCTAGCACTCTACACACTGTGCTATTTCTCAGGCCCTGGATTTCATTTTTATTTGGGATAAATATCATAGAGAAAAATGTGTCTAATTTGTGTAGATTTTTTAATTTATAAACTATTGGGGATGTAGATCCTTACCTTTTTTTTCTACTATAAAACCCAGAGTAACATTTTAAGCAAATACTTTATATATGAATAATCCCTTATTTAGTAAAGAAAGATTCTGGGTCAAATAGTGGTTTTTCACCCACTATCTGACTCTTTAGTTGGAACTGATATTTGCCTCAAATATGGTTTATTTCTTCATAAATCAGTCATATGTAGCTCACTATTATTATTATTCCAAATGGGTTCTATAGTAATAAGTATTTTACACACAAAAAATTAATAATTTTACCTTCAAGAGCTGAAATCTTGTCTATGATCATATTAAATAAATGCACGTCTAGATGGAACTAGAGGGTGTCATGCTAAGTGAAGTCTATCAGAGGAAAAGGGTAAATACAGAATGTTTGCCCTCATATGTTGATTAATTATACACAGCAAGAGAGCAACAAATGGCCAGAGGCAATAGAATTGGAGAGTTGGACTACAGAACTGAGTTTAGTCTGTGTGTATATGTGTATTTTGGGGGGTTATATGGCGAGTTTTGTGACATTGTTGGAGGAAAACAGGCAACCTGACAGTCGGTATAGTGTTGGAACAATGTGTGCCCGAAAGAGTTATTATCACCATAGCACTGTAGCACTGTCGTCCCATTGTACATCTATTTTCTCGAGCGGGCACCAGCAATGTCTCCATTGTGAGACTTGTTGTTACTGTTTTTGGCATATTGCCATGCTCTGCCATGGGGACGGGATACTCTCGGAAGCTTGCCGGGCTCTCCGAGAGTGATAGAGAAATCGAACCCGGGTCGGCCGCATGCAAGGCAAACACCCTACCTGCTGTGCTATCGCTCTAGTCCATTATCACTGTATCAATTAAAAAAAAAGAGAGAGAGAGGGAAGGACAGAATATCAAGGCAGTACACTTGACCTTAGAAACAAAATTTTGAGGGTGAAGTTTGAACTTGATAAAACTGGGATAATATAATCCTAGTGTTAGTGTGCAAAGTATACTTCCTATTTAAGAATGCATCTGTATTTTGTTGTTGTTATTATTATTATTATTATTATTATTATTATTATTATTATTTGCTTTTTGGGTCACATCCAGCGATGCTCCAGGGTTACTCCTGGTTCAGCACTCAGGAATTACTCCTGGAAGTGCTTGGGGAACCATATGGGATGGCGGGGATTGAACCCGGGTTGGCCGCGTGCAAGGCAAACACCCTACTCGCTGTGCTATCGCTCCAGCCCGTATCTGTATTTTAGAATGGGTGTATTAATATGCTACTTGGTTAGATTCAAAGAGCTCTAATTGGTCAACACACTAGTTACAATAGTGCCTTTGCATAAATTGAATTCCAAAATATTCCAATCTAACAGCAGGCAAAAACAATAAGGAGCACAGCTATACCATACATGGTTGATTGTTGGCTCAAGTTAAATGAAGGATCTAGAAAAGATTCCTGAACTTTAATGTTAGTGCAGCAACTGTATACAGCACACATGTATTTGAATATTAAAATTAACCTTTGCTCTCATTTATGTGTGTTGTTCTATTTTCTGATGAACATTTCTACATTTCCATTGCTTGCCCTCTTATATAGTTCATTCAAAAAAAAAACACTAAAATGATGAGAATTGAGCAAAGCATTCCCCTAATTTATTCTCTGCTGATAAACAGCCATTTGAATGGAGTCAAGATGATTCAAAATTTCAGACAATACTATTTCTTTCTATATGACTTATGCCACTTCATAGAGCTAGAAATGTAATAATTATATTCCAAATATATAGGTTACATAAGTGAAATATCCCCCTAATTCTCATTTGGAGCATATTTATGTAATACTTTATGAGTAGGGCTAGTCTTCTTGAAGAAATTGCAATAAATTAAGGCAAAGGATTAATTTGACTGTTTTTTACATTTTAAAAATTCATGTTGATTTAATTGACAGGAAAAATAAAGTAATATATATTTAGACATTGAGCTGAACCAATGTATTTTAAATAGAAATACTGGGAAAAGAAACTAAAGTATTTTTTAAACTTGATTTTTATCTACCTCATTCTGAAACTACTGGTATTAGAAGTTAGAATAATTTATCAGAAAAGAATAGAGAATGTATCATTCATATCACCTTTCTTACATGGAGAATTGATGAAGCAACTTGGAAAAATAGATTGAGTAATTAAATGCATTGTATTTCATGTCACTCTTTTACATTAACTCAAGAGGAAAGTTGAATTCCACGTTGTGTATACTATTTTCCACCTGTAATTTTTGGGAAATATAATCACTTTTTCCAACTTTGGGGAAAAAATACATTGAGGAAAGTACACAGTTGAACTTGACTCTGAAAGTTGGAAGCAAAAATATTGTCTTCAGATGTACTAAAAAGTAATTGAGCAAGTCTTCGCTCCCTCTCTCCCTCTCTGCCTCCCTCCCTTCCTCTCACCTTCCTTCCTTCCTTCCTTCCTTCCTTCCTTCCTTCCTTCCTTCCTTCCTTCCTTCCTTCCTTCCTTCCTTCCTTCCTTCCTTCCTTCCTTCCTTCCTTCCTTCCTTCCCTCCTTCTTTCCTTCCTTCCTCCGTTCTTTCCTTTTTTCTTTCCTTCCTTCCTTCAGCTGTGGCCCTCAAAAGAAATACTAAAAACAGACTTAATTGAGTTACCTACTTTAATTTTTTTTATATTGAAAGTTTCAAAGGCAACATATACATGCCAAAGAACTCAGATGTCTGTTGATATTTACTATTTAATTTATGTTTAATGATTAGGATAGACAATTCTACTTAAAATGACACTGGGAAAGCATTTTGAAAATGTGACTCAAGACTATAATGGAAATTATATATGCTATTGTTTTAAATTTGAAGACTGGCAATGCCCTTCATATTTTTGGATATGTATGATTTCTTGTAGTGAGGATGTTAATTACTAAAAGCCAATAACGTAGTTGATGTTGAGAGGAATGAATTTACCCAGTGCTTCATAGTAGTGGTCAATGAGAAAAAAATAAGATTAATGTTGACATGAGAATAATAGCAATCCCATGTCAACATTAGAAAAGATAATGTGCACTATTAGTTTATAAGAAATAGACAAACATTCCTGATATGTTTAAATGGAAATGGTTGCAGGTGAAGATTTATAAAATGAAAAAAGAATTTAGAACAGCAGGTGGAAAAAGTGTCAAAATCAGAATCAATCTTGCAGGGTATTTATTCCCCAAAAGGCTACTGAAACAGTTGTAAAGATACTCAAAATTGGGTAACAAGGTACAAATCTGAAATAGTTTATTTTCACCGCAATAGGCAAGATGATACATTTTGCATAAAACCTTTTAAGAGCACAATACATCAAAATTATAGAGCATGTCTTTGTCAGATATTTCTATAATTTCCTTTCATAAGCCAGTCACTTTCTATTAGTCTTTCTTGGTAGCTATAAACATTGTACTACATTTTCTTGGTAGTAAATGGTGCTGGAAGGAAAGGATCAAGGTAAAAACAGACCAAGTAAAGAAAGTTGACCTTAAAATTCAGAAGCTCAGATCTCAATGTGCCAAGTATCAGTTTTTACAACTTTTTCCTTCTCGGGATTTTAAATATACAGGATTTTACTCCCAGAATTTTACTCCCAGAATATATTTCATCTATGTGATAATATAGTTTGAAATTCTTAGAATAGGTTCCCAGAAGGAATGGAAAAAATGGTTAAAGAGTAAAGCAATTTTCATTTACTAGAAGCAATTAAAGGTCAAAGCAGAACCTTCTTTATAAACATCATTTTCAAGTCCTTATAACACCCCATAAAATGAAAAAGAAATATTTCCGCATATAAGTCTGCAGAGTTGGGAGGCAGATGACTCAATACTACTACAAAATATTATTCAAGGCACGTTTATTAAATAGCACAATCACCTCTTTCTCAGATGCAGAAAGTACATAAAATTAAAAAGTATGAGGTTTTTCAAAGCAAAAGGAAAATTTTTATTGTCTTTGTAACTCTTCAGGAAGTAGAGAGTGAGGTCAGGGAAACTCAGAATTCAAGGAAATGCTTGGAAAAGTCATTCCTCTGCCTCTCTGAGACATTTCCTGCTGAAGAGATGTGGAGTGTGGATTGGTCAGTTATCTGAGCCAATCTGTTTACCTCAGATTGTAAATCACCTTAGTGTATCTGAGCCCTAGACCCCTCTGAGATGTACATTTCAGCTTATAGACATTATCCATTTACAGGCGTTTTTAGAGTGAAATGAAAACCCTATGCATCTCAAAAAAATGTGTTTACACAACCAAATGATTTCACATCTGGTGAAATTCAAGCTGCCATCCTGTAACAACTCCAAAGTGTATTGTTCAGAAATATAGTGCAATGACTTAAAATATCACTATTGAAATAAAATCTTAAATAAATTGTACATTTCAATTTAATGGGTGTCTTGATTCTTTAACACCTTTTAAAATTTCTCCCATAATTCCAAACTTGTTATAATTAGTTCATTAGGCAGAATGATAAATTTTAGTTTGATAATCCAGTGAATATTATGCCTCTCATTCAATTTTTTTGATAATTATTTCAACAAATATTTATAAAGAACAGGGATCTCTTTGTAATATATGAGATAAATAGCTGGAAAGCCAGAGAACTGAAAAATTAAAATAGATTCATTTGTTGGTTTGTGTTAATTGTATTAGAAAATCATTTATTAGTACATTGACCCTTTTATAAATCATGCACATGTTGATATATATAACTACATGGTAATAGAATGAAATAAATAGAAATACGTGAAGTAATACAAGCTTATTTTTAATTGGAAATAAGTAGTCTTGTATTTGAAAACAATAGCCCAATTGAAGTGAATTTCTTTTACTCTTTTAGTAACAATGGTGTTCTGTTCATAGGTAATGTTATTTCTTGAATCTTTAAATGATTTTGCACTTATAAATTCCCACAAGCTGACTGCTATATGGGGGAAACCATCTCTGTATCAGTTTACAATAGTAACAGATGTTCTGCATACTTAAAAATTGCACTATTTTATTACAAGTACTTGAACAATACTTCCACAAGGAAGTGCAAGCATTAAATAATTATAAAATAGACATTGCATAATTTTTGTTTGCAACATAAGAAGTAGGACAAATAAAAATTTAAGGGATAAATAAAAGCGAACATATTACCTAAATCCAGACTGGAGAATGTAGATCAGGAATTATAATTGGGGACAAAAATCAAATCATATCTATGGGGAAAGTTCACATTTATTTGTGTTAAAAATTTACAATTTTAGTTTGTAAACCTAACATTTAAATTTGAAGACGAACTACAATAGACAAGCATTGACATTACAATTATTTTACTCCATTCACTTATTTATTCATCCATTCAGTGAATTTTTCTGCAGAGTATCTACTCTCTGCCTTGAGTTTTTCCATTTAGTGTGAAAATGGTGGTGAACAAAATAGTTATTTTACTCACAGAGAGAAACAGACACTAAACAAATGCAAACTTAATTATATAGGTCATATGGTAAAAATAAAAATCTATCAAGAGGATGAAAACAGGGCTGGGCAAGGGATTTGACTTGTATCTACAGCTTGGAGAGCTCTCTCTGACAAAATGAAACTTTGAAAGGAGACTGGAGTGATGATCTCCAAAAGAGATCATTTTGGAATGATCTGTCAGTAAATTGCAAAGTGATAAAATGTCAAATAAACAAAACTGCATTGCATATATAGTTAAGGTTATCTTGACTTTTTTCATTTGATTGCTTTATTACAATCAGATCTATCTCCCACCCTAGCATATAGAAGGATTGAAAGATTAGCAGCTAGTGGTATATATAGAAATGAACAAATTTTAAACCTACAGACTTATTTCTGGGAGATATGTTCTGGTGGATATTAAGCTAAAACTTATCTACAGGGTCACTGCTCAACTCTGAACTAAAAATTCAGCACTAAAAATTGCTTTTATTTTTTCATAATAACTTATTCAATATATATCAAGATTAATTCAGTTACACAATAATTATCTGTGTGTGTGACAGGAAGAGCAAGATGGTTCTTTAGGTGTAAATGATAATAAGGCTTTTAAAACCAGTCAGGGTGCAAATAATTTTAAAAATCAATCCTAATGAAGGAAAGTTCTTACTAAGAGAGAAGCCTCTGGCCATATGGACACAAAAAAGAAAATGAGGAAAAAGAAATTTAAAATGTTGTGTGAGATTGTGAAAGGTGAGTATTTTTTCCCTATTTACTATAAAATGATTGAGGTGAGCCAGCTGCCTAAACTTTTGCGGGGGTATAATAATAACTCTCCCAAGAGTATTTATAAAATAATTCAATCAATAAAATAAACTCAATCTAGAAGTTTGACTGGTTTGCATATGAGATGTAGAGTCGAATTGTGAGTCTTTGGACTATATTTAACTGCTGCTATCCTTGTTTAGTTTTTTTTTTTCTCCCAAAACTGTCTAATTGAGCATTCACAATCTAATAAGGTGCACTCCAGGATGCAAATAGACGTCCTTATAGCTCTGAAGGGTAAAGGTTTTGTATCATTTCCAGATTTTCAATTAGACCCTAATTATAACATGCCTCATTTAAAAGCTACAGGAATACCGAGCCTGTCAGCACTGCTGGACCATACCATGTCTGTCTTAATTAGGTCTGATTAGTTCTGGGCCCACTTACATTGTGCACCCCAACTTCGTTAAAAGCCGCTCATCTGTTTGGCAGCTGCTGGTGTGGAAGGACCTGATTCATCATGCTATAAGAGATTGTGTTCCCTCACCTTCCCTCCCGGGATGCTGGGCCTTTTGATATCCCATAGCTCCATAAAATCAGCCAAATAATACACCTCACTTATCACTGGCAGTATGGTGATGCCAGGAACAGAAACCTCAGCTGCTCAGGGGTTACTCTTAGAAGTGCTATGAAGGATCATATTCTTCCAATCAATACAATTCTATATGGCTATTTGAGTCCTGCAGACATTGATGTATATATCTCCTGCACGCTACAAAGTTTGTATTACGAGACTATGGAAAATAATTATTGTTACGCCTGTTCTGAAAGTCATTTCCAAATATGACCTGTTTTCAATTTCATTCATACGAAAAAGAAAAAAAATAATTTAGAACTTTTGACCATTGTGAGTGGTGAGGTTCATGGGGGTTTTCTCTCTGGAGTTTTCAATTTGTTTCCTGAAGCCACTAGATGAAAATGTCCGTATTGATTTTTTTTCTTTATTTGATACACCAAGCTTGCTTCATGACTAATGGCTCACAAGCCATCAGGAAATTCTCATTTACTCCGCTTTGTATCTGGGTAGCATTTTGATAATGGCTGAATTAATACTGGCCATTGACATCTCTATCTTTAGTTAATGGGACTTCTCATTTGCCTGTGAGTAATAGCTCAGCGATATCTGATTTACTGGTCTTCAGTAACAAATATAGCAACAAAGTGTGGCCTCGATCTATTCCAGATTTAGTTTAAGTGTTTTTTTCAAATATTAATTTAATCATCTAGTAATTTCAAAAAGTTACATACCAGTATTTAATATCACTAAGTGTATACCAGTTTTATAACAAAATAAACTGTATGACACTATTTGAAATTAAAAAATGAGGATATGCATTCTGTAAGAGACTAAATATATTGTTTAAACCCTCAAGAGGTTTGTTTTGTTCATAACTTAGAATTCTAGTGATAGGAAGAAAATCAGGTTCATTTATTCACTAATATCAAGTTTAGTTTTTAAATTAGATGGTGTAACCACACTTTTGTCTTGATTGATACACACCAAATCTTTAATTATTAAGCACTAGCTTTTTTAAAAAAATATGTCAAACACATTACGAAGTTTCCATGCATTAAAACTCACTAAAACATTTTGCTTTTAGTGGAGAGCTGTAACTCTGAATATCAAGGATCCCTTTCTTAACCTCAAATTATTACTAATCTCAGTTTAGATATCACCTATTCAGAATGGTGAATAGGTGAATTTCTCTGACATTTTGAACCTAAATAATATCTCGCCACTTATTAAACTTTTCTTAATTTATCGAGTCCCATCATCCTCACAATAAACATGAACCAGCTCTAAAATATTTCCTTTGTCCGAAAGAGTATCCCTAACTAACACAAATTGGGTATTGTGGCCTCCAGTCTCGTTTCTCTCAACTTGAGACCTAGTCTTTAAAATATGCTTAGTGTTTATGACAAGACATTCAGGGCAGGCACAGACTTACTTCTAAATCTCACCTGGCCCCAGTCCTTCTTGCCATTTCTCTTATACTAGCTCCCTTAATAGGGTAATATAGTAGCTATCATTATTGTAGGGCACCAACAACTAACTATAGAGTAGAAATTCATGCTATTTAATTTGAATATGAATGCTAGTCATACAGTCTGAATTTAGTAGACTGTTTGGCATTCTTCATCTGCTGTTAAAATTTTGTGACACTCAAGGATTCCATAGCTGCCCTACTGTACATAATTAAATCTATCTTAGTAGCTAATCTTATCTTATTATACAGATGCAAAAAAGTTTTTGCAAATGACTCCCAGACTTCCCTTATTTTCAGAGCCATTTATACAAAGCCATTTATACATTTTATCTTCATGTAAAAAAAACATATTATAAGCATAATTTGTCCTCCTGGCCTTTTATCAATATTTTTCCACAGTGTTAGACACTCAAGTGTGATTTATAAAACATTATCTGTATATTCTATATCTCCTATGAACATTATTTTCATCATTTTTCTAAAATCAACCACTCATAATTTTCATTGATATAAAGGCAGGTAAAATAATCATTATTGTCCCCTTGGACCAATGCACTATTCTTGCCAATATTGGGTTCTCAAATCAATAGTGACCTCCAGGATGAAGCATTCCCTGACCCCATATTTACATGCAGATTCCCCAAATCATGAACCATTTTCAATTTTATCCCCCTGCTTTATTTATTTCAATGGAACGATCACGACCAGGGATTATATATTTTATTTAATAGTATACTTGCTTATTGTTTATTCTCCCTGTGGATTATGAGTTCCTTGAGGTCAATTTCAGTGCCTAGAGCAGCTACCAACAGATAATAATTGCTCAAATATTACTTTCTAAATACACATATGAAGGAGGGATATTATGCTCAAAATTATATTTTCTCAAAGCTGAAATCCTACACTCAGACCTAACTCCATATAAACAGCACTACCCCAATAAAGTTTGAAGCAAACAATCTATAAACCCTATAGGAATCTTCAGATAGCTCTGAACTTGGAATGCTAGCAATTGAGATCCATGTTGGCAGTTTACACTGTTATTAGTCTCAACAATAGTAAAGTATATCTATTCACTGAACTCATTTGATTCATTCATTTAACATGTTGCAACTGTCTTAACAGGGCCTCAAAGTAAATGAATTACTAGAATAATCACTCTTTTTTTTCTTGCAGTTGAATTGTTTTGTTTAGGGCCCTTATGTGGAGATGATTAGGGGCTATTCCTGGCTTTGTCCTAAGGATTAGCCCCTTGCAGTACTCAAAGGAAAATGTGGGATGCTGGAGATTTGAATCTGGTTGGGACTACCATTATTGTGTGCAATTCAAATATGTTTCTTCCTGTGCTCTGTCTCTTGCCAAACATATCCAATCTGAAGTCTTAAACTCATTTCAATGTGATTATTTATATTTAATGTCAGTAGATTAAATATTATATTTTATATACATTGTGGAGGAAAAAACAAAAGAAACTCATTGTAGAAGTAAAAGAAAAGGGACCTAATAATATCAACACAATTAACATATCCAGAAATACTATCTAATTTTTCAAACTCAAAATAGGTCATGAACAATTTTGCTATATTCAAAATATAGTTGTCTTTTTTAAAAATCACATAATAAAATAATCAAAACATTTCAATAAGTTTAAAAATATTGGCAGAAAATAGACTAAAATATTGTTTATGCCTTTACACTAATATGACATGGTCCAGGTTTAAAAGCATCATTCTATTTCACAAACTTTTTATCTTTACTTTCAGTGTGCAACCTTTCATGTGATTAAGACCAATGGATTGTCTTGCAGAAAAAGGAATTTACACCGTGAAGCCAAGAAAATTGTATTTTTTCTTCAGTTCTTTTGGGAACTCTTTTCTAAAACTTTTAAAATCCCTTTATATGCAGTTCAAATAAAAAGGCTGCCATTTTTTAAGAATTTCTTAATGTCTGATCTTCCCATAAACAGAATGATTATATATGGCTAATCTTTCAGAGATAACTAGTTATGTGCAAAGAGATAGGATGTCCTGGGGTCTATTACAAAGATGAAACAATCCTTCCTTTACTTCAATTTAGCTAAATTTTGACAGCTCAATCCATACCAAAGTAGGAAATAGACTCCTGGGAAGTCATTTCACATGTTGCTAAGCTACTAACCAGCTAAAGAAAAACTAGATGAGTAAGAAAGATTAAAACATACTCTCATGGTATATCATCTGCAATATACATTTATGAGTCATTGCTATTTGAAGTTTCTTCAGAAAATGACATGTAAGGACAAAACAAAGACAACTGAAATAAGACATAATGTTATAAACTTGTATCAGAGCTAGCAACTTCAATTCACAGACATTATTTGTAAAGATTTTTCTTTTTGTCTTTATTCTGACTGAAAATAGAATGACACTGTGTAGGTTATGTCTAAACTCCAGGTTTTTAGGCTGATTCCATAGAAAGCTAAGACATTTTGTAAATAATTTTATTAACATAGGTTATCTTTCTTCTTTTAGTTCCTGATTCCCCACAAGTGGCATATTCTTCCAAAAAAGTTAAACTAAGCTACTTAATTTCATTTTTCTCCTCACAGATTTATATTTTTTATTTGAAGAATTGAAATCAAAGCATTAGATTTGACAGTTTTCCAATAGGAAATGTGATAGTGATTTCTTAAGTTATTATTCACTTACTCAATTAACACATACGCATGGTGAACAAACGTTGTCTGATTTTGTTTTGGAATCACACCCAGTGGTGTTCAGGGATTCCTCCTGGATGTACATTCGAGATCATTCCTAGTGGTGCTCAGGGAAACTTTTGTGGTGCTATTGACCCAACCTAGATAGGCTGTTGTGTAAGGCAAATGCCCTGTGTGCTGTATTGTCTCTCCAGCCTCCAATAGAAGTTGTTTTAACACTTGTATCATACACTCTCTCTGAAGGCATTGAATAAAAGAAAAAAAATCTGTTCTCAAGAGCTGCATATTCTATAGAAGGAAAATTAGTACACAATAGAAGGAATCAAAATTTATAGTAAACTAAAATAATAAATGTTGGGGGAAAGCAAAATTAAACAGAGCACAAGAATAGGAAATAACAGTTGGTTAAAGATTGCTTAATATAACTAAATACATTCTCCCTGAGATTTCCTCAAAGGAAAGTGGGAATTAAGAGGTAAGAGGGGCATAGATTTATGGGTCAAGTAAGTATACTGAGATTAACAGAACGCTACAGTGGTGTTGAACCGAATAATGTCAGAGTGGTGAGACTGTGAGCCAAGCTCTGTAGGATGAGCCATGAATACCTAATGCTTTAATGTTTGGGAAGAGAAGTTAATGAAGACTGGGATTGAGCTGTGACAAGTTGTAGGAAAACAGAAAGGCAACTGAGAACGTTTAAAGAAATCAACTGTGGTCAAGTAAAATGATAACTCATAAACATCTTACATTAACTCTAACATTAACTCTAAGACAAGATTTGATTTAGCGAGATCATTTGCTTCTTTTTTTTTTTTCCTTTTTGGGTCACACTTGGCGATGCACAGGGGTTATTGCTGTCTTTGCACTCAGGAATTACTCCTGGTGGTGCTCAGGGTTCCATATGGGATGCTGGGAATTGAACCCAGGTGGGCCGCATGCAAGGCAAATGCCCTACCCACTGTACTATTGCTCCAGCACCATTTGCTTTCTTGATAGGAGAAAATGTGGGAGTAGTAGGGCAAAGACTGGGTGCAATGGTGGGTTCAGGCAATAACATAAACATAACCTGTTAACAGTTACAGATCACTTTTTCAAGGAATGTTGTTGAAAATGGCAGTAGATAGAAAATGGCATAGGATCAAGGCAGGATGTTGTTTTCTTAAAGGAAAATAGTTTGGAAAAGCATATTTTATGTTAATAATAATAAGTTCTTGAAAGAAAATGATGACACAGGAGAAAAAAATCAGAATAGTCTTAGACAGGAAATAGAATTGGTTGTAAAAGTCATCTTTAGGAAAATGAAAGATTGAATGGAGAATAGATTAGGTACAGCATTTGCCTTGAACATGGCCAACCCGGGTTCAATTTCTCCATCCCTCTCAGAGAGCTCAGCAAGATACTGAGAGTATTCCACCTGCGAGGCAGAGCCTGGCAAGCTCCCCGTGGTGTAATCGATATGCCAAAAACAGTAACACTGATGGGTCTCATTCCGCTGACCCTGAAAGAGCCTCCTATGCAGCACCACCGTTGGGAAGGATGAGCAAAGAGAGGCTGCTAAAATATCAGGGCTAGAACAAATGGAGACATTACTAGCACCCATTCAAACAAATCGATGAATAACGGGATGACAGTGATACAGTGATATTGCATTGACCATTTTCCTTTTTTTAAATCCTCTTTCCTCCCTTCAAGTCCTACTCACTTGATGTATACTTTCAGTTAAGAATGAAGTGAAGGAACTAGAGCAATACACAGCAGGTTTGGTGCTTGCCTTGCAAGGCAAAGAGTAATGCCTTGATCATAGTAATCTGAGAGCAGGGCCATAAGTAAGCCCTGAGCATCATTGGCTGTAACCCCCAAACAAAACAAAATTAAAAAATAAAAAAAATAAAGAGGATGTCTAATTTGGTTGAAAACTGATGTGAACAAGGTATTCTTCAAGTGATGACATATAAAATACTTATTCTCTAATAATAGCTCTTTAGATTTCTTGTTTCTGCTACTGCATTTATGGTCATTGTAGAAATCTGAACATAGCAAAAAGAGAAATGAATGCTTAGCATAAAATTGGTTGGTAATCTGTAAGTACTTGAGTAGAGAGTTAATAACAGTTATCAGTCATTGAATACTAAAATTTTCTTGTATTTCCTAATTCAATAATTTTCATCCTTCCAACAAATGTCTAAGGAAGCTAATGCTATACTCCATTATACTTATGACAACTAGATACTGAGGAAGTAATTTGTTTAAGGTTAAGAGTTGTCAGGATATATACCCAGGGTAGAGTTGTAATATATTTATGACTTTGAAATAATGTATTTCATGGAAAGGTATTTGGAAGGTTTAAGGAATATATTGATTGTATATTAAAACAGATTGCTCTACATTGGACAAGGCTGTACTAAAGTTTTAATTTATTGGTATTGCCTTACCTGCAGTTGTATATGAAGAAATATTCAGATGAGAAAATTAGTATGACAATAGTATTTGGAAATGATCACAGTGATGACACTGGACCAGAACTGAGTGTTGGAAGTAGGAAGAGAGATATACATGATTAGAAACAAAGAGAAAACTAGCTAATTAGTATTAGAACTTTTTATTTGTTTCTATTTAAAATGTAGAATGAAAGAGTAAGTTTGAAATGATCATTTCTGTTTTCCAAATGAGAAAACTGAGCTGTGCAAAGCTTCCTGATTATAGCAACAAAGAGATTTTTTTCATGCCTGTTCGTCATGTTCAGATATAACGCTTGTGCAGTGCTCAAGAGACCATTTGATATGCCAGGGATCATACCTGGCTCTAGTGCACGCAAAGCAAGTCACTTGTTCACTGGATCTCTCCATCCTAGAAATTTATTTTGACAGTAGAAATAAATTAATGCATGTATACTTTGAATCAAGTCTCTTTAACCAATCTCAATATAGCTTATTATTAATGTTCTAATGCATTAATGTATTACATATATGGTCAAATGTATTAAATAAAATATCAGTGTGAGAATGCACTAGATATTCTTTATCTATCTATCTATCTATCTATCTATCTATCTATCTATCTATCTATCTATCTATCTATCTTCTATTTTCTATATTCTATCTTCTAACTCTCTATCTGCCTTACATTCTGTTCTCTCTCTCTGGATCAAGAAATAAAATTCTTATGTAAGTTTTTATAAAATTAAGTAGATAGAGGTCTGGAGTAAATTTATGTACTATTTTCCAATAAAATACATGTTATTAAATGTGAGTGTCTAAAATAAGAACAATTGAAATCTTTCTCTTTGAGACTTGCACCGAAAATAGTGCTAACTTTTAACCTTCTGTTGTAAACCAGTGTGCAGGTTTAATTGGAATGAGCACTGACTAAAAGGAATACTTTTTAATTTATAAGTATCAAAACTTCAAAATATTGCTAATGTGTTCTTTATAGGTGGAAATTTAAATTTGGGAAACCATTACACCTACTCATGTGAGTTAAGAGTCTCATTTTACTACCTAAGTCATCTGTTATAATAACAGATAATGTAAATCTTATGCTTGTTCTATAAGGCACCATTCCATGAAGTTTTTGATTCTCTGACTTTAATTTGCGAAAGCACCATTTGCTTTAAGAACTGAAATTTTGGGGCTGGAGCGGTAGCACAGTGGGTAAGGCGTTTGCCTTACAAGCGTCTGACCCGGGTTCAATTCCCAGCATCCCATATGGTCCCCTGAGCACTGCCAGGGGTGATTCCTGAGTGCAGAGACAGGAGTAACCCCTGTGCATTGCCAGGTGTGACCCAAAAAGAAAAAAAAACAAAACTGAAATTTTATCCATTTACTATTTATTTATTTATTTATTTTGTTTTTGAGTGTATACTTCTCTATGCTCAGAGATCACTCTGGGTGGGGCCAGGGGACTATACAGGATCCTGGGGATCAAACCCAAATTTGTAGTATGCCAGGTAAGTGCCTTGCACTCTCTATTATCTCAAACTCTCCAGCCCCCTTTTCAGAAATGTTTTTAATATTTAAAATATCATATATGTATATATACACTTATATCTTGCATATAGTGGGAACTTGATATACATTTTCTCTCTTTCTCCACCTCAGCTAT
The DNA here is from genome assembly GCF_027595985.1 of Sorex araneus. Classification (NCBI taxonomy): domain Eukaryota; kingdom Metazoa; phylum Chordata; class Mammalia; order Eulipotyphla; family Soricidae; genus Sorex; species Sorex araneus. The sequence continues at coordinate 176,110,987 of NC_073303.1, read as the reverse complement.
TCAAAGTTGGAGATGGCAGTTTTGCAAGTACTCTGAACAAAGTAGGTCTCGGGCTTCTTGCTTTGAAAACAAAACACTCTTACTAAATCATAGAAAGATAAACACCACATAGTAAATAAGTTTTGAAAAAAAAGAAATATTCTAGCTTAAATTACAGTTTTGTTTTTGCAATATTCTACATAAGTAATATTGCTTATGAGGATTAAAACATACAGAGGAGAAAAGCTGGCTATTAGTGGATGCTTTCTTTACATAATTTTGAGTACATATTCATAGATAAAAAAAATTAAAATCCACATATAGGTATCTCATATGTGATATATATGTGTGTGTTTCTATTCTTATTAGTGTAAGAGTGAGACTTCAAATTTAATTTTAAAGTCATCAGAATCACATATCTGAATCCAACCCCAGCACTTCTGACTTAGGTGGATAGTTTGGGGTCTAGCAATTTTAAAAAGTTGCAAGATGCTAGCAATACTGCTACTCCAGAGACCGCAATCTGAGAATCACTGATTTGGATAATGTGTATAAAATTTGGATTAATAGCTGCTGTGGTTGGGGCTTACTTGAACAAAATATGCCATCAATCTGCCTTACCCTCGATGCTTAGTATGTCTCTCTACTGGCCACATGCATACAAATTATTGTATCAGGAACTGTGATGAAGCAAATGAAGTGACCACAGCACTCTTCTCCAGAACGGCCCTCAGAATAAAGGCCAAAAATCCCTCATACAATTACATAATAAATATAAGTGAAACTGGAAACCAGTAAGTATATAATAGCATGCTACGGTCTCTGAATGAACTGAAAATTATAGAAATAAGTAAAAGTCACCTCACCCTTTCTGGGTGGTTACGGAAGGCATCCAGTAAGAGATGCTTCAAATGAGTTTTGGCAATTGAAGGCATCTAGGTATCACACAGACTAAAATAAAAGCCATATATCTAGCAGTTGTTCTTTGCATATTTCTATACTTGCTAGCACAGAAACCTACATCATAGTGTAAAATAAATAATAATATAAAACGCACTTCTATAACTAGAAAATATGCTCATAAAATGTATTTCCTATCTACTGAGAATGAATTAGTATTAGTGACCATTTTTCCAGATATTGACCCATTTGTCTGCCTTATTTTTCAAATGTGGTGTCTTCTTTCATTCATATCTTTGCAGATGGAGATTGACTCAAGAAATATATCATAAGTAAAGAAATGGTAGAAGAAAATATATGAAAAACATATATTAATGTAGTTCTATTTTCTATTAATTCCTAGAGAAATAGAAAAACTACAAAAATTACCTATGCATTTAAATTTAAATTGCCTATGCATTAAATGTAAATGCAATTAAACTCATTAATTAAAAATAAGTTTATTCAAACTCTGATAAAAGAATGTACAGAAAAAAATTGGTCACTGTGTTTTATAATATCCTTCTATTACAAATTCCAGAAGTCTAATGTTTCAGATATATAAATTCATATCATAAACAGAATACTGTCTCCTAGTTTTATTTCTAGTAATTTTAAATGTAGTATAGCTTGTTCTTCATTCAGGTTTTATTTCTGTATTAATTTCCAATTAAGATGATGAATTAAGCATATCATTACTTTGTTAAGCATTCATTTCCACAGAAAACTATCTTTGCATGCATCTGCCCATGAATAAGTTTGCTAATTAAACCATCAATTCTAAAGTCAAAGCACAAATGAGAATGTTAAATGCCATTTGGAAAAAGTGGCACAGGTTGAACTTCTACTACTGTCAATCAATATAAAACAGATCACCATTTCTCTGAATTTATCAGCTTTGCATCTTTCAAGAGGTTATAGTAACAGAAATCCTTAGGGTTGTCCTTTGGTTCAAGTTATAAAAAAAATGACTTTCCTTCTAATTAAGCAAGCCCAGGTTTAATTATTACATCCAGCCCCTCTTGCATAGCAGACGTAGTTCAATCTCTAAATTTTGTATTTTCCTCAACCAAGTAGTACAGATATACCTGTATTAGGGTTTATCTGTTTGTTTCTTTAATAATTTCACAAGCATTTACCCAACTACTATCATTCTCCTCTGAGAAGACAAGTCCTTACAAAACTAAATACGTGTAACAAGTGTAGCACTTGAAAGTCAACTGCAAAATTCTAACAGGTGCTGTATAAATAATAGAAACAGAGTTATACATACCTTTTTTATTAAGTATCTTATTATTTTTTTTTTTTTTTGCTTTTTGGGTCACACCCAGCGATGCTCAGGGGTTACTCCTGGCTCTGCACTCAGGAATTACTCCTGGCGGTGCTTGGGGGACCATATGGGATGCCGGGGATCGAACCCGGGTCGGCCGCGTGCAAGGCAAACGCCCTACCCGCTGTGCTATCGCTCCGGCCCCTATTAAGTATCTTATAAAAACTAGAACAAAGTAAAAATATCAAAATATAAATAACACAGAGAGACTATGTGGAAACATGGACAAATACCAAGTCACCTATATCCTCTCCTTCTGGCTTGGCAACACATTGGCCATTAAGCTTTAGGTGAAAAACTATTTTTTTAATGTTCTGAGAATGTCTGTTCTATTGCTTACAAGGGATTAATAGAGAAATTTGGAGATGGGACGATTTAAAGCAAAGTTCAACAGGTATTTATGTAACATCCATTATCTTTTAGGCATGGGAAAGTAAACAAAGTCAAAAAGAACTTCATAGGTTTCAAGGAGACGCATAGACAATTCTTCAAGAGTTGACACTCTCCCATCTTTTTATTTTGCCTCAAGTCTCCCTATATAAAGAAAATGAATACATAAAGTGATGAACATTGAAAAGCATGGACATCACAGGACATTTAGGAAACAATGTGTTAAGATGCTGAGGTGGCAAAGAAGTTCTTCAGAAATGACAGTAAATTTGAACCCTTTGTAATGAGAGTTTTGATGAATTTCTCATGGGGAGGCCAATAGAGAATGGTTCAAGGTGAATATCAGTATGAGGACAGGAAAATGGTGACTTCAGAGTCATAACTTACTGAACACAAGAAAGAATAGCATCATTTAAGGCTAAAATCGTCAGGATAACATGCATGTAATACCTTATAGCCCATGTTCATTTAAACTTCTGTTTTATAGAAATTTCTGGTAAGTTTGGGGCAAGAAGTTGAATATTCTGGCTTAGGTTTTTGAAATCATGCCTGACTTCTATGCCAAAAATTAAGTAGAATTCAATTAAGAAGTATATATTGCATACAAGATCACAAAATAATGGATCAAAACGAAAAGTATCAGAGCTATTCTTTTTTGGTGTGTGTGGAGGGTCAAGGGTTATTAGGCCACATTTAATCAATGCTCAGGGGGTTATTTCTGGCTCAGTGTTTAGAAGACCATGTGTTTATCAAGCTTCAATGTGTTACATAGAAGCTAGTGAATTGTTGGGGGAATTATAGTTTTAATGGTAAAAAGTGGACATATTGAAAAGGTTTTGAGACAGATCTATTCAGATCACTGATGCTATTTACTCCTTAGAATATCCATGTGATTTATGTGAGAATATCTGTTTAGAACTTAGAAACACCACACACAATTGCTATTATTACAAATTTATTATTCTTTTAAATTTTGAGCCATAACCATCAGTGCTCAGTGCTTACTGCCACCCATGCATTCAGAGTTCAATCCTGGCAGTGCTCCAGAGACATTTGTGATTTCAGGAATCTAACTGGGTCATTAGCACACAAGGAAAATGCCTTACCTGCTCTCCTATCACTCTGGCCTCAATTTATTGCCTCAATTTATACAAAGATAATTTTTACTTCAATTTTGAAATTATAAATTACTATATTTCAAACTTTACCTAGGTTCTACATTCAAATCCTTATAAATCTGTTTAAAAATCTAGTGTGGCACTTCTAATAGGAAACATTAAATAATCTAATGGATTATTAGGATGATGAATTATTTTATACTGCATCCCTCAAGAAACAGTATCTTACCTGCTTTGATGGAGGCACAACAAAGCATAAATAAAATCACTAAGTATATAAAATCATCTCTAAAAATGCTAAAATGTGCTTTACCATTGGCTATCTTCTATTTTTAACAAATTATTGTATAAATATTAATTTAATGAATTTGAAGGCATTGCAAATGTTTGAAAATTTAAACACAAGTAAAAATGAAGAAATAACTATGTAAGAGAAACCAAATAAGATCATCAATTTTAATTCTCAATTAAAAGAGAGCTTTCTCTAGAGAGAGAAGAGAGTAATGGTCCTCGTTCATGGAGAACAAACCTTAATTATTTGAGATTATTTGAAATATAAATTTCCTTAAAGACTAAAATACCTATATATTTTTCAAACTTTGTGAAGCTAGAAAGATATATTTGATAATACCTCTCAAGCACAACACCAATAATATGATTCTGATATGTGTGAGTATGAATTAGAGTTAAAGATTCTTCTCTGGGACTAAAATCCTTTAATTAAAATCCCAATGTCATGTTATTTATGATTATCTACCATTCTTCCTCAGTAAAGAAGAAAGGTGTTAAACTTTGCACCACACAATTTACATTAAAAATTAAAACATGTGATTTATTACATAACTCATAAGAGAAAAAAATCACAAAAGGGAATTCTTTAGAAAGACAACTTAGCCATCATGAGAAATATTTGATGGCTACTTTGACAGTCATCCTTAAGAAACTCTTGTATTTTAGGGCTTTGTGATCTCTGAAAAAATATAATATAGTTAATTCTAAGAGAAATTCTATAAATGTTTATGTAATTTTCAATTATATACAAAATTTATTATTTATAATATTCTGTAAATCACAAATAAAAGTTACTGATATGATTATAATTAAATGCAAAGTATTTATAAGTATAAAGTACAGAAATGAGCTGTATGCTGACAGCTCAATATTTTCTCAGAAAAATCACACTCAAATATTAATTTATTTTTGCTAATAAGACTCATATATTGGAGAAAGCATAAGGGATATTCCTACAAATCGACTAACATCATTGAACTATTTTATTTTAAACTACAATAAGGATCTCAAACTTATTGACTTTACCATCATACTCAAATCATACACATAAGTGCCATAGTAAATAATCAGCAGTCTATAGCTGAAGATGAATTTCTTAAAATAAATTTTAAAAGCATGTCTAGAGATCAGGAAAATATGCAATTTCCGGGGAAATAAATCACCATTTGCTATATTTTTCATTCATCAAGCAGTAAATTTTGTAGTTAAAGGGTAAAGAGGAAAATACAGGTCCAAGACTCATTCTCTGAACCACAAGAATCATTAGCTCAGGGCTCATTCTTTGGGGATGATTCATATGACAACTAAAAACCAACAGACAAAAATCTGCTTCTTTTCAATTTGTATAAACAATGGGAATAGTACACTTATGATGAAAAAGAGCATCATGGAACTGATCCCTCTTTTATTTTTTTGGTGGGCAAGAACATTGAATATTTTCTATGTAATAAATGAAGACCTAATGAGAAAAGCCAACCTTTGTTATTTCCTTAAATCATTCATACAACTAAGAGCCAATGCCTTCAATCACAATTTAAAAAAACAACAAAATATGATATATCGGTTAAATAAATTGATTTGTCTTAAGTCAATATTCAAAACTTATAGCTACTTTATAAAATATTTTAGATCAAAGGAATCGATGTAATGTAGGTTTTACTCTAAGTCTAAATGTTTCATCACCTGCATTAGTATATTGATTTATTCTGTGGTATGATTTCATGTATATTGTCACTTATTTCTTCTGTTTTATGTTTTGTCATCTTTACAAATGTTTGATAAGTAGCAGTTCTACTAAAAGTATTAGAATAAATCAACTTCACCTTTTCCCTGCTTGTCATAAAAAAAATGTAGGATTACTATAAATATTTAGAATGGAAAATTTTAAATGAGGTTTAGCATAATTTCTCAAATATACCAAATGTTAAAATGAAATATTGAATTACATTTAGGAAAAAATTTAAAATAAAAATTTTAAAAATAGTGAATTGTATAACATAATCATATGTACATAAAGCCCATCTATAAGTAACAGTTTAATAATTCATGATCCTAACCTATGCAGGATTATGGAATTTTGGGTCAAAAATGTGGTAGAAAAGAATAGTTAGCAGAACTTTTCATCATTTATGAGAATCTCCTTTTCAGTGGTGGTTTATTGGTTATAGAAGATTTAATTTTCTTAAAATAGGTCAGTTAATTTCCACAGTATTTCACTATGAAACTTTCTTTGCATCTTGTTAAAAATTGGTTCTGCTATTCATTCTCTCTTGTATTTTTTCTTGTGCAAAAATAATTAATCTGTATAAACTCTTTAACATGTGGCAAATGTTGAAAAAAATTATTCTCCCCCTCTCTCTTTTTATTTTTATGACATCTGTTAGTGCTCAGGGATCACTCCTGCTGTTGCTCAGGGAACTATATGGGATGCTAGGGGTTGAAACTCAACAGCCGTGTGCAAGGCAAATGCTCTACCCTTCTGTACTAGGGTACTCTTCTGTACTCTCTGACCTATAGTTATTCTCTTTACACTAAATTATTTCTTACTCAAGTCAGGCATTCCATTTCTCTTAAACATTTCTCCAGTGACTACCAGAAAATTTAATTTGCTCAGTAGTCAACAAACTTGTCAATTTTAAAATGTGGTCCATAAGAACCAAATGCTTAATTGTCATTGCTATTTCTCTTAAAAAATTGAAGTTAGAATTCTAAGTTCGTGAAAGACACCATCATATTTAGTGGCAAATTAGCCAGGGTGGAAAATCGAAGTAATAATACTTTATATTTCAAAATATATGTTTTTGTATATATTTTGAATACATATACATATATATCTTGTCAGCCATGGCTAGAATACAGAATTATGGCAAGATGCAGAGCCCTTGTCAAGAATCTCACGTAAAAAAACTCACTTGCCTAAAATAGCTGTCATCTCAGGAAACTCAAGTCTGAAATGAAGAATTGAGAAAAAATCCAGAGCTAAGGAATAAAGTTTCTCTGGATGAGGGGAAGAAGAAACTGGGACTGGAATTAAAAAGGGACCAGCAACTCTGTATGATATCACACAGAAATACCAATATAAGCAGGGAGGGTGCTGGACAAAATGGAAGAACATTTCTATCGGCACCAAGTCAAAACCAGATGTTAGAGGTAAAGCCTTCAGAAGATAGTGGACTGCAAAATTCATTACAGCTGCATAGTATTCCGGTGGTGTGTGTGTGTGTGTGTGTGTGTGTGCGTGCACATGTATGTGTGTGTACACACATATTTTCATCTTCATGATCTATTGATCCAATTTTTTGACATCTTGGTTGATTCCAATTCTTAGATATGTTAAATAAAGCAATCAGGAAATAAAGGACAAACACAGGATGATATCACTTATACTTAGAAAAACTGGATGAGGAAAAGTAATGGTTTAAAAAGGTGATGCCTAGATCACCCTTGGGGCCAGAATATAAGAAGTACACAGAATAAAATATAGGCAGAACTCTCCATGGCATTGAAGCTAAAAGTATCTTTAAGGATGGAACAGCACTGACCATGCAAGTAGAAGCAAACGTAAACAAATGGGACTACATCAAACTAAGAAGCTTCTGCACTTCAAAAGAAACAGTGACGAAAACACAGAAAGAGCCCACAGAATAGGAAAGAATATTTGCCCAATACCCATCTGATAAGGGATGATTATCCAGGATATACAAGACACTAGAGAATTGTATAAGAAAAAACCTCCAACTCCATCAAAAAATGGGGAGAAGAAATGAACAGAAGTTTCCTCAAAAAAGAAATACAAATGACCAAAATGCACATGAAAAAATGCTCCATATCTCTAGTCATCAGGGAGATGCAAATCAAAACAATGAGATATCATCTCTCACAGCAGAGACTGGCACACATTCAAAAAATCTAAAGCAACCAGTGCTGGCATGGATGTGAGGGAAAAGGGATGCTTTTTCACTGTTGGTGGGAATGCCGACTGGTCCAGCCTTTCTGGAAAACAATATGGATAGTCCTTCAAAAACTAGAAATTGAACTTCCATATGACCTCACAATACCACTTCTGGGAATATATACCGAGGAAGGATGTGAAAAAGCACAGTGGAAATGACATCTGTACCTATTTGTCCATTGCAGCACTGTTCACAATAGCCAAAATCTAGAAACAACCCGAGTGCTCTAAAACAGATGACTGGTTAAAGAAACGTTGGCACGTCTACACAATGGAATACTATGCAGCTGTTAGGAGAGATGAAGTTATGAAGTTTGCTTATAAATAGATAGACATGGAGAGTTCCATGTTAACTGAAATGAGTCAGAAAGAGAGGGACAGACATAGAAAGACTGCACTCATTCGTGGAGTATAGAATAACATGGCATGAGTTTGACACCCAAGGACAGTAGATACAAGGGCCAGGAAGATTACCCATAGCTGGAAGCCTGCTTCATGAGCTGAGAAAAGAAGGCAGATGGAATAGAGAAGGGATCACTAAGAAAATGATGACTGGAGGAATCAGTCAGGATGGGACACGCTTGCCAAAAGTAGACAATGTACCAAACATGATGACCTCTCAGTGTCTGTGTTGGAAGCCATAATGCTCAAAAGTAGAGAGAGAGTATGGGGAATATGGTCTGCCATGGAGGCAAGAGGAGGGTGTGAAAGGAGAGGGGATATTGGTTGTAGGGAATGTGCACTGGTGGAGGGATGGGTGTTTGATCACTGTGTGATTGTAACTCAAACATGAAAGCTTGTAACTATCTCGTGGTAATTCAATAAAACTTTAAAAAAAAAGAAGAAAAGAAATAGAGTCAAAAGGAAGGGGAGAAAAGATAGATCAGCAGCAACAGGGGCAGCAGTCAAGGACATTCAGATACATCTGTGCTGTTGAGAAACAATAGAGTAAAATACCCAAGCCAGAGTCGTCAACAACACTGACATCATGAGACCCAAACTTCAGTGACCAGAGTTCAAAGGTGACTTTCAAGAAGGCAGGCTTAAGCTCAATGGAGGATAGGAGAAGGAACCTGGGGACACTGGAGGGAAGTGACACTGGTGGGAGGTGGGATTAGTCATCGAACATTGTATGTCAAAAACCCAACCATGAGGAACTCTGTAATCCACAGTGCCAAATAAAATTTTGGAAAAAAAAGAAAGAAAGCAAAATAAAAACATTACTAATATAACATTACAAAAATAAATAAAAGAGAGCTGTCTCTTGCTCTAGAGTTCGCAGGAGCAGCCCTTGCTCAACAGGATTGCAATCTGGTTATGATGAGTCTAGATATCTGGACTTGATAAAATCAACAGGAGGTGCAACCACATCTGATCCTGACTGTCAGCAGCTGTTTCTGGGGCTGAGCTCCAGCCAGCCTGGCCAGAGCCAGAGCTTCTGATCAGTGGGGGCTACCTTGCCCACTTCTCCAGCTGAATCTCTTATTCCTGACCCGAAGGGCTCAATCTTGGGAGCTGCCCAATATACTGAAACTCTCATGGGATCGCCAGCTCAGAAGCAAAGAGAGCTCCCCCCAAGTGGGTGTACCAGAATTAACTTCTTACTTATGTTGGAAGACACTGAATACAAAGGTTACTACAAGGTCGAATTTGGGTGCTTGAAGTCACTGTGTCAAAAGTAGATTAGAAACTGGCAGTATCCAGCATAGAGAGATGTATCCCATCACAGGTGGGAGCAGCCACTTCTGAGAAAACAACTGCAAGACTGCAGCAAGTTTCAGACACCCCAAAGGTGATTCTTTTCATGAAGATGTTGCTGGAACAGCCACTCCCAAACTTGTACTGGCAAGTACAGAATCCCTCTATCACTATAAGGACCAACTCACTGGAGCACTGCTACTGGATACATGTGACCACAATTTCAAGTCAGATAGACTTTGGTTCCACAATAACTGCAAGACACCAGCCATTGACCCATAAGCCAGACCCAGGCCAACTATCTCTTGGTGCTACAGCAACTACAGAAAATCACTACCTATATTCCCTATTGGCATCCAGGTGCACACATATCAGAGCCTCAGTCAACTCTTTGATCTTCCAATCATTTAAGGAATCTTCACAAGATATCCTAAGATTCCAGAAATAAGTGGAACTATAGGCTCTAAATTGATATTGCAAATAGGAATAACAGATAACTGCACTGAAATTTGGAATTCCACCTTCTGGTCCCATGAATCACCAGAATAATAAAAAATGGAAGGAATTCAGCCAGATCGATAAATCGGGACAGAAGTCCAGGAAAGTTCTTAAACAGATCTGAACTTTTGCTGCTTCAGGAGGATGACTTCTGAGTGAGAATTTTATCAGTGTTCACTGATCTGAGGAAATCTTTGAAGAAAGATCCAATGAATTTAGAGAAAGACTGATGGAAAAATTCAATAAGTTGTTCAAGCAGAAATAAAGACACTAAATAGTATTTGGCAGGACCCCGCAAGTGAACAGAAAGTATCAAAAATTGAATCCATAAGCTCAAAGATAAAACACAATACACCATCAATAAAAACTGGTAATATAAATGAGAATTTTTAAAGGAAGGGAATTAGGATATTTAATAAACAACCTCTGAATCATAGAAAATCAAGAAGAAGAGAAAAGAAAGGAAAGGAGACAAGCTGGCGGAAGAGATAAAAGCTGAGAATTTTGCCAGTATAATGATGGACACTTTGTCGTTGTTGTTTGTTTCATTTCTGGGTAATGCCCAGCGATGCTCAGGGATTACTCCTATTTCTCTGCTCAGGGGTCCCTCTTGCTGGTGTTTGGGGAACTATGTGTGGAGTTTACTAAGCACACCTAAGCCCACTAACTCTTGAAATGTCATTTTGGCCTGAACAGAAAGACTTGTGAACTGATCTAGGAGTTATATTGAGTGTCAGTAAAAATAAACTAAAGCAGAACAATGGCAAAACATAACTTAGCCAAATTAGCAAGAAACAAAGACGGAGAGAGATTTTTTTAAGTCAGGAAGAAGCAAAACCTCAAACACAAGGGAAAAATTAAATTCCCATCCATATTTATCAAGTGAAACATCTCTAAACACTATATTCAGAGTACTGAATTAAAAGAATATCCACCAAAGGATGCTCTACTTTTCAAAACTATTACTTAGATTTGAAGAAATGATAAAGAAATACCAATGTCAAACAACAGCTGATGGCATTTGTTGCTACTAAACTAGTTCTTCAAGGCATATGAACTAATCTGCCATAAAAAACAAAGATCATATGGAAAATAGTGATAAGAATCCTAAAGGAAATGGCAATGAATTCCTTTATTTCAATTATTTCTCAAAATGCCAATGGGTTGAACTCTCCAGAGGTGCAGAATGACTAAGTGGATCAGAAAACAAAATCTAATCTTTTACTATGTAGAAGAAACACTTTATTTTTTTGGGGGGGGCTTTTTGGGTCACACCTGGCGATGCACAGGGGTTATTCCTGGCTCTGCACTCAGGAATTACTCCTGGTGGTGCTCAGGGGACCATATGGATGCTGGGAATTGAACCTGGGTTGGCAGGTCGGCCACATGCAAGGCAAACACCCTACCCTCTGTGCTGTCTTTTCAGCCCCAGAAGAAACACCTTTTTTAAAAAAAAAATTGTATTAGTGAATCACCGTGAGGTACAGTTACAAACTTATGAACTTTCACATTTGCATTTCAGTCCTACAGTGATTGTTTACAAAGAAACACTCTTGAACTCTCAAAGTTAACACAGGCTTAGAGTGAAAGTTTGGAAAATAATCGTATAGGCTATTGGTACATTAAAAAGAATAGAGAGTAGTACTTGTATTAGACTAAATAATATTCAAGCTGAAGAAATTAGTGAGAGGACTGAGCATTACATAATGGGTAAGGGTTCAATGGATCTAAAGGACTAAATTCTTACAATATAAAATGCACCAAATAAAGGAAAGTAAGTTTTATATAGCCACTTTTAATAGACTGTAGAAGGTACTTCAATGGCAATACAAAACTAATAGAGTCTTTAACACCCAACAGTGATCATTGGACATATTCAGTTGACAGAACATCAATAAGGAAACAAGAGACCCTAATGAAGAATTAGAACTGGGATTAACAGATATGTAGAGGACTCTTCTCCTTTATAGAGATGAATACTTATTTTCCACAGTGCATATAGAACTTTCTTCAAGATAGTTCTTCAAGATAAACTACAGCTGAGGAACAATATGATAAAGCATAGCTGAGGAACAATCTGAGTACCCTTAAATTCATCAAATAAAGGAAAAAAAGCGTCTTTTCAGACCACATGTCATGAAGATAGAAATTAACCCCCCCACACACACACACAAATTTGTGGAAAACTCCAACATTTGAAAACTGAACAATGTACTATTAAATAACTATTGGGTTAAAAAGAAAATTGAAAAAAATAATTTATAAAGTTTTCTTTAAACAAATGAGAATGAAGATGCAAATTATCACAGCCTATGGGATATAGCAAAATTAATTATAAGGTTGCCCACTCGAGGAAATCGGTGAGCAGTGGGACAACAGTGATACAGTGATTAAAGTGAATTCTAAGTTAGAAGTTGGTTAGTAATACAGATGATGAAGCAACACTCAAATAACCTCATCTCAGGGTTTGTGAAACTAGAAAAAGGAAAAGAAACAAAAGAATCCAAAAGTAGAAAAAAGGAACTAGTAAAAATATAGAGAGCAGAAATCAATTACATAAAAAACAAGAAAATAATACAAATGGTGGAAGAAACCAGGAGCTTCCCACACCTCTCTTTTATCAAAGAATAAATTAGATTTAGAAACTCTAGCACAACTTGGGGAAAAATATGAACAATGTAAATAAATTGAATTAGAGATGAAAGGGAAAGATTTAAAAAGACATGTCATGTATATTAAAGATCATAAGAGGGTACTGTTAATGAATACATGGCACCGAAAAATGCATCATTCTTAGAATCATATGACCTCCCAATATTGTGTCAGGAAGAAGTAGAAAACCAGAACGGACAAATCAAGTATAAGGAAATTGAAAGAATAAAAAATTTTCCCCCAAACAAAAGCCTGGGTCTAGATGTTTTTCACTAATGAATTATACCAATCTTCAAAGAAGACTTACTTCCTATACTCCTATACTCCTACCTCAGGATCTTCAAAAATATCATAGAAATAGGGATCATTCCCCTAAATAAAGCTTCTATTGAGGCCAAAGTGGTAGCACATGGATAGGGCATCTGCCTTGCTCATGGCTGACCTGGGTTTGATGCCCAGCATCCCTTATGATCCACCTATGCGGCCGCCAGGAGTAATTCCAGAATGCAGAGCCTCGAGTAACCCCTGAGCATCAATGGGTGTGAGCCCCCCTAGAAAAAATTAAAGCATCTATAAAGCTAATATTACACTACACAAAAAACAGATAGAGATATTTCTAAAACAAAAACCACAAAAACCCTGCACCCCACTCTTCTTGATGAACAAGGGGTGCAAAAATTCTCAACAAAATCTTAGGGAACCAAATCCCAAAATATCAAAAGAATCATATGCCCTATTTCATTTCAGGAATGTTTTTTGTGATGAAAGGATGGTTCATCATCCTTACCTACCTTTCCTCATAAAGGAAAGGTAGGTAAATGAATTTATGTAATACATCACACCGGGCATGAGCAAGAGTATGAGGGGGAATGTTCTTTCTGTGTATGTGGTTGACTTTTTTTAAAATTATGATTCCTAGCACTGCATATGGTCCCCAAGCATTGCCAGAAATGTTCCCTGGCACAGATCCAGGAGTAATCTCTCAGTAGTCTTGCATGTGACCCTAAAATTGGGGGAAATATACCATATCAACAAAATGAAAGACCAAAATAATATGGTTGTATGTGTAAGATTTCTGAACTTTCACTTTTTCTGATATTGCCAAATTTTTTAATGAGATGGATGAGTGAGTGTATGTTTTGTCTCTGCGTTGCCTGTGTTAAATCCCTGATATCATATGATCTCCTTAGTACCCCAGGAGCGACCCCTGAGTTCTGAGCTGGATGTAGCCTCAGTTAAACCCAGAACTGCTCAGGTCTCATTACTGACTCTGCTCAGGGCTCACTCCTGGCAGTTTTCAGGTAACTGCATTTGGGTCTAGGGATCAAACCCAGGCTGACCATGTGCAAAGAAGTGCCCTACCCATTCTGCATTCTCATTACACAACTTTGTGTGGTTACAGCTTTGATCTCTGAATGTAGGACTTCGATAATACTTCTAACTCTATCTCTCCCTAGCTATCAGACTCTTAGAAATGAGATTTAGTGTTATGCATTTGTAAAATGATATAGTAAGCTCTCTGTTTCAAAATACTTTATTGTATACCTGAGGTTTGTGCCTCACATACGCAGATGTAGTGATATGCATGAACCAGCAGTAAAACAAGACTTGTATGTATGATCCAGACTTTCCGGATGTGATGGCATATCTATGGTGATTGCATACTTAACAAAAATAAATCTTAGTATAAGATTAATAGTGTTGGCATCATTTAGTAAGAGCTAAAAAATGCATTTTGAGATCGTTCTGCTTGAAAGAACAAAGCGGCAATTTAGGACAGTAAATGCTTCAGAATAAATAAATTATGTCCTCAAAAACCATAAAAATGTAAATTCAAATTTAATGAAGAATTAAATACTGGAGGATTTACCATTAAACCATCAGTTTAATTTTGATACTATAAAGTTTACTTCACATTTTAGTGAATTTAATATTTTTTTGTCCAAAACCTCTTGCTTGCTATTTAAATTTATTTATGCTGTTATTTTTAATTTGTAAAATAATTAATACTAGAATAGTTATAAAAGCAAGCCCAGCGCAAATAGAATATTAGCATCCAGATGTTTCAGATGCATTTTTAGATATTATGAATTGTTTTTCTGGAGTAATTAACTGGAAGCCACAACAGAAATTGCTGATCTTTTATAATGTAACGAAGATTAGACTTTTTCAACAGTGCAGTTACAATTTGTGAAAGTATTATGGAAAAGTATTCCAAATGGTGGGTAATTTTTCAGATGCCTAGGAAATCCCCTCACTGTGTGAAGAGTTTGAGATCTAAATAAATTTTTGGAGGACAAGAGGTTCCATATCTATCCTGCCTATTAACCATTGTCTCACTGAAATTCATTGGTGATAATGAAAGAGCATAACATTCTCAGACATTGAGTTTATGACTCTATTTGTATAGTGACCTAATTTCAGAAGAAAAAAAACTGTGTGTAGATACTAACAAGTAAAAACATTTTAAAACAGAAGACATATTTAATGCCAGGCTTGTTCCAGAAATACTAGTTGTGTAATTGCAGTACCCCTATGAAGTATCAAAAATGAATATCAAAAACAAGTACACAAATGAATGAATGAATTCACACTGTAATTCTATGGTTTGTGTTGCACAATATATTGCTTGCCATCAAACAATGAACAGAAAATAAAGACAACAAACTGACTGATACAATCTCCAATTTCTAGTGCAAGCTCTTCCAGTATACCTCTGTTCTACTTTGAGATCCGTAATATCTAGAAGCATGCATCAGGGACCCTGGGAGCAATCTTTCAACACAGGTGTAACAGTATTACTGCATTAGACTCAAATAGTCTGGAAAATCTATATAATGTCAGTGTTTTGAACATGGCCACATGACACATGTCTTAAATGATTTTTTCGGTAATAAATATCCTTCTTGAATTAATTAATTTATAAATAATTTCTAGGTATTGATCACTCGCATAGTGTTCTTTTTAAGGCATTTGAAATTAAGCACTGAAGCAGACACTATTTTGAATTAATGTATCTTATAGTAGAAAAATCAGAACATAAATTGAAAAATTGCCATTCTAATACAAACCATGAAATTCAGGTAATAGTAAACATGTCAATTAGGTTCATAAGCTCTAAATAATGTCAGTATGTGGCCCATGTTAATCACGGGGGATGCTGTACATGTAAGGAACAGGGAGACATGGGAACACTTTATTTTCCATTCATTTTTGCTGTGAATCTAAACCTACTATAAAAATTATGCATATTAAAAATGTATCATCATGTTACACAGAATACACAGATTCTTTTGCCTTCTTTTCATCACCAAAAAGATTTGAAGCATCAGTCAGTTGATAGAGTTTATTAGTTTTTTTCTTTCGAAAGGAGGGGCAGCCAAACCCAAAGGTGCAGGGCTGGTGATCCTCTACCGAAAAGACTTGAATATGTTTATAGAGCATTTGATCTAATGTGCTTTTTTTTCCCTTTTTCTTTTCTTAAAAAAAAATTTTGAGCCACACCGTGTCATGCTCAGGACTTACTCCTTTCTCTGCACTCAGAAATTACTCCTGGCGGACTCCGGGGACAACATGTGGTGCTGGGATTGAGCCCAGGCAGGTCACATAAAAGGCAATGTGACCTCCTCGCTGTGCTATCACTTCAGCCCTGATCTAATGATTTTAATATAAAGATAAATGCATATCTTTATATCTATATATCTTTATATCTATATATTTTTAGATAGATGCATATCTATCTTTAATATAAAGATGATTTTAATATAAAGATTATACCAGGAAGGAACAATTTCATATTACCTAAAAATGATCTAAAAAGTTTTCTCATATCTAATTATCAAAATACACATATACTTTTTTAATTTAAAATATTAGAGATAAGGGGCTGGAGCAATAGCACAGTGAGTAGGGTGTTTTCCTTGCACTCGGCTGACATGGGTTCAATTTCCAGCATTCCATATGGTTCCCGGAGCACCGCTAGGAGTAATTCCTGAGTGAAGAGCCAGGAGTAACCCCTGTGCATCGTTGGGTGTGACCCAAAAAGAAAAAAAAATTAGATATGTCAAATGTTATACTTATATAGTGCCATATTATTATAAAATGGTTAATGTAACACTATAAAACTATAAAATATCAGAAATATTACCACAGAGAAAAAAATCTAAAACTTTATAATTATGTATTTTTTGCAATGGTTAGAACTGAATACAGGGCTTTATACATACAAGGCAATTGCTCTGATTTTAAGTCACAAGCTCAGTCCTAAATTTAAGGTTTAATACATTCAAAAGAATCTAAGTCTTTACTCCTACTAAAAGTTTATCTTTTATTCATTAGTGGTTTATAAGGTAGCTTGTGAATTGATGATAAAAAAGTTAAAAAAAATAGCAAACTCTATATATACTTTCAGGACTTTTAGGATGATATATTTTATAATTGAAAATTCATTTAATTTCTTGTTACCTAATTAAATAATGCCAGTAATTGCTTGTGTTATTTATGATTCATTGATTTGAATTTTGATTGATTAATTAATTTTTTTTTGCCTTTCTGGTCATACCCAGTGATGCACAGGGGTTACTCCTGGCTCTACACTCAGGAATTACTCCTGGCAGTGGTGGGGGACCATATGGGATGCTGGGCATCGAACCCTGGTTGGTCAAGTGCAAGGCAAACGCCCTACCTGCTGTGCTATCACTCCAGCCCCGTTATAGATTAATTTAAATACCAGCAAAGTTACTGAGAATATTTTAAGCATTAATTTTACAATTTTTGTATTTAAATATTGCATTTAATTTTTTTTTCCTCTGTCAAATGGAAGCAATCACGTTTTCAAAACAGATTTCCTTGCTTCTGAGAACAATTCTCAGAAAACTGTCATGTTTATTCCTGAAACTGCCTATTTGATTCCTATTTGACCATGTCACCTTAGAAGGTATGGTTTTCCACAAAATGTTTGCCTCTTTTAAACTTTTATTTTTCAGGGGAGGACCCTCAGTGATTCTATTGACCACTCCTAGTGACACTTAGACAATTAGGCTGGAGAGTTCGATAACAGGCCTCAAGGATGTGGCATTGCTTGGCCACATTTGCTCTGTGATGCTGTGAGTAATGATAACAGTACTGTAAGCCATGGTGCAAAAAATCAGGGGTGAAAGAAGAAAGCAAGGACTGGGGATATAGGTTAAAAGGACCTATTTGTACATAGGATACCTCTGAGCTATCTACTAGTCTCTCATATCTCTTTTATTCCCCACAATTCTCTTTCTTATTTCTTTCTTATTGAGACACCATAACTTGCAGTACTGTTATGATAGTTTCATGCATACAGTGTTCTAACACACCCCGTTCACCAATGACCCATCCTGGCCATCCCACCTGCTCTGATAAATTCAGTTATACAGATCTATCCCGAGGTTTTGTTGTTGTTGGACACTGTTGTTGTTTCTTTACATCACACACTAAAAAAAATATTCTGTATTTGTCTCTCCTTACTCAGCAGAATATGTTCTGGTTTCATCCATGCAATAGCAAATTGTATGATTTTATCTTTTCTTATTGCTGAGTAGTAGTATATACATCTACAGTTTCTAAATGTACTCATCTGTTCTTTTGGGATATTTTTGCTGCTTCCAGAACTTGGTGATTATGAAAAGGGCTATACTGAACATAAGAGTGCAAATATCTTTTTTTAAATAGTATTTTGGGGTCTATGGGGTTAGATCTCAAGAAGTAAAACTGCTGATATCTTAATGGAAGCTCATTTCTTAATGATTTGAGATGTTTCCATGCTGTGTTTCACAGGGACTGACCAATTAATAAAGCACATCAATGGTGGATGAGGATTCCCTTTTGCTCCACTGTTGTAATCACTGGCTGCTTCTACTATTGTTGATGTGTACCAGTCTCACTGGTCTAAGGTGATAACTTTTTTGTGCCAGAAGATTGTTGCCTAATCATTAGAGATCAAGTCATTTGCATAAATGCAGATTTGTTATAATATTTTGTTTAATATAAATACAAAAATATTCTGAGAAACTTTGTAGATGAAGGACTAAGGCAAATATGTGAACACTCAATTTTATTTTTGCTATTTTAAATTTAATTTCTATATAGCAGTTCACACTAGGGGCTGGAGCGATAGCACAGCGGACAGGGCATTTGCCTTTCATGCGGCCGACCCAGGTTCAATTCCACCATCCCTCTCAGAAAGCCCGGCAAGTTACCAAGAGTATCCCGCCTCCACGGCAGAGCCTGGCAAGCTCCCTGTGGTGTATTTAATATGCCAAAAACAGTAACAAGTCTTACAATGGAAATGTTACTGGTGCCCGCTTGAGCAAATCTATGAATAATGGGACAACAGTGCAACAGTGCTATAGTGCTATAGCAGTTCACAGTGATTTATTACATTTAATATTGTGACACCAGTCCCACCACCATTACACCATTATTTCAAATTTTCCCATTCACCACCCAAACTGCCCCAATAGCAGGCCCTAAATAATTTATTTTGTATTGCTTGTTGTGAATAATTCACTAAAGATGATCAAAGATTTCCTAGAAGAAAGTGCATGAAGATTGTTGTATCTCACCCCAGAGCCATGAAGTCCTTGCATAAGAGATTACTAACATGTTATAGGTTGAGCCTTGTATGCTAATATTTTCTTAATTGAGATGGTTGCCTTCTACTTTACATCTCATCCAATGTGGTGTGCTATATCTGGTACATCAGTGATATAGAGTATGTGATGTTGCAGAGCTGCGAATGCAGTCATGTACTTTAGTAATTCTAAAATTTTAAATAGGGTGATACAGCTGGAATTAAAATTTTAACTGGATGTTAACTTTGGTGTCTGGAGACATCTCTGCATTTTGTCGATCTCTTCCAAGATTTATTTATGAGTCCTGGATCATTAGTGAGCTTATATGGTGCCAGAGGTAGTACGTGGGTGTGATTGTAGGATCTCAGAAGAACAGGGGGATGGAAGGAGGTTGCCGAACCCCAACTATGTGAGAGCCTGAAAATTTTGGATAAAAAACTGCATACCTGAGTTTTTCAACAGATTCATTCCTGGATGAGGCTCATCTGGAGCTTGTGTAGTCCAAGAAACAACATTTTTAATTTTTTTTTTTGGTCACACCTGGCGATACACAGGGATCACTCCTGGCTATGCACTCAGGTATTACCTACTGCTGGTGGTGCTCAGGGGACCATATGGGAAGCTGGGAATTGAACCCGGGTCCACCGCGTGCAAGGCAAGCACCCTACCCACTGTGCCATCGCTCCAGCTCCCGAAACAACATTTTTAAAAGCATGATTATTTCAAGGGAATCCTCTCTGCTATTGGGTTGTGTTAGTGATTAAGTGCTTTGGATGACATATTTTCACACAGCATTGTCTTGATCAGATTTTAACTTAAAAATGAAAAGCAAATACTTATGTTGATTTATAAATGACAACATTTATGTGAAGTCCTTGCTTTTGGTTATACTAAATTAGTGATAGGCATTGGTTTGTTTGTCTTGGGATCACACTAGCCACGTTAAGGCTAATTCCCTGCTCTGTATTCAATAATCTCAAGCTCAATCTTGCTCAAGTGCTCCTGGGTGGGCGGAGGGCACCATATGTGGTGGCACTGCACTGTCGCACTGTTGTCCTATTGTTCATTGATTTCCTCCAGTGCACACCAGTAACTTCTCCATTGTGAGACTTGTTGCTGTTTTTGGCATACTGAATATGCCACGGGTACCTTGCCTGGCTGTGCCGTGTGGGCGGGATGCTCTCAGTAGCTTGCCGGGCTCTCTAAGAGGGATAGAGGAATCAAACTCAGGTCGACCTTGCCCTACCTGCTGTGCTACGGATCCAGTCCATACATGGCACTAGAGTCAAATCGGGTAAAGTCGCATGCAAGGCAAAAACACCTTAATCCCTATAATGTCTCTGTGACCCAGTAATGGTCATTTTAAATGATCTTCAGAAAAATGTAAAATTATACTGGCCAAGATAGAACATTTTAGAGCCTTAATAAATTAGAAAATTCAAATAAATATTTTATATTATATTGTTAAATTAGGGGTCAATCAATATTTTATAAACCCATTATTTATGTGATTTGAACAAAAAAAGAAAAAACCTATAAACACTCTTTTTAGTCCAAAGTGATTATACTGCTTGATTATCACCTTATTTATAATTGATGTCTCTATGTCTCTATTATCAGGATATGTTTGATCTTGACAAAACATATTGCTCATCTAGACAAAAACAGTTTTAATTTACTCATATAATATAGAGAGAAACAACTAAGCTAAATGAAAATGAATAAAATTTAGATTCTAAAACCAAGTGGTGGTGGTAGAAGGGAATGAGGAAGAAAAGAATGGTAAAATCGGTTGTCCATTGCATTGTGAAAGACAGAACTAGAGTTTTATTGGTGAACTTAATATAGTGTGTGGCCATGTTGATTTTTAATACAGAAATAAAAAATATAATGTGAAACTGCATTTCCTAAAACCAAAATCACAAATAAGTCCATGTTGTTAAATTCTCTAATTTTCAGTGCTTGAATCACTCCCATTTTTCCATGTTTCCTTCACTTGGTTGCTGATACCTTTGTCTCATAAATGTAATTTATAGCTCCACTCTGCTTTCGTTTCGCTTGCTGGTAACTTGTCAAATTCTAAGTACTCCTTGGAACCTGACTTCTTTCCAATTCTGTATTTACTAATTTGGTGGTTTCCTCTGTCCTGCTGCATTTTTATCAAATTGCATGGGGGGTGGGGGACACCTGACAATGCTCAGAGCTTACTCCTGGCTCTGCACTCAGGGATCACTCCGGGCAAGGGTTGAGGATGATATGTGGTGTGGGGAATCAAACCAAAGTTGACTTTCTGCAAGACAAGTGCTCTACACACTATCTCTCCATCACCGGTTTATTATCATATAAAATTATTATTATTATTATTATTATTATTATTATTTTGCCAGGGCTAGAACGATAGCACAGCGGCTGCCTTGCACGCAGCCGACCTGGGTTCGATTCCTCCGCCCCTCTATGAGAGCCTGGGAAGCTATCGAAAGTATCTCGCCTGAATGGCAGAGCCTGGGAAGCTACCCGTGGTATATTTGATATGCCAAAAACAATAACAACAAGTCTCACAATGGAGATGTTACTGGTGCCTGCTCCAACAAACCAATGAGCAATGGGATGACAGTGACAGTGACAGTGATTTTTTTCCCAAACCTGACATTGCCGGAGTGCTACTTCCAGTTTCTCTCTCAGGGATTGCATCTGCATGGTGAAGCATATGGTATGGGGACTGAATTAAGGCCTCCACATTCCTGCACAAGTGTGCTCAGCCATTGTGATATCATTTTGGCCCTTGGTACTTAAAGTACTTAAATACCAACTAAATGTTAATGCTCACATATTGAGATTTTCCTCTTGAGTCTTCTGATCTTGGATACAACTGCCAATTTAACCTCCTTCAAACTCTCTTCAGCATAGTACAGAGTGTCATTTCAAATACGAGTTTGGTACTAATTTTCTGTTACAACTGTGTTTCACTGTAAGGAAAAGTCAAATTTCTTGCAGTGAACTATAAGACTCTTTATTTAATCTGATTTCCCGACCTAGATCATTGACTTTCTGAGCTCTTTCTTTTCCTCACTAGATTCCTCTTGATCTACCCTGGTGACTGCTTTATCAAAATTATGTCATGAGTGTACCTGAATGCCATAGAGCTTCGCCATCTCTGATGCCCTTTCATTTTCCACCTGCACATCCTTGCTATGTTGCTTTCTTTTGTAGCTATCCTACATGCAATTATTATTTAATCCCACCTTTCTTTTAGGCACTCCCTAATTCTCATTTCTGTTTCATTTATTTTCCGATGACATTTATCAACATGTCATTTACTAATTATGTTATTTTTTTGCTGCCCATATTCTCCCACTAAATTCTTTAGCTTTGTCAGAGTCAATATGTTTTCTTTTTGTGCTAATTTTTTAAATAAGTGTATACATAAAAATTTATAACTTGAACAGTTATTTGAAAACCCTATCTTGATTCATGTTTTGTGTCTTTAGCACTCTAGCTAGTCCCATGGTCTGGAATATTTCTTGTTCTTGGCAAACTTTAAATTCTCTCTAGTGACTTTGATCTTATGATTTAATGACAGGTCCATCATATCCAACTTTAGACATTCTTGTTTCTAGATTCCTGTCACGTGGTCCCACCCACTTGGCAGGTGGGACAGCATGTGTGTTCTGCTTGCCTTGCCTAACTAATAGAACTTGTGACCATTAACCATAAAGTTCTTAATAACCAGTTTTTCCAATCTGGTTGGGATTTTCCTCTTTCACTTTATGATTTCTCTCTTATATTTGAATGTAAGAGTGCTTTGTACACACCAAAAGATAGAATGAGTCTCACCCCGGAATGCATTTCTAATTTAATTTATTTGTCTTTTCTAGACTCCTTCAAACTATTATAATCTTCCACAGCTATGTTGGAAGGTCTATGAATGTACAGGGCTTCACTTTTGCTGTTTTTATCTTTTGTTTTCTCAGATACAAGTCATTTCAAAGGAAGCAAGATGTTGATCTCAGTGGAGAATTTCAAGACTTCAAATATCATGTTTCAATAAAAAGGAAATGTGAAATCGATGGGTTCATCATGGATGTAATGGTGGATTACAAACCATTCTGACTTGCACCTCTCCCACTCCCTCTTAAGTAGGCATCTGATGATGGTTTATTTTTACTCTCACCATCTAAGGAGAAAAAGAAAATATTTTCTCTTCTAAGGATGTTATGAAAGAAACTACTAATGAATGCATCTTTGGATTTCCTATTACTATATTTCTCCTGTTGCTAAGAAGCAAAAATGCATTTTAAGACTAATATTTAATTATAAATAATTTTAATAAAATCTATCGAGTTATATATTTGAAGTATGCATAGGATACACATTAGAAATGACAGGGAGGGGCTGGAACGATAGCACAGTGGGTAGGGCATTTGCCTTGCACGTGGCTGACCCGGGTTCAATTCCCAGCATCCCATATGGTCCCCTGAGCATCACCAGGGGTAATTCCTGAGTGCAGAGCCAGGAGTGACCCTTGTATATCTCCGGGTGGACCCAAAAAGAAAAAAAAGAAAAAAAAAGAAATGACAGGGAAATAGGAAAGTATGTGTAAATCTAAAGAGGCTAGCAACAACCTGGTATTTGGTTGAGGACGAATTTTGGAGTTAAACATGATAGAATTAATGTGTGTGCATGTGTGTGTGTGTGTGTGTGTGTGTGTATGATTACATATAACATCAACGTGTTAGGCATATATAGAAAAGTCAG
The DNA here is from genome assembly GCF_027595985.1 of Sorex araneus. Taxonomy (NCBI): domain Eukaryota; kingdom Metazoa; phylum Chordata; class Mammalia; order Eulipotyphla; family Soricidae; genus Sorex; species Sorex araneus. The sequence goes on along the minus strand of NC_073303.1, from coordinate 176,086,783 downwards.
AATTGCCTTTTTATAATAAATTTAAATTTTCTATTTATCTTTATTTTTATCTTCCCAGTTTTTTAAAAAAATTTATTTACTTTTCTGAATAGGAGGGCACACCAGTAGTTCTCAGGGAATACCCTTGGCACTATGCTCTGAAATTACTTCAGACAGTGCTCCAGGGACTATACAATGCTAAAAATTCAACCTGTTTCCATGTGAAAACATATATTCATCCCATTGAGCTATATGTCTGGCCCACAGAATGTTTATTTAAGCATTTCAATAGATAGACCAATTTCTTAGTCAGAATATGAATGATAGTAAGAGCATATCATACCTATTCAATCAGGCACATTTGGAGGGGATAAGCCCATGGGAAAATTGGTGAAGATATGGAAAACAGGGAACTCTCATGAATTCCTAACACATAGAGCCATCTGGAAATACATCTGACTGTACTGAATAAATTAGGTATGTGTGTTGCATGACATTGGAATGCAATCTCTGGTAGAAGTGCTTTTGCTACACAGTAAAGGGCTACTCTAAAGAGGCACTTTGGTTAGATGGGTGTGCTATGGCTACAAAGTTGTAAAAACAATGTCTGTATAATACTGAAATTACTCTGGCATTCATTTAGATTTATCTAAATAAATTTAAATTGAGATTTGTTTAAATCTAAATAATCTGAATAATTTACCTAAATAATATTTATTTATCTAAACAATCTAAATCTAGTCGAGACTTTGCCTTATTTTCATATATTGTTGTACTTTGCCAGTATAGTCATTTCACACGATAGGTGATTTGTTGTGTTTTCTGTTTGCTTATTTCTACTGCTTCCCTGTGTATTGTTATTTCACTACCATGTTTCACCTATCTATAGATCGTATTAAACTTTCAGGTTAAAAACTTTTACATTAGCACACCTTCTCCAGATGGAACCCTGGCGACACTGAGCAGCAACTAACACGGCTCCAGGATTCGGGACTGGGACACATCCGAGCCGCGGGGGGCACTGGAGTGGGGCGGCGCCAGCCCAAAACTCCAAGTGGTCCCGGCCGCCGGAAGTCACGCCCTCGACCCACCCTCGGCGCCATCTTGCTGCCACAATCCACAGAGAAGCGGCAGGCATTCTGGTGAGCAACGCGGCCCGGACAATGCTCCGGACCCGAATTGGGGCCAGCAACACTGGGGGGCCAGAAGGAGGAGGTGCCGCCAGCACGCCTTCTCCAGATGGAACCCTGGCGACACTGAGCAGCAACTAACACGGCTCCAGGATTCAGGACTGGGACACATCCGAGCTGCGCGGCCGCTAACGTGGCCACGTGACCTTTTCTAAAACCTGAAAACATACAATCTTTTAATGGAAAACTAATTATCAAATGCCTCCTTATTAGGTTTATCTTGTTTGGGGATATAACTCCCACAACAATAGTGAGTTTTGTGTTGAAATATGGAACGTAATCAAGGTGAAGAGAAAATAAAGTTTTTCTCTTTATTTTATACTGAAACTGAAATTCATCAGTTATACAGTTGGGGTGGGGGGCGGGGGGTATACCAGGGATTTTGGTGGTGGAATATGGGCACTGGTGAAGGGATGGTGTTTGAATACGGTATAACTGAGACATAAACCTGAGAACTCTGTAACTTTCCACATGGTGATAAAATTTTTAAAAAAATAAAAATTAAAAAAAAACAAAAAACTTTTACATTAAAATATTTTATGTTATTTTTCATTAAAATTCGATTGATCTTTTATTGTAGTAATTACTTGTTTTCATATTTCAGTTAGAAAAATAGCATTCCATTTATATTTTATAATATTGCATACCATTATTATATATTCTGCTAGGTAGGTAAATGGGTAGGTACATGGATAGAATTATCCAACTATCTTGATTATGGTTCAGCATGTCAATTTAGATTTAATCGGTATAAAGATGCGGTGGAAAATTTCAACTATATTAAGTTTTACTGAAACAAGTTAATTGTAATAAATGTTTATCATACATTCAGAGAAGTGAAAAAGGAGGGCATTTCAACTGATGGAAACTCAAAGACACTCAAGTAACATGAAGAATGGAAAGTTGGCTGAATTTCTCTAGAGGGGAGAGTCTGTCTGAAGGAGGAAAAGATAAAATTAGAGAGGTACAAAAGTGCCAGTTGACAGAGGACCTTGAGTTCTAGGCCAAGAGTTTAGACTTGATATAGTAAGAGTAGCTGATTCCTAGGCAGGAAGGTTACGTGATAAAAGTGGCATTTGCGGAAGATTATTTTAGCAGTTCACAAAGGAATAATTGTAGCAAAAGAGACTGGAATTAGGATAGCCAGCAAAGAAGTTACTGTAACTCTGTGTGATTACTAGAGGCCAGTAATCATGGGAAAGGGGGAAACGTGTTAAATATATGAAACAGCACAAAGCAAGAAGTTTCACTGTTTGACTCCTGAATCACCTATTTCAGAATCACTGGGATGCTGGTTAAAAATCAATTTTCTCACAATTCGTGCAAAAAAATTCCTAATGTGATTCATAGAATAAATGTCTAACAAATTTTCATGTGACTATTATTATTATTATTATTATTATTATTATTATTATTATTAAGCTACCCATGTTAAATTCAGTATGCCAAAAACAGTAATAAGAAGTCTCACAATGGAGTCGTTACTGGTGCCTGCTTGAGCAAATTGATGAGCAACAGGATGACAGCGACAGTGACAGATTATGATGATGATAATGATGATGATGATGATGATGATAATGATGATGATGATGATGATGATGATGATGATGTTTTGCTTTAAGGGTTACACCCAGCGATGCTCAGGGGTTATTACTTGCCCTGCTCCTAGTGGTACTCGGGGGACCATATGGCATTAAACCCAGGTTGGTTGCATTATCGCTCCAGCCCTCTTTATGTAATTTTTATCACATTAAAGTTTCTAAAGCTTTATTTCATAAGAAAAATATAGAATAGTGACTATTTGAAAATGAAGGAGGGAGAAAAATATACCATGATTACATGAAAGTATTTCTAGGCCCCTGGGAGAAGATAGAGCAAGTAAAAAGAAAAATCTAACATAGTTTCCTATCTGGTGTCATTTACCATCCACAAAATAATTAAGAAGTTCCAAAGAATCCTATGTACCCTTACAACTCTAAACCCTATCTTACGTAGCTGACCATTACCATCCTAGAGCGGTACATTTATTATAATTCATGAATCTACTTTTCCTTTTCACTCAGAGTTCATAGTTTCAGTTAGGGTTAACACTTGGTGTTCTATTTTCTATGGATTTGGAAAAACTTTGCATGTATCAGACATTAGAAAAATCACACGGAATAAATTTGCTGATGAGAAAATTCCCTATTATTTATAAATGCATCCATACTTCCATTTTCCTCAATTGTTAGTGACCACTAGTCTCTACATAAGTTTGCCTTTTTGCAGTTGTGATACAGCTGACGTTATGCAGTCTGTAGTACTTTCTGATTGAGCTTTTCACTCAGTGATAGGTTGTATAAACACCCCTATATGTCCTTTCATAGCTCATTTCATTTTAATGCAGAAAAAGATTTCATGTTCTGTTAACTTTTTCACTTACTTCCAGAATGACATCTTGGTTGCTTTCAAGTTTTGGCAATTCTGTGTAAACCTATTCATGTCACAAAACTGACTGAGTTTTGTGAATATAATTTATAATTCCTTCTGATAATACAATAGATCATCATCACTAAGTCAAACGGTGAGTGTGTTTAGTTTTGTAAGATCTCAACAAGCTGTCCCCCAATATGGCTTATATAATTAGCTTTCCCACCAGCAATGAGTGACAACAGAAATCTAAATTAACTAAGCATTCATAAAAGAAAATCTACTTCATTGTATTGCTAACATGTTAGAATAAAAATAAACAAAATATTTTCACAGAAATAGACTGGAGACAAAGTAAAAATTAGTGGGAGGTCTGCATTAAACACAAACACATTTGGGAAGCATTTCACTATGAATGACATCTGAAAACATTATATACTTACTGCCCTAAAGATATATTAAATAAGTATTAATAAGTATTAAATGGGGATTTCTAAGTTAATATGGTAGAGAATAATTCAATGGGAATGGAAGAATAGCATATTGCCTATGAAGATGTAAAGAAGAATCGACCAATTCCTGCTGAGAAAACTTAGGAAGGAAATATTATAAAAACAGATAGAAAATAAGTGAGGATTTTATGAGGTGACACCTTTCTAGAATCATTGGGTTTCATGTCATGAGAGACTTTTTATCCCTGAGCTAGAATTGAGACAGAAATAAGTTGCTATGCTTAACAAACAAACAAACAAACAAACAAAAACCCCAGGTCCCAATTCAGACCTAAGTGAAAATATCTAGGAAGCAAAAAACAAACCAAAACAAAGCAAACAAAAAGCAAAAAAAAAAGCACAGGAAATGGAATTTGTCAAAATTCTCTGGTGATTTAATTTTTTTTTCCCCTTTCAGTTGCTCAGAAGCTGATTAGTTCTCAATGGGATTTATATTTCCCAAACAGTACATAAGGTGTTGTGTACTGAGGACAGTACAAGGTAAAATGCAGATAGGCTTGCAGACATTGGTAGCTGTCATTGATGAGTGGTGGAAGGAAGAGCTCTCAAGATTAGAGCAGTGCACTTCAGCTGGAGATATCCCCATCGTCCACATCCTGACAAAGTTTGGTAATACCTGTGGTCAATTTTGATAGTTATAATCAAACAATGGGATTGAGAATATGCCATTTGTCTTTAGTGAATGCAGACCAGAGACATTGCCAAAAGTCCCATAATGCAAGGACAGTTCTCACCCACTCATAGTATAGAATTATTGGCCCAATCCATCTGTAGTATAAAGACTGAAAACTATGCCATAGAGTAATAATAGGTAATACATTAATATGCTTTAATTTATAATTGTATAGTTAGAAATATTGTGAGAATGATCATAAAAGACATTTTCAGATACTTGTGGTAAATTTATGCATGGTTTAACTAGTACATACTACAGGATTAGGGTTATTTTCCTAAAGTGTGATGCTATCGGTTACAAAACTTGAAAGTTTTGATTTAGAATAGGCATTCTAAATTCTTTAATCTTGATTCAAATTATAGAGAAAATAAAAGTGTCCATACAGTATGTATGCATTTCTCAAGGTATATCAAGCATAAGTATTATAATTTTACTATAGGAAGTAGTATGTAAATGCCATTTGATTGTAATTTCATTGTTTCAAATTTCTTCATTTAAAAAGTTGTTGAAAGTGCTATAATAAACATTTTAACAACATATATATTGTTGTTAAATATATATGACATATATATAATGTAGTCAAACAAATATTTTTGTTTGGCTTGGTTTCCTTTGGTGGTATACTCAGAGATGCTCAGGCTTACTCCTAGTTTTCAACTTAGGAATCACTTGTGGCAGGCTTAGGAGGTTCCTTGGGGTTGTCTACATGCAAGGCAAATGCCCTGTTCACTGTACTCTAGCTCCAGCCTAATCACCTCCCAAAGCTTGCCGGGTGACTCAAGGTGTCTGACTGACATCTTTACTCTGCATTAGGCCACTCCCACCATTTATTTTTTTGTTATTTAAAGCTCCTGAATTATGTTTGCTAATGGAGCTGAAGTTTAGGCAGATAAAGTGCACTCATAAAAAACCTGAACAGCCTCAGTTAGTCTTCTTTTATTCCACAGTTTCGCTCTCTTGGGGCAAAATATTGCACTCTCTCCCTAGAAGACTTTCACTCCCCAAAGCTGGTTCAAAATCAATCACCAGTGTGGTAACTGTGAGTGGGAAACTACTTGTGACTTTCCAAGGCACACAAAATAAGAAACAAGATAAAGACCCACGGTGCTTTGCCTTCACTGGAAATATCTAAACCTGACCACAGTCACTTTCTAATCGTGACACGATAACTCGAGTGACTGGATCCCTGCTGGGGTGAAGCTGTAATCTCTCCCCTTCACGCTCCTTACCCTGCCATACATTCCAGAGTAATCAAGGATTGTGCTGAAGTGGGTCTTTCCATGTGGGACCGTTTATAAGCTGCAGAGACTTTCATTGAAGATAATGTCACTTTTTCACTCTCACTGAATTTTTCAGTCTTTTCCCAGGGGCAGTGCTGGGCATAGGGGTGCTCTGTAGGTCGTTCATTTAATAGAGAATTCTTAAGTTAAATATTACATCTTCTACAACTGCTCAACATGTTGGCATATTTAAATATTACTAAAAGGTAGGTATAGGGGGATTAAAAGCAGTTAGATTAAAAATAGTTTCTGAGAAGAGTCTATTTAAAGTTAATTCCATATGCACCAAACATAAGGTATATAATGAAATATTCTTTAATTTGCTATCTAGTTTTTTAGGGGAATTACTATACATTGCTCATTATTTATATTTAGAGAAATATTATCACTTGATTTTTAAATCAAAAATGGGAATATATTTCTACAAAATAGGGCTAGTGGTGGCTAGTGAAAATAGCTTGTGATGATGACAAATGATGGATGTATTGTATTTCCTGACCAGAAACTTTGAGATAATATTTGTAAATGCTGTCTGCTTATATTATAAAAATTTAAGGGCCAAAAGATGGGAGAATTTTGGTATTAATTTTTAATTCTACTATTATAATGATTGTAAAAAACACGCAACCTGGAAATTCTTCTTGCAGCGATTTATTCAGTGACCTTCTCATGCATTGGGAAGGAGGGGAAACTGGAAAGAGGAGGAACAAGGGGCGAACGAGGAGGAGCCTCTAGGTAGGTGGCTTTCCCCCTTATATACCTCTTGCTGCTTGTTTACGCCCAAGTGTCTGCAGCTGATAGGCTAGTTACACCTCATGGGCATGACAGGACATCCTGTTTCCTTATTAGGAGTTGTTTTCGAAGCACGGTGCAATTAACAAGAAACAGGTGTTGTTTACGAAAATAAAATGCTAGGCACAAATGGTTCAATAACAATAGCAGAACACCTATTCTCTAGGACAGATACTCTTTCAGCAGGACCCATCAATGATGAAATCCCATGGTTGTGTTTCTCCTCTCCTTGTCCAAGAAACATATGAGCATTCATAATATTAATCGTTTTGTATGGGCATAGCAAGAGATGCATTAAACTTTTAGAATTGCTCTCCTGGGGTCATCTCAATCTCAGACTACAGTGCCCAGGCCAGATTAGTCTTTCCTATCCCTAACAGGGTCCTAGTCTTGTCATTACTTTACGATCATGACAGCACTTGTCCATGATCAGACTCTTAACTTATAGTTAAGAATGAGGCACTTTGGCCAAGCCCATCTCGATGCCAGGGTAGCACATAACTTACCGCTTGCCCTGGGTCCGTCTTGTCCCCCGTTGGGACCCTGCCTTTTAGAGGGCTAGGAACTGAGGGCAACTAAGGCTACAGTCAAGAAAGCAGATGCCCGGGAATTAATAATATTCAAAGCCAATTAAATCCCAATTGCAAAGGCATATTAATAAATGTCTTTCTTTGTCCATACAAAAAGGACTTGCTCTGAATAAACTATGCAAAGGACTCAAGGAGAAGAGAAAAACATTATTTACAAGTGAACAGAACACTAAGAAAGAAGCTACAAATAAACACAGAGGAATGGGAGCACTGTGAAGGGAATAACCCAATAAACCTAAACTACCTGAAGCTATGTTATCCTACAAATGATGTTGAAAATTATGAGTACTAAAAAGGCAGGCAGACTCAACAGTCATATTATAAAACCATTTTTTTCAGAACCTGAAGCCCATTTTTAACTCTTAAGGAAGTTACATATTTTATAACTTTACACATAGATTCAGCAGAGTAGTTTAAGAGAATAATCTCAAATTTAACTCTTTCCAAGCTTTAATTTATATCTATGTGGTGATCAAGTTGTTCTAAGAGTAAAGATGGCATCAATTTGCTAATGGTAAAGTTTGACACACCATAACATTTCCTAAATAAAAAAGTTTCCAGTGTGAACACATATGTCTTTGGGAGAGTTCTTAAATATATTCACCATCTTCGATCATTAAGGCATAATCTTTTTATGAATGGTCTTCCCGTGAGAGCTGGGGGCAGGAGGGGGTGTTGGAGGTCTCTCCTGGTAATACTCGACTTGCTGTGTACTTGCACTTGAGCAGCTTCAGTTTTCAGTGTAGTGTGACTTAGAACCAGTGACACAGGGGGCCATTGACATCATACCTAGTGGCAGTGCTAGGGGACCTCTGGGCTGTATTTGTCAGTGCTAGGGCCAGAAATGATCTGGGCCTTATATAGCGCTATATCCCCTTAAGCTATCTCCCTAGTCAGAGGCATTTCATTTTAAAATTATTTTGCATAATGCTCCACAATCTAGAAACATGAATATACACTACCCCAGCAAAATTCTATATACAGAGATGGCTACAGATTTAAGTATATGGATAGGTGTAGGTATAAAAGCATCATGTACTCTAAAATGGAATAGAACCAAGCCATAACATCATTGATGTTTGGTGAATTATAATAAAGAGGAGACATAAAGAAAGAGGTTGTGTTTTCTTATTTGTATTTAATCCTCTAAATACTTCAGTAACATAGTAAGTATTTATATGTATCTGCACGGTCTTAAAATGCATAAAAGCTTAAATTGCTTGATATTTGATTTTGTAGAAAATCTAAATTCTAAAATTTCAGCATGTTTGTTGATGTGAAAGTATTTCTTATGTCATGATTAAGTGTTTTTTGTTTTGTTTTGTTTTTGTTTTTGTTTTTTAGGTAGGGAGCCTATATGTTATAGCATAGCCTCAATGATTATCTCAAGAAAAATCCATATTGATGCTGTGATACGTGATTAAATATCTGTTGTTAATTTAGGGATTTAATTGTACAATCTGACTTTTAATTCCAGAGTTCTCTAACAGCTTTATTTTCACATAAACAAATTTATTTAACTTATTATAGTGGCGTCTTTGATATGCCAAAAACAGTAACAACAATTCTCACACAGAAGACGTTACTGGTGCCCGCTCGAGCAAATCAATGAGTAATGGGACAACAGTGCTATAGTGCTACAGTGTTATTATAGCTTAGGAAGTTACTATAGTGTTAAAATTTATGATATGATATACAAACTACTAAGCCTCCCTACAATCAACATTTCCCTGCTCTCCCACCACCATCTCTTCATCTCTTATAGCATGCATGGTCTTGTTTCCTACCTCCCTACCCCTATTCACTTTGATAATTGGTTCTGTATTCAAATGTCAAAGTTTTGCCATTGATAAATATTTCTATATTTTTATTTTGATTCTCTCCATTCCACAGATGAATGAGATCATCTTGTATCTGTTCTCCTGAATTATTTTGCCAACATTTTGCCTTCCATTTCTATTTCTGTTGTTGTAAACTGTAAGTTGGTTTGCATCTTCTCTTACAGCTGCATAGTATTCCATTGTACATATGCAAACAACTTCTTGAACCATTCTTCAGAAGTTGATCTCTAGGTTGCTTTCATATGCTAATTATTTTACTAAGTGCTGTTGTGAACAGGGGGGTGTATATATATTGGGGGCAGGGGTATCACCTAGCGGTGCTCAAGGCTTACTTCTGGTTCTATCATGAGGCATTACTTCTGCAAGGGCTCAGGGAACCGTATGGGGAATTTAACTCAAGACAGTGGTACGCGAGGCAAGAACTCTATCTGCTCTACTATCTTCCCAGTCTATATACATTCTTTATTTTTCTTTAAACTTAATTTCAGTAACTATGTTTTATGATACTGTTCATGATAGACTTCTTATATACAACTTCCCAGGACCACAACTTCACCAGAGTGTCCACTTCCTTCTGACACTGTCTCAAGTGTTCCCCTCCAAAGTCCTGTCTCCTGGTCTGATAAGTTAATGTCTGTAGAAAAGTTTTTTTTCTTTAATCGAGTAACTGTGAGATGCAATTACATAGCTTTCATGTTTGAGTTTCAGTCATACAATGATCAAACACTGATTCCTCCACCAGTGCATGTTTTCCACCACCAATGTCCCCAGTAACCCTCACCCCTATCCCAACCCTCCCCCTGCTCCTATGGCAGACAATATTCCTCATACTCTCTTTCTGCTTTTGGACATTATGGTTTGCAATACAGATACTGAGAGGCTATCACATTGGTCCTTTATCTACTTTCAGCACACATCTCCCATCCTGAATGATCCCTCAAACCATCATTGACTTAATGATGCCTTCTCTATTCCAGCTGCCTTCTCTCCCAGCTCATGAGGCAGGTTTCCAACTATGGAGCAATATGCCTGGACCTTGTGTCTACTGTCCTTGGATGCCAGTCTCATATTATGTAATTTTTTATTTCACAAATGAGTAGTCTAGACTAATTCTAAAGCTCTGCTGTTTTTGACTATTTCTTGTTCCCTAAATATGTTTCTTTGTATTATATATATAAAAGTGATCACTTTATATTTGTCCTTCTTGTGATTAGTTTCATATATCCCTTTTTAATTAAATTTTGTGTTTGAGGGTAAATGCTGAGAAAGACCAAATAAAAATAAATTCTTATGCTCAAAAGTACCTTAACACAGAAAGAATTTCAGTAACATGTTCAACATCACTGCAAAACATAAAGTTTACCTCAATGCTTCTATGAAAGTTGGAAATTTCAATATAGGCCACACAATAACAGATACTCATATAATAAGAAACCAAAAAATAAGTTCAATAGTTCTATGTATATATAACAAAAATCAATAGAAAACTCCATTCAATGATAGAAGCACATATAATTTTCACAAGTATACATGTGTTAAGGTATGTTTTAGAATGGACAGTATGGAAACTAAACAATTGTTGACTTTAGAATGCTAGAAAAAACACATGGCAAGTCTTCCAATCATAATGAAAAAAAATGAAAACAATACATGATATGTGGAGTGATATTCCAAAATTTTGTAGAATAATTATTCCCAAATAATTAGTATATCAAAGAATAAATAAGAGAGAACTTAAAAATACACTGAGAGGAATGCAAATGAATACATGATATACTGATTTTTATGGAATAAACACAAAGTAATGCACATATTTATAGCCATAATGCCTATGATATTGTTACAATGGCACCACCCTCAATTTGGTTCAGTGTGATCTGTGTTAGAATCCCAGATACCTTTATATAACTTAACAAACTAATTATAATTTTATATGGTTTATATGTAACTGAGAATAGTAAATAGAGTCTTACAGAAGAAAAAAAGTATGACTTGTATTTCCCAGTTTAAAAAATGACTTTATCATATTACCCAGCAGCTGAGATAATGTAATACTGACATAATATTGATTATTGAATAAGGAGTCAAGATATAATCTCTTGGTTCATGACCAACTGATTTTCAACAAGGATTACAATACAATTTAATAGTGAAAAAATAGTCTTCAAGAGATGATGCTGGGACGACTGCAACTTTTCATTCAAGAGACTTAAACATTATCTTTATCTTACACTATAAACTCAAGTATTGACTCAAAATATATCAAATGCATAAATATGAGATAAAATTCTGCTACCATTTTATTGTACTAACATTAAATTACCATTTTGTTTCAGGAATGCACTGCTATATATCAATGTCTCTATAGAGTACATTAAAATCACCGCTAAAAGTCCAATTTTGTTATTTAAACTACAATGATCAATTTTTATTCATCAACTTCTTCACTGTTCACTCCTAGTAACCACTAATTTGGTTTTAGAATCTGAAAGTTAATTTTTTTTTACTTAGACATTTTTTTGTTTCTTTATAAACCACATAGGAATGAAATATAGTATATAAATAGTGTAAATATCACCCTCGAAAAAAGTATAGAGGCTTAATATTTAGATCTTGGATTTTACCATGATTTAATAGATATGATATTAGAACATGAGGAAAAATAGAAAAATATACATTAGAACTCCTACAAAATTAAGAACATTGAGATTTTCAACATATGCTATCAGGAAAGTGAAAAAGTGAAAAAGAAAACCAAATAATATAATAAAATACTTGCAAATTATTATCTGTTTAGGGACTTCCATTTGGAATATATGAATTAAGACAGATGCTCCAGCCCAATACAAATAACAAAATTAATAAATGGAAAAACATGCATTGACATTTCTCCCAATAGTATATTCAGCTGACAATATGCCATGAGGAGATACTCCAGAGGTTAGCATCAAGGAATATAAAATTAAAATCACAGTCTGATACCAACTCATAATAACTAGAGTGGGCCTAATTAAAATATAGACAATAATACTAAGTGGTCTGAGTGATAGCATAGTGGGTAGGGCTTTTGCTTAACACGCAGCGGACCCGGTTTTGGTTCTTCCGTCCCTCTTGGAGAGCCTGACAAGCTACTGAGATTATCCTGCCCGCGTGGCATAGCCTTGCAAGATACCTGTGGCATATTCCATATGCCAAAAAAACGGTAACAACAAGTCTCACAATGGAGACAATACTGGTGCCCACTTGTGCAAATCGAACAACGGGACAACAGTGCTACAGTACTACAGTAAGTGCGGATGAGATTGCCCAAAAATGTACACCTAACACATTGTTGGTGGCAATTAAAAATGGTGCTATTACTATGATGCTGACACCCAAGAATGGTAGATACAAGGGCCAGGAGGATTGCCCCATAGCTGAAAGCCTGCTTCATGAGTGGAGGGGAGAAGGCAGATGGAATAGAGAAGGGATCATTAAGAAAATTATGGCTGGAAGAATCAGTCAGGATGGGATATGTGTGCCAAAAGTAGATAATGGACCAAACATGATGACCTCTCAGTGTCCTTGTTGCAAGCCATAATACCCAAAAGTAGAGAGAGAGTATGGGGAATATTGTCTGTCATGGAGGCAGGGGGAGGGTGAGAAAGAAGTGGTATAGCAGGGATATTGGTGGTGGGAAATGTGCACCGGTGGAAGAATGGGTGTTTGATCATTGTGAGATTGTAACCCAAACATGAAAGCTTATAAGTATCTCACAGTGATTCAATAAAATTAAAAAAATAAATAAATAAATCAAACAACTGAGAAGTTTCTTAAAATTTAAACTTAGTAATTCATGGACACTGCAGTGTATTTCTAAAAAAAATAAAAAAAGAATGTCCACACACAAGCACTCAATATACTTTTATTCACAATAAATGGTGTAAATAATCCCAAACATTCATTTTTTGACACAAGGATAAGCAAAAGGCTATGTTTTAAAGCAGTACAAAAGCAACAGAGGACAGTTTCAGGCTTTATCATGGAAGATTGTAAAAACATTCTTAGCAGAAATAAAAGTTAGCCATAAAAATGCATTATATAGCTATTATTTATAGAAAATGTCTATGGGGCTGAGGAGATAGTTGTGGATAAAGTGCTTGTCTTGTGTTCAGCTTACCTGAGTTCAATCCCCAGCACCACATATAGTTCCCTGAGCCCTGAAGGAGAGATACCTGAATGCAGAGCTAGGAATAAGCCCAGAGCCTGACCAGGTATGGTCCCGGCCACTCCTCCCGCCCCCCCCCCCGCCACAACTCACGAGCACACACACACACACACACACACACACACAGACAAACACAAAGTCTAGACTAAGAAATTCTATTGGAAGAGAAAATAGTGATTGTTTGGGGTTGGTGATATTTGGAGACTATGATAAAAGCTGAAGGATGTAGGATTTTCTTCAAAGTAATGGTGAGTATTCTATAATTGATCAAGAAGTTGTATGAATATTCTGTAAACTCCCAAATGTACACATTACATCGGTAAATTCGCATGGTGTGTAATTTTAAAACACTTAAAACAAATTTGAGCCTTCTGCCACACAATGGAAAGTAAGACTGAATACAATAATTTTTATTGCTGGTTAATATTGTCTCATTTACTTGATAGGTATCATCTCATTTGGTCTCAGAAATCATCATTGGGGTAAGAAAACTTCCATATATAGTTTAATAAGCTACCAATAATCACCTAACATCGTGCTTGAGTTCATGCTAAAACATCAGTGCCAAGGGCCAGAGTGATAGAACTACTGGGAGGGGACTCTTGCCTTGCATTGGCAGATTTGGTTTGAACCAGCTGGAGTAACCCCTGAGTGCAGGGCCAGAGCAAGCCCTGAGCACCACTGCGTGTTACCCCTAAACAACATAAACAAAAAAGACAATCAGTGATATATCTGATGTTCTTTTAAATGACAAGGTGTCACTCAAATTTTAGATTAGTGTTATAGTTGAAAACATGTAGTTAATAAATTTCTGAATTTGTTAGTTAAGTCTAAAAAATTAAAGATTTTGTAATAGTGGTGAAGGGAAGGACACAAAGACATTTTACTTTTAATCCAAGTTTTTCCATTACTTCAAGAGCTTGACCAATAGAATAACATTTTTCAAAGTTCTTACTCTAAAAGATTTTTGATGGTCATTTTTTTTACACTTGTTAGATTCAACTATTTTGTATGATGTATAGTTTTATAGCATCTTGTCTTTTCTTTCTTCCCAATTAACACAAAAGTATATTTAAAAAAACTATCCAGTGATTATTTCTAATGAAGTTAGTGATTAAAAATCACTTGTGGGAAATTCAAAGCAATGAATAATGTGTCTGCTCACATGTCTGTACTAGTTCCCATTGCTGGGAATATGATTTAAATCATGGTATGTTCAACCTGTTTGTCAGGTAATTCTAAATCAAGACATATTGTACGAAGAAGCTAAGAGCCATTTTAAGCATTCCTCTGGCACTGATGAGTAAATTCCATTATAGTCAAATCTCAATATAGGTCACTTCAAATTCAATTCTTCCTTGAATTTCAGGACTGCTAACTAAAAATAGAAGCATTTTTTGGTGCTTAGAAATGACTCAAAGGGCTGGAACACAGACTTTGTACGTGTGGGCCCCTGCTATGATTACCTAGTGCTGTGTGATCCCTTGAGCACCATTCAGAATGACTTTGAAGCACCAAACTGGGAGAAGTCCCCATGTAACACTCAAATGATTAGTCTTACATTCCTTGAGAATCTGGGACTCCATCACCTAATCATATCTGGATGTAATGGGGAGAGGGGATAAGACATTTCTGAATGTCTAAGCATATCATTGTGACTTTTCTTTGGATTTTCTTGCCTTTCTGAACTAATTCATCAACTACAAGATTTTGTAGGGAGTTATTCATTTGTTGATACTAGATGCATTTGGCATTCATTTCATGCATATGGACATGGTTAATTGTTTTGCCAGTCCCAGTATGGGGTTCAAGATAGAAAAGGAGATACATTTCAGTTCAGGTGGTCCTTGCAGACCATAGGAACCACCAGAGCCACTCCTGACAGTTTTGGGGGCTTCCATATGGTGCCAAGAGAGAATCTGTGTCCTCTAGCACAGAGAGTGTGTGCTCTATCCTCTATACTGTTTCCACTACCCTAGACATGTTGTTAATTCATATATACTGAAAATTAACATCTGTTCAAGGAGAATAAAACTATTTTTAAGGAGTCAGACCTTTGATATTTTACTGTTTCAAGGAGTTAAGAATAGCCAATTCATTTCCTTTGTTACAGTAAACTGTAACATTGATTATATTCATAAATAAGGAGTATATCGACACATCATTTCCCAGAGGAGTCTATTCTTATTAATAATGTGAAACCACCATAAAAGTATACTGTAGTAATTGAACGCATTATTCTTTATGTTCAGACTACATTATCCGTGACTCTCCAGCTATTGAATTAGTCAATATCAGCTCAAAAGTACTCTTATTCTGAGTCTTTGACATGAATTCTTAAGGGTTTAGGGATAACAGCAATAATAATGTGAATGGGAGAAGCTATGATAGTTAAACAACTGAGTTAGAATTAGAGGGAAAAATAGGTAGCTGGATTGTAAATATTTCCAAGAGAATAAGAACACAGATATACACACTTACTTGTATCCATACATACAGACACACAGAGTGATATCTATATGAAAACCTTGAAATAGTTGTGTGATTATTTCTTGGATTAAAAGGTTAGAAGGCTTAGTGTAGCTCTACTTCACCATTGTTTACCTACGAAATCCTTCAATTCAATGGTGTAAACATGAAATGCTGGGGTTAAACACAGGGTTGTTTTTCTAATTTCAAACTTTCAATTTACTCAATAAATTGGATACTCACGGAAATATGAATCAGAGATCAATCATGGCAGTGTGAGAATGTGCAAGAAGTTGGGTTCCAAAAGAATACAAAAGAAGTTACTGAAATAGTCTAAGAAAGGCACATAATTACTGCAGTTGCTGGTATTAGTACTGGTGCTATTATTAGCCCCACCATTACTACAGCTACTCGTACTCTTATAACTACCATGTTTACAATTGGGAAACACTCATTGTTTACCATGTGCCAAGGACTCCCCTTATTTCTTAATGTCAAACTTAAACTTCATCTCAGTTTATGCACAATAGGACAAAGTATAGATCAAACCTCTTTCTTTGCATTGTACTTGCGCTGTGCTCCTGCCACTTGACCTCATATAGACATTCAGTCTTGACTATCTTTCATCTTATCTTTCCCAATTCCTCCTGACCCTTCCGTTCCTCTGCCAGGCAAACCCTTTCTTGCCATCTGAATTGCTCTCAAGCCTCTACCCATCCCTATCCTTCCACTAGAACTCTCCAAGAGAATCACAACTTTGAATCACAACTTTGAATCAAGAGTAGACCACATATCTTCTCTGCAACTATATATCTAAATATTCTGGGTCATTTCACTCAAACATATTGACTGGGACAACAACAATGTAAGGTATAATATGATAGCAGGACTTTCAACACTACTGATAAACCTTTATAGATTTGCCATCTCTGTCTCTTACTTGAGTTTCTAACGTAACACATTTGCCACAATTTGCAATTCATCTGCAGGTACCAAACCCTTTCATATTTAAATTACTACACTTAATACTGTTGATTATCTTAGAGCTTTTAAAAAGTACCATTGATAATTCAAGGATTCTAAAGATACAGACTTTGAAGTAATTCACATCCAGATCATATGGTATCACTTGTCCTACTGAGCATCACTGGGTGCAGCCCTGGCAATCCATAGGTCCTTCTGGGGATGGCCTAGTAGTCCTTGACATTTTTTGGGCTCCAGTAAGTACCAGATCTTCTGGCCCTCTCTTTGCATGGTCTTGACTGGGCATTCCTGAAATTGCCTCACTCCTACTGAACAATGCTTAAATAATTTAATTTCTATTTTGGAAAGAATATCTTCATTATACTCAATATAAAACCAGAAAATGAAAGAGAAATAATGAGAATTTGAGATTGGAGTTTAGGGAAGATCTTTTAAGTACAAATTTAATATCCTTGAAATTACAAATCAAGTTCTATTAGTCTTCTTCAGTCATCTCTAACAGCCTGGACTCAAAAGATGTGATTTTGCTATTTCAACGTTAGTTGGAAATGATCACTCTTGATAAGAACAGAGTGCTGAAAGTAGAAAAATAAACAAATATGATAATCTATCAACATTTGTATTGCAAACCAAAATGCCCAAATGGAAAGAGAGAGAGTGAGAGAGAGGGAGAAAGAGAGAGGAAAGAGAGAGAGAGAAGAGAGAAAAGAGAGAGAGAAGAGAGAGAGAGAACGATGGAGAGAGAGAGAAGTAAAATGCCTGCCATACAGGCAGGCGGATAAGGGGATTGGAATGGTGGCAGGAGGGAAATGGGAAATTGGTGGTGGGAAATGTATATAAATGAAGGGATGGGTGTTGGAATATTGTATGACTCAAACCCAATCATGAACAGCTTTAAAACTGTGTATCTCATGGTGATTCAATTTTTTTTAAAAATGTGATTGGGGGTTTATAAAGGGAGTAGCAATACCTTTAGGAACCTTCACTGCAAGTTAAGAGGCTTCTCAGTCTACTTGAGAAAACCCCTGTGAGACACAGCCCCCAAGAGCAAATGAAATAAGTGTTTCATGTCAGGGAGTTAATGAAAATGCCTCAGGTACTGAGCTAAAAAGTGAATCATTATGCCAATTAAAAACATTAATTGAGGTAATTACAAAGAGATCAGAGTTTATATAGAATTCAGTTATAATTTATACAATTATCCTCAGTTATACAGAAAAAAATAATGAAGCAGCTTATCTGAAGTTTTTACCTAACTGAAAACTGCAACTACAGAGAGGCTACATATACACATTCAAAACACTAAATTGAAATGGGTCTGTCATAGGTCTGGTTGTAAGTTAATGAATTCCCTGAGGATAGGGTGGTTTGGAGAGAACACAAGACTTCTAAAACACAACATACTGCCAAATCAGATTCCTTAATTTTGACTTTGTTTGAAATGAGTCTCATTTAAGTATAATTGCTTACCTCTAGCACTAAACTTCTCTGGTGGTGGTGCTGGAAATTATTTCTGCATATATAAAACACAAAATCTAGCTCCTGGCATTCTGAAGCTGAACAAATGGAATCAAATTTTCCCTCTACATTAGTTAAATAAGAAATAACATTTAATTTATAGAAATAAATTTAATATTTAAAGCTACTTAAATTTAAATAGAATTTTAGAGGTAATCTTTTCAGATTCTTTGCATTTCCAGGAGAATTATGAGTAAATTGAGACTTTGTTTGCTGGTTTTTTAGTGTGAGTAAAATAGAGTTCATTTGTTAGTGTGATTTTTTTTTCTGGTTTAGAATAGTGGTAATGACTACAATCTTTGCAGTGGGGTTTCATGGATTTATTTTTGTCTTACCATTTATATAACTGTGTCACGTGCAAATTAGCTATTTTATTTGTCTCAGTTTATTTATCTGTAAAGTGGGATTGTGTAAATACCTACTTCTTTAGAGATGCTGCATATTTGCTGTTGAGATAGCTATAAAATATTAGGAATACTATTTTACATAAAACAAGCATGATGTACATACTGACTCTTATTGTCCTTAGACAGAATTAAGTATGGATCAGGTGTGGCTCTTTTCCGGAGTACAAAGGAGTATGCACAGTCAGAAATTCCACTTGAGTAGAATCTCTATCAACTGTGTGGATTTGGTTTAGGAAAACTGACTGACATCTAAAGAGTTATCCAGAAGCATTTTATCCCAGAAGTGATTTGAAGCCAATATTGCTTTGTGATTAAGAAAGCATTCCTTCATTTGCTGATTCCTCAGATATTACTTTTAGTTCTGTAATTCTGCCTTGGGATTTCAACACATATATTAGAACACAGGTGTGTCTGGGTGTGCTGTTATTAAATATACCCATCTGTCTCATACAGGTATTTCAAGATATTTGGATATCTGGAATCTATTTTTTATTAAAATGAGAGACACATGAAAAAGAGAGACCCAAACTTCAGAAATATGTGAATTTTAAATTAACAATTCTCAAACAAGAGTTGTTATTTTTAAGAGTGAAATAGTCTTCTTTAACATAGGAGGGGTAAATAAATGATTATACAAAAATTACACATATTTTTATATTTTACCATTACAAATCAGAAACATAACACATAATTTATTTAGAATTATATCGTTTTTCATAGTCTGTGGACATTCAAGTTAAGAAGCACCACAAATTTGGATAACATGCTAGGCTTTAAGATCAAGAGAGGCACTTTCCTTCCTACAAATATCCAACTGAAAATCAATGAATTGCTATTAAAAATGTGTTTCTTCAAGCACCAGTCATATCTTGTTCCATGTGCTTCGATAAGATTCTCTTTATTTATCTGTGCTGCTGTTAATTATAAAAATGCCTGCAGTAAGTGAACCATTTGCTTACCTAGTCAGCATCTTAAACGAGATTAATCTTCTACCAACAATTAATGGAAACTAAATCACACATCAACATGCTATAACAATATAATGATGAAACAGCAAATGAATCACTCAGGTAACTCTTTGATAAATATCAAAAACATAATTTGTTTCCATAATTTATGAAGTCAAAATATGCCTTTTTATTCTCTATGCTTTTAAAAAATGTCTGAAATATGTAAAATGTCATAAACCATGGATGTGTGTATAGCAAAAAACTGTGCCAGGAATTATTAATATCTGCATAAATTATAGGCCATATTTAATATGAAATCATGGAATATAATACATTAATCTTATGTAATGTTTTAATTAACAGAAACTACACAAGCATTGAAACTATATAGATTAAGAAGAAAAGTAAAATGTGACCATTTGAGACAACAAAGATGGAACTGGGGGATTCATGATGAGTGAAATAATAAAGAAAAAGACAAATGGGGTGATTTCATCTTGAGGTAAGGATAAAGATACAAATTCAGCTAAAAAGACAAAACCAAATCAAAACTGAAACTTAGATCCTGACTGCAGATCTGAGTTTTCAGTGGGTGGTGGGAAAAGAGACAGAGGCTAAGGGAGTTCATGCATTGTGTTTGCCACTAATTAACACTTTTGTTGTAAGTGTGATATGGTGCTGACATTGGGAAGGTTGGACTACTCTCAAGAGATGTGATTTTCAGAACAATGTAACTCAAACAAACAAAAACCCTACCCATATAAACATAAATGCACACACTTGCAGATTAATATTGGTCCATTTTCTGTTGAAGTTCCTAGAGGAGTGGTTGGTGTTGTCCTTCTTTTAAGGGTTTTAATTACAGAATGATCCTGATGTGTTAAAATTTTTGCTTCACTCTACATACCAGATTTGTTCAATCTTTGCCCGGTAAACTATAAAAATTGGTCCAAGTTTCAGTCATTTGATGCCTAATGACTGAGGTTCAAATTCCCAGTATTTATAATATCTAAAGCTTTAAGAAAATGCTAAAGAGAAAAATATATCATCAACATGATACATTTTTCATTAAAGTGGGGGATATTGGTGTTCTGGTAATGCTAAGTTATGCCCCTCAACAATTTATAGTTTTCTAAAAGAACACTACTTCAACATATTTAAATAATATATGTTGATAACTAAAGATATTCATAAGATTAAATTATGTAAAATAAAATAAATTATTTTATATAATATTCTTTACAAGACCTTCATCCAATTAAATGGAAATGTTGACTTTCTATATAGTCTATATAGAGAGGAGTAAACAAACAGTAAAAGATCCCATTGAGCAAAGTCTAGAAAGACCAAACAACATCTGCCATGATTTTCTATCAGTAAGTAAAAGTTAAATTGGAGGTACCACACACACACACACACACACACACACACACACACACACTCACACACACACACATAACCTATATGGAAAGGATTTAAACAGCAATATACTCAAACTAAGGTAGTTAAGGACTTCAGAGAAGTGATTGGGGGCCTGTTGGGCCAATTTCTATAGTTACTGGGACTTCATCTAGGTTTTTAAAAAATAATTTTCTAGCCAGAGTGAACCATCAAACGACCTTAGGACTCTGTGGCAGAGACACCTAAGACGAAGACATGTGAGATTAATGTATATGTGTTCTGAAAGCATTTTGGATAAAGTTCAAACATTTCCAGTTTCATAGTTTTGTATGATTTAACTAATAAATGACTCAAGAAGATTCTTGTTAAATTCTTAACCAAATATTTGCCCAGTGGTATTAATGATCATGCAAGAATGTAAATCCTTTATATACATAAAACATGTAATGTTTTAGCGTTTATATATGGGAGTTCTAAACAAAACTATTAACAATAGATAAAAGGAACAGACAAAAAATAAGTTATTGACTATTCATAAGTGAACTTTTTGTGCAACAAAGTTTCTTACTCTAGAAACTTGATTTATGACCATTTTGTGCCTTTAAAAAAATAACTACCTCACTTTTCTTGTTCCATAATCTTTGCAACTTTCTGCTAATATAAGAAAAAATTGAAATATAACAGAAAAAATAAAAATAACCATGCAAAACTATACTACATTTATAATAACATACACATATAAAAACTTAGAATTTACCAATATAGAAAAAAATTTTACAACTATAACTATAGCCATTCATATAATAATAATAATGATGTAAAATTCTCATCTGTTGAGGGATAAATTTTAGCTTTCTATAGTATTGTACTTTATATAGTGTTTTATATAGTATTATATAGCATTTTATATAAGTATTCGTGTTTTATTCCTCAGACAGCCTCATATAAGATAGATTCTCTTATCATCACTATTCCATAATTAGGAACTCTGAATCTTACAACGTAAATACTTCTCTTAAGTCATAGATTTAATAAGTGGAAATACTGAAAGGAAGTTAATCAGTGCTGAACCGTGTGGCAGAAAGATTTAAAAACATAATGCTCTTCAATCAATCCTCCCTTGATGAGCAGTAGCTATGATCACTTGAGGAAACTAAAACAGTTTTAAACTTTATAACCAAAACAGTTTCTATCTAACAAAAAGAACAGTAGTGAAATCTGTACTGGCTTCTATAATTTTATGAAGTTCCATAGGTTATCCTTATGCTGATTTCAGTGTAGTGAGCCTTGACATACAAAAAAGGGAATACCCATTTTCTTTTTCAAAAATTATTTTTATTTTATTTTACTCTTTTGGTTTTGTTTTGGGGCCACACCTGGCAGTGCTCAGGCTTATGCCTGGCTTTGTGCTCTCGAATCACTCCTTGTGGTGCTCTGGTAACCTTTGAAATGTTGGGGTTGACCAAGTGGAAGGTATACATCTTAACCCCACCTTCACTATATCTTTGATCCAATTCTCTTTTTTCATCTGAAGCAGTGAGAATCTAACAAACACTTTGTATTCTAAAGTGGTTTATAATATTACGGCTGTCACCCTCCAAGAGTTGATATAAGAACATATGAAAGTTGGATGAACAGAGACAAATATTTTCAACATTTCTGCTGCTATACTCTTTAATAATTTTTAATTTAGAGGGCTAAAATGCCTTTTTTTTTTTTTTTGCTTTTTTGGGTCACACCCGGCGATGCACAGGGGTTACTCCTGGCTCTGCACTCAGGAATCACCCCTGGCAGTGCTCAGGGGACCATATGGGATGCTGGGAATCGAACCCGGGTCGGCCGCGTGCAAGGCAAACGCCCTACCCGCTGTGCTATTGCTCCAGCCCCTAAAATGCCTTTTTAAAATTAATAAAACTCATAAAGTTTTGTGTTGGATTAAAAAAATCTTACTGTTGAAAAATGATAGCACAAATGGTCCTCTTAACAGCACAAAAAATAATTCTTGAGGTAAAAATTAATCATAGTCAAGTACACTTGATACAGCAAACAGTGATATTTTACAAGGTATAGATAGATTAAAAAAAAGAAAATGTGGAATAAATATCTTCTCTAGAAAGAAACTAATAATCAGATTTGCATAGCTAGAGTCAATGAAGTAACAACTTTAATCCTGAAAAGAACAAGTATCATTTTTTATAAGAAAAAGATGGAGATTTTTGTAGGTGAAAACTTTCTTGAATAGAAATGTTAATAGAGAAAAGAATAGTAGTTATCTTTTATACCATATTTTTAACTTTGTATGATTGCCTAAGCAATTTATGCAACATATTATTTAGAAATGCACTCAAATTTTAGTTTATTTTAAAGTTTGAAAAGTGATATAACTCTTGATTTAAAATATGTATAGTTTATTTTATTTTTCTCAATTAAGCAAATTTCTGTTGAAGGAACAACTTTCAAAGGCTGATCAGTGCCATCTAGTGGCAAATATGACTAACAGGTTTCTGAACAACTTGGAGGACACAAATCTACCATATACATATAGGTATGAAATTTTAAATGTACATTTATTTCCAAAAAGGAATAACAAGACAAATATACAATAACCACATTAAAATATTAGTTTAGAATTTTATAATTTAGTTGGCAATAAAGAATTATGACTACTGACAAGCAATAGTAGACAAATATGAAAAATATGTAGAATAGACAATATATAAAAATTCAAAGAACACATTTATGGATAATCAAAAATTAATACAGGTAAATGAATTAGTTTGAAAACATTAGAATAAAAGTATGTTTCCAGTGTGAATCTGTGCTTAAGATTATTATAAATATTTATACTGCAAGATTAAATTTAAGATAATTACAAATAGGGTGGCTAAGAGTTAAAATGAAAAAATGATTATTTTTATTTCCTTGACAAAATCTACACATTAATTGTACATTTCAAAGATTGATAATATATATAGAGAGTAGGTTGCTGAGCAAAATATCTGAAAAGCAGAAGGATTTAGGAATGATTATACTACTCTCACTGTAAGTCCCGAATAGTATGATAAAAGTACTTCTCCAGAAGTATTCATGAACCATTTTATCTTGAGAGGGATAGAATTGACTAGACAAACTTAAATTTCTTTGTAGGTTTTAATTGTATTAGAAGTCAACTCTATTCTTTCCCCATAATTAATCTTTTTTGGTTTTGAGGTAATATGCTTATTTGACCCAGCTGAAGTCCTGTCTTTCATTAGCTCTCTTCCTGAGACTCCAATTAACTTAACAAAATTTCTCTTTAGGGGAAAAATCTAGGCAAAAGGATTAATTTTGCTAACAATACCATAGTATAAAAATATCTGCAGGAGCTTTTTCTGACCTATTCCAGGGATTCTGCCAACTCTAATGCTAGGATGATAAAAGAGCTCTTCATAGCCCAAGAGATAAGAAAAAAGAAAAACCCATCATATCAGACCCAATTGCTCTTAGAGCAATTCAAAAGAATCCAAAATAGTCATAATGTCTATAAATGGCACATTTTCTCTCTGGAGACTAGGGTCCAAAGGTTACAGAAGGTTGACTTATCAGTGATGTAATTTTCTCAGCCTGATGAGGAAGGCTTTTATATGTTTCGAATGAGCTATCAGAAAAAGGAAGGGCCGTTCCTTTTCTCAACCACAATACAGTTATGTGAAACAGAGAGCAATGAATAAGACCAGTCATGCAGTTTCTCTTGCCCCCAATCTTAGTCATGAAGACTTTTCTTGGCCTGTCTCTGAAACATAGTAGTGGTGATTTTTTTTTACTTTCCTAGATAACTTAAAACATCCCTCACTTACATATTTTGTTCCTTTCTTACTTTGCAGTCAATATGAAAACAAAACATTTAGAGAAATGGTGATGTTATTTATTTATTTGTTTGTTTATTTATTTATGAATTTTTGGTCACACCTGGCTATGCACAGGGGTCACTCCTGGCTCTGCACTCAGGAATTACCCCTGGCGGTGCTTAGGGGACCATATGGGATGCTGGGAATTGAACCCGGGTCAGCCGCATGCAAGGCAAACGCCCTACCCGCTGTGCTATCACTCCAGCCCCGGTGATGTTATTTTTTTTATGTTTTTTTTTAATTTAAATTGTTTTTTAAGTGAGGCTAATGATTTTAGAATTTTTAAGAGAACTTTGGCTTGTGTGTGTTTTGGGATCACGGGGCCCACTGTTCTGGGCATATGTCATGCCGCAGATCAAATTAGAACTTGCTTTACTCAAGGCCAGTTCTTTACGCCTCTTGTAAAATCTCTTTAGTCCTTAAAACGATGATTTTTCAGAGCCTGGAGAGAAGTTTAGGGGGCAGCACATTTGCCTTGCATGAGACCAACCTGGGTTTGATCTCCGGCGTTCTCTATGGTCTCACAAGAACCACCAGGAGTAATTCCTGAGTGCAGAACCACACAATCCTAAGCATTTCAGAGTATGGTCCCCAAACAAAACAAAACAAATCATTTTGATATGAATTATGCTTGTATTACAAATCATGTTTCAGTTACAAATAACAATGACTTTTACTCAACAATTTTCACCTAAATATAACTAAAGTGTTTATAGATATTTCTTGACAGCAATATTACTTAAGAAAGACTAGAGTATCACGGGTTCTAGAACTATACTCACTTGCACACCTGTTTACACAGGTGAATACCTGTATTCCTATGCTTGAGCACATACGCATTCATGCACATATAAATACACAGATAAATTTAGTCTTGCATCCTTTTGAATGAAATTTGTTGTAGTACATTATATACTTTTCAATGATTGTCTAACAGTTTTGTTTTTTTTCACTTAAACATTATCATTGAGATTTTAAAAACACCTCAGTTTGGTTTAACAATTATTCACTCTTCTTTTGTGCCACTCAGATGTGTTTTACCACATTCAGATATTTTTTGTCTTCCTTTAGTTTAACTTTATTAACTTATTTTGGACCAATATTTTCCTGTTAGTCCTTTTTGAGAATATGCCCTTTATATTATATAATTTGCACATATACATAGCAATATAACATGTAATCACAATTTGTAATGATTAATAAATTTATTTTTTGCTATAGTTTTTGTTCTTAAACATACTTTGATTCTTTTTTTGGGGGGTAACACCCAGAGGTATTCAAGGTTTACTCCTTTTTAGCTCAAGAATTATTTTTTGTGCTGTTAAGAGGACCATTTGTGCTACCATTTTAGCCGTATTTATAGATAGATTTAAACGTAGTGGGCTCTATGCAAGGTCTTTACACTTGTACTATATCTCCAGCCCAACAATACTTTATTTTTGAAAAACATAAAATTTATTTATTGTCCCCCAAAAGTACTGAAAGGAAAAATAAAAATAATTTAGAGCTATTTATTTTAATGCTATGTAAAATAAACCCCAGTATTCTTAATAAACCTATGTATTACTTGTATTTTTTTTTCTTTATGAAGGAATTGACCAGGGATATAATGTAGTATCTGATATAAACTGGAAGCTATAAAATTACATTTTCTTAGAATTTGTATGTACTCTTATTTTTTTTGCTTTTGGGGTCACACCCAATGATGCACAGGGGTGACTCTTGGTTCTGCACTCAGAAATTAACCCTGGCAGTGCTCATGGGACCATATAGGATGCTAGGAATCGAACCTGGGTGGGCCGTGTGCAAGGCAAACGCCCTACCCGCTGTGCTATCACTCCAGCCCCAGAATTTATACTCTTTATTGCTGTTTCTTCTAATACTTTGGGACAATTTTATTCTGAATGCTGAAATTCTATTTAGGTTATCCTTTACACTAATTGAAACATTTTTATATCTAAGTTATCTCTCTCTCCAAATATACTTGAATATAAATTGTAACAAAATCTTTAAGCCTTAGAAACTTTTACTATAATCCTTGCTTCATTTCCTTTTTCTCGTGATTAAAGTTTTTATCAGAACCATTGTTTATTCATGGCCATTATCACCCTTCACCAATATACTTTCTTTGTGCTTTTTTTAAACAATTTTATTAGTTTATTTTTAAATGGAATCACAGTAAGATAACACAGTTACAAAGTTGTTCATGATTGTCAGTGGTATGGTGTCCCAACACCTGTCTCTTCACCAATGTACATTGCCCACCACCACTGTCCCTAGTTTCCCTCCTGGTTCCCCCTCTTTCCACTGTACAAGTATTGAAAGGTTACCAGGTATATCAGCATTCAGTTTCTGTCCATACTGACCATTTCCCACTATGAGTGTCTTATTTTCATACGGGTCCCTTTCCTATTATAACTGCTTTCCACACCCACACACTCGTGGCAGATTCCATCCATTGATGGGTCCTCCTGACCCCTGTTCACCCTGACCTACTCCCACCTCAATTCACCAATACTCCTGGCAGTGTTCCAGATACTATATTCAGGACAAAGTGATGTAATGCCTTACTGTTATACTATCTCTCCAGCCCACTAGTATCGTGGATGCTTGTGTGCTACTTTCTCACTTAGTTGGCAAAGCCGAATCTTACATTAATCTACTTTTGACATTCACATCCGCATTCACATTGCATCACAAATGCAATTCTATGATATCCACTCTCCCAGACCCCAGGATCGAAAATTTGCAGCATTTACTCCTAGTATGAGACTTGGGTTCCATTTTCCTCTTTTGAACTTTATAATGAAATAGAGGTCATCATGTGAAAATGCCACCAAGTTTTTTTTCTACCAATTTTATTTTTATCTTCCCCCTTTTATGAAGGCATTGCTACTCTTTTCTTTTTGGAGTATTTAATTATTCTTATTTCTCCAAGTACCCATTAGATGACATTCACTGCAGACTTCTTAGGACCTAGAGTTTTTGATGATATATTTTCATATTCTAAAGTTTGACTGGTAATGCTGAATGGAATCCTGCATTGTCTCACTGCTTCCTAGCCCAACAATCTGGGACGAGATATTCAACTTTTTCGACACTCAGTTTCTTCAGCCATGCAATAGGAATAATAACAGGGATTTCACAGAATTGGAAAGATGAATAAAGTAGAATGATGGATAAGCATGAAAACTTTTGGTACATTTTTCTATCAACTCTATCAGGCTTGAAATAAGCTTCTCCACTGGGAGTTAGCTAGGGCAAGGGCAGTCTCCTTTAATCTCTGCACCCCCTTGTTCTATTATATGATTCCAGCTTTCTACTTACCTATGAAATTTATTTTAAAAAGTGCTCTCCCTACTTTACCTTTAGTTTGCCTTCTCCCAGAAGACTCGATCTGACTTCCTCACAACCGCAAAAGAATCTTTTATATATATAATGCACTGTAGCACTATCATCACATTGTTCATCGATTTGCTCGAGTGGGCACCAGTAACACAGTAACATCTCCATTGTGAGACTTGTTGTTACTGTTTTTGGCATATCAAATATGCCATGGGTAGCATCCCAGGCTCTGCCATGCCGACGGAATACTCTCAGTAGCTACTCTCGGTAACTTGCCAGGCTCTCCGAGAGGGGCGGAGGAATCAAACCTGGGTTAGCCGAGTGCAAGGCAAAAGCCCTACCCACTGTGCTATTGCTCCAGTCCATATATATAATGTTTTATATATATATATATACACAATACATACATATATGTATATATATAATGTTAGCAAGCTTCCAACTGAAATTCCCTCTTAGTTGCTCTCTTTACCAAGGTAAGAGAGGCCCTACTAATTCACACCCCCCCATTTATTTTTGCGTGTTTGTTTGTATTTTGGTTGTGTGGATACACCCTGGATGTTATCCTGGCTCTGCATCCAAGAATCATTTCTGGCAGTGCTCAGGGAACGATAGAGATTGTCAGGGATGGAACACGAATTGTCAAAGCAAGTGACATACTTGCTGTTCCATCTCAGCAGACTTTACAATCTCATACTTTGATTCCTTAGGTTCTGTCCTAAAGACTGGGCACAAGCTACAGTAAAATAGTGCACCTTGAGCACTGGTAACTACTAGCTGCATAAAGTGGCAACTAACTGATGACTCAAAGGGCCAAAGGCAAAGTTTCCACTGATTTCTGCAAAACTTTTAGTCTTCTGATTGGTCAGTTCACATAATAAACAGTGGGAGTCCTGAATTTCTTCGGAGAGGGTCCCTTTTGTCTTACGTTCTGGCACCTGAATTCACATTAATCTCTTAAGAATCCTCATATTTAGGATATCCTGAGGAGAAGGACTCCGAAGTTTACATTTTAAAGTTTTGGGAGTGCTGCAGTTGGTCAGATTTAGGAAATGGTGATGGTGAGACACAATTCCGTGAAGGCCTGAATTACACTATTTGCCAAGTTTAAAATTTGCCTGTCATTATCCATAAATTACAGCTATACATTATAATTATTTAATCTACACTTCTTGTTAAACATCTAAATTATGTCACTTCACCAATTTACAGGAATTATGTGATTAGGTATAATTATCCTAAATAGCTGAACACAATTAAAACATCTTAGACACAGGAAGTGTCATATAGAGTATGTTAATTCTTTTTTTTTTATTTTTCTATTGAATCACTGTCCTTGGCCTCTATCACATGGAGATAGTCTGGCTTAAGCAGAAAAAGGGAATTTCTGGTTTTTAGAGTGACTGATGGTTCAATGGGCCTTCTATAGTGATTCTCCTCTTACAGAATTTTCAAACTTCTTGTGTAGAGTCCAGGGATTTATAACCAGGAATTTCAACAGCAATGATGTAAGCTCTGATATTTCATTCAGTTGTAGGGTCTGGAGGATCTGGGCATGACTGAAAACTGGAATCTGAGACCAGCGTGACTGCTCTCGTTCATTTTCTACTGTGGAGTTTCCCTCACTAACACTGAAATACCTGGTCAAAGCTCTTTACTGATGAACTGATGACTTTGGACATTTCTTCAGCTTCTCAATGTCTGTTTCCCTATCTATCCATACGCATCTTGGCCATGAACAATTGCAAGGCATAGTAATAGCCCCTGCTAATATAGATTGAGCAGGCATTAAATCTACATTACTATTCAAGGCCCTGATTAACTATTGATTCCGTCCCTGATCAACGCTTCCCACTCATCTTGCAACTTGCAATTTAACGTCACGTGTTCATTAGTTGACTATCACTCCCTACTTCTAGTGTGTCTGACTAGTGGAGGTAGACAGGGATCATGCTTGCTCTTCTAGTTTGCTACCCAGCACAGTGAGAAGAAAGAGTGAATATATGATGAAGCACAATAGAAGTTTTCTTTTTTTCCTCCCTGTACCTTTCCCCTTGATAGTTTTTTTTTTTTTCAATTTAGTTTGGTCTAACTTTCCCACAAAAGCGTTTTCATGGTTACGGATAAATTCTGTCATATTAAAGTACGGACTCTACCAGAATTTTAAGAGAAAACTTGTAAAGAATAACTTTAAAAAATAATAGCTTTTATACAATGATACACATTATTATTTCCGTCTGCACATTTCAAGGGAGGAGATTGTACTTGCAATCTATAGGAATAGGATCTCACGGAGCTCAAAGACCATCCGAAATGGGTGACAGGATTTTCTGGGTCACGGAGCTCCGTTAAACCAACCTTTTTAAATTCTGCCAGGTGTGAGGCTGTTCTGTCTGAGGCTCAGACCTGCCTTAACCACAGGAACTTGTTCAGTTGCTGCTGCCTCTCCCCTCGGGCATCGTCCACAGTTGCCTCATCTTCCTGCTCTCACTCTCCCTCCATGTCTGACTGATTTCACCGCGCGGGTTAAACGACCTGTTCTGATCTTGGTGATTTCAATGCACAGCTATTTATTCCCCCTCTCTCAATTAGAACAAAGTGGAGTAGATGCTACTTTTAGCCACTTAGATGAGGTTAAAGACTGTATATGTTTTGTTTTGTTCTACTTGACAAAAGGACTATTTTCTCCCTGGAGTCAGCCCAGGGCACATCCAAACACTGTAAGGTGTGGTTCAAAAAGCCCAAATCAAAACCAAAACCAAATACCATCCCCAAACCCATTCCAAAAGGCTGTTTTTCCTCAAGAAATGAGAAACTCAGAGCAATGATACCTACACGTTTGATGCGAAGGACAAATGCTGATTTTATAGAAAAGTTTGTGAAACAAAAAAAATTCTATTTTTTGTCTATCTAAAATCCCAACTCTCCTGTGAATTTATAACATTCACAGAAGTGCACTTTCACAATCTTTAGGAAAAACTAAACATGGGAGAATGAATTAGAATTGTTTACTTTAGGTATCAGTAATTGAAAATAAGTCTTAAAACTTTCACACAGGTTAATACATATGTACAGGAGATCCACAGAACTCAATTCAGGAAGGTATTAGGTATTTTACCCCCTCTGTTATGATCACTTTATCACTGTCACTGTCATCCTATTGCTCATCAATTTGCTTGAGCGAACACCAATAACATCTCCATTGTGAGACTTGTTACTATTTTTGGCATATAGAATACGCCACAGGTAGCTTGCCAGGCTGTGCTATGGAGGCAAGCTACTCTCAGTAGCTTGCCGGGCTCTCTGAGAGGGGTGGAGGAATCAACACCGGTCAGCCCTGTGCAAAGCGAACGTCGTACGTGCTGCGCTATCACTTCAGCTGGACTTTGTTATGATACAACAATTAATTAAAAAGCTTCACAAATCCTCAGAGATAGAAATGTTAGTTTGTCGTACAGAAGTAGTACATACATTATGGAAAACTGAAGTAATTTCCTTGTGTGATATCCCCTTTGGTCCACTTTCTCTGCAAATTCCTTTCACACATTTTTGGAAAAAAACAGCTCTTAATACTTACTAAGTATCAAGTTTTCAGTATAAGTGTAATTGTCAGTATGTTTAAAAACAGAGATGATCATTGGATTTGGCCTACGGAAATCCACAGAAGACAAGTAATTAACGTTGACATCTTCCTTTTCTGAACCTTCTTTTTTCTCACTTCATATAATTCTCAAAAATGAATGAGATGAGATATGCTTTGATTTTCCAAGAACAATAAAGTCTCACACATGTTCTTTTATTTTTTTTACACTGCTGTGCCATCTATGGGTCAGCAAACAAATTTCTCAGAGAAAAATCTCTTATTTCACTGCTAAATTTTGTTTATTTATGGTCCCAAGAGGATATTGTTGGCTGAAGGGGTATTAAATAAATGTGTGTATTTCTAGTTAATTTCTAATAGAAAATTAACTAATTAATTTTGAATATGAATTTCTAATGCCTTGTTAGTGGTACATATATTGGGGGGGTAGTGATGCCTGTTAGTTAAGCTTAAGATGTACCTCAGCTCTGTACTCAGGAGACACACTTGGCAGTCCTCAGGGGCCATAAGGGGTACTGGATACCATGCTAACCATTGGCCGAAGCAAGTTTCTTAACACCTATACTATCACTCTAGGTTGACAATATGCTTTTTTTTTTTTGCTTTTTTGGGGAGTCACACCTGGCAATGCACAGGTGTTACTCCTGGCTCATGCACTCAGGAATTACCCCTGGCGGTGCTCAGGGGACCGGATGGGATGCTGGGAATCAAACCTGTGTCGGCTGAGTGCAAGGCAAACACCCTACCCTTTGTCAATATGCATTTTTAATACAAGAAAGTATGCCACTTATATTCTTAAAATGACTCAAGCAACACTGAAATTTTAATTCCTGAAAATTATTTAATTAGTTAAAATTATAGCTGTTCTTACTAAGTTTGAAAATCAGGCTAGGTACACATTAAGTTAAAATATAAGATAATCATTTTCAAGATAGGATAGAAGTAAGCAGAGATGGAGAGATAGTACAGGTGCATGCCTTATATGCAACTGATCCTGGTTCCATTCCCAGCAAAATATGGTTCTCTGAGTTTTGCAGAGTATAGCCCTGGAGGTCTTGGAGCTGTACCAGGTTTGACCTTAGAGGCCTCTGAGCACAGGAAAAAGTCCCAGATAATCTCCAATACTGCGGATTCTAAGCAGCACCATATCCTCTATAACAATATTCATATTTACTTGGCAGGATAACATTGGGTTTGTCCTTTTAGTCTTGCCGCAGAGAACTTACTTTACCTTAAAGCAATGTCCTTTCTGTATGGACACAGGAAAACATTTAATATTACGCTTTGTAACTTGGAAGTTGATTGACTCCAATAATATTTACTCGTGGGCGTCTGCTTTCTCAACTCAGTTGCACTTAGTTCCTGGCACCCCAAAAGCAGGGTCCCGATGAGGGACAGAATGGATCCAGAGCAAGCTGTGAGCTACCCTGGCATAGAAATGGGCCAGGCCAAAGTGCCACAATACTCAACCATAAGTTGAGAGCATGGTCATAGAAAAATGCTGTCGTGATCCAAAAGTAATGACGAGACTAGGACCCTGCTGGGGTTAGGAAGACTAACCTGACCTAAGGACTGTGGTCTGGAATATATAGTGAATGTCCTCAGGAAGAACCAAACTTTAAGTCTGATATATCTCTTACTGTGCTCATACAAAATGACATTGCTAAAAATATAAGAAGTAGATTTACTACAACTAATTAAGTGGAATACTAGCTGAGGAGAGAAGAAAGCAACACATCCTGTATGGGACTCCGCCCTTGATCGAATCTCCTAGTAATCTGGAGTAATCTCCTTAGATAAGATTCTGTTAATCTCCTGGAGGAGTGTTCTTACCCCTCTTTGTTGATTTGTTAATGCTCAACCCACCTTCGTGTCACCACCCTATGTGATTGCTATATAAACTAAGGCTGTAAGAGAAATAGGGGAGAAGACACAGAAGCAGAGCAAAAAGCGAAAGGGAATCAGGGAGTCATAGGAGCCAGAAGCAGGGGAAAGAAAGAGCACAAAGCGAGTGAGAGTTAGAAGTAAGGGGAAGAGTCAAAAGTAAGAGACAGAGTCAAAAGTGAGAGTGAGAGAGAACCGGGTCAGAGTCAGAAGTAAGAGACAGGGTCAGAAGTGAGAGTGAGAGAGAATTAGAGTCAGAGTCAGAGTCAGAAGTAAGGGTCAGAGTCAGAAGTGAGAGTTGAGTGGGGCTTCAGAGAGGGAAGCAGAAGAACTTCGGAGAGAGATCAGAAGAAGAGAGATAGGAATAAACCAGTGGAGAGATGACAGACAGAGAGAGGTTGGGAGAGACCAGAGGAGAGACTACAGAGACAGAGTCAGAGGTAGAGAGACAGACAGAAGAGAGCACAGCGGTACATACAGAAGCAGAGCACAAAGGAGGAGTCATTCCAGTCCAGTCCATACACAGTGGCTTGAGAACACTGAATGAGAGAGAGAGAGAGAGAGAGAGAGAGAGAGACAGAGAGACAGAGAGACAGAGAGACAGAGAGAGAGAGACCCCAAAAGCCTGTGGACACAAATCACATCACCCTTCCGCATGCACGCTTTTATTTTTTTACACCTACTTAACTCAAATCATCAAAAAAAGGTAAAAATTATGCCCAGTAGTGATTGTGCTTGTTTCAGAAAAGTTTGTTCCTTAACGCTTTCATCCATGTCTTTTACGGATGCCTTATGTTCCATTACTTAAATCTATTACTTTGCTTTAAGATAAAGTGAAAATACAGGATGGGTTGTATTTAAACGGCAGATTGAGTTCCTTTTCAAACATCTGAAATTGAGGAGAGCACTGGATCGTAAAGAATGAATGAATGAAAAACTTATTTCTAAGGAAATCAAGAACAGGAGACAAAGACCTAAGGTAATCTCTGCCTACCATTTCCACACCAATTTACCTAATGGCAGGCACACATACACAACAACAATCCTACTGCTCGAAGGAGGAAAATAAAGTATATATAATTAGATCATTATGTAAAATATACAGCAGATCTCTCAAAAGGTAAGATAATTAAGAAGTCAACCTGCTGAGAAAAGCACATTTTTCAAATGACTGAGTACACTTGACATCTGCTTATTGTATTTGTGGCCTTTTGAAAATATACTTTTAATCTTTATGTAGTGACAGCCATAATTTAATAAAAAGAGGAAGAAATACACAACTATTTCAAATAAATGTCAAGCTATATTTAAAGATGTTAGTTAACCTGTTGCAAAGGTATTAAAAAAGTTCACTATTCTAACATGTATTTTGCAAGAAATTAAAAATTTAACAGTTTTTCTCCAATAATTTTTGACAGGGAGTAACATTGCACAAGAAATTCAGTCCTGCCAAATAGTTTTGAGGAAACATCAAGTATATTTAGGTAGTGATTCTATTTATGCAATTGTCACTGTCACTGTCATCCTGTTGTTCTTCGATTTACTCAAGCATGCACCAATAATGTCTCTATTACACTCAGCCCTGAGATTTTAGCAGCCTCTCCTTACTCGTCTTTCCCAATGATTGGAGGCTCTTTCAGGGTCAGGGGAATGAGACCTATTGTTACTGTTTTGGGCATACCGAATACTCCACCAGTAGCTTGCCAGGCTCTGCCATGTGGGCGGGATACTCTTGGTAGCTGCCAGGCTCTCCAAGAGGTATGTATATATCTTTTACTGAATTTGGGATATGAATACACCATGGGGAGCTTGTAAGGCTCTCCTGTGTGGGCAATAGACCCTTGGTATCTTGTCAGATTCTCCAAGAGGGAGAACAAGGCTATTAGATGTATTGGACATCTAATTTATACAATTAGTATAAGAAAATTGTTTTTAGCAATACTCTGGGACATAATTGAAGAATGAACAAAAACACTATTGCAAACAAATTTATATTAATACAACTGTACTTATTTTATTTTAAAATATTGTTTCATACTTTATTTCATTATTTGAGGGTTGAGTGTTTTGGTTTGTTTTTGAGCTACACCAGGAATAACCCCAATGCTCAGGGGTTATTCCTGGTTCTGCACTAAGTAATTACTCCCGGCAATGCTCAATATACCATGTAGAATGCTGGAGATTGTACCTGGGTTAGGCTGCATCCAAGGCAAGCATCCTATCTACTGTACTATCTCTCCAGTGCCTAGTTACTATTTAATAAAGCACTTAATTTTAGTGACACCATATTGACTATTTCAATTTATCTAATACAATTTCTGCCCAACATGCATGCTTATCCTTCTCATTATACTTTTCATGTCATATTACTTTGATAGTAGCTGCAATTCATAAGCTAGGAGGGATGACCGAAGAACCACTGGTCATGTTTTGCGTCCTCCAGATACTCCTTACTCGCAATTCATATGGAATAACAAGGTTCGCTAGCACATTTTGCTAATATGTTCTTGCTTGAAAGTTTTTCAAATTTGAAAATACAAAAATATATAAATGAATTCCACATTTTCACAAATGTTTTTGTCTGAGTTCACATGGCAAGGTGAATTCATAACTAATTGGAAGGATATTGTTGATGTTTCTTTTTGGTAATTTTCTCCATGTCTCTCCAATCCCACATCTATCTCTAGTCTCTTTTTTTTATCTTCCTACATTCACTTATACTTTTGATTGCAGAGAAAGTGAATCTTGTTTCCTTTTTTAGTTTTTTTCCCCTTAAAACATTTAATATACTTTTATGCTTACATTGCTTAAAACAATATGTATTCAATTTCAAACTAACAAACATATGCATGTCGACATACATGCATGTATGTGTATGATATGAAGTTATGTTAACTTTAGTTTATAAGCACAGTTAGAAATATCTTTAAGTGAGGAATGAGTCTGAAAACTTTCTCTTCTTGCAAATTCCCAACCTGATTTATGCCTTATTTTTAGTGGTTCTATATTATATGGACTCTCCCCACCGATGTCGCTCTCCTGATCAAACTTACTGTTTCTGTTCTTTTTTGTTTGTTTCTTTCTGTTCTTCTTTTTTCTTTTTTTTTGTGCCCTACCCACTGTACTATCACTCGGCCCCATGTACCTGGTGGTGCTCAGGGCTTACTCCTGGCTCTGCTTGGGGATCATTCCTCTCAGGCGCAGGGGATTCCATGGAGTCCTGGGGGCTCCAACTGAGTGCAAGACAAACCCCCGACTGGCTGTACTATCTCTCTGCCAGCGTATTACTTTTAGTTCCAGAAACTGCTTGCAGACATTCTACCAGACTACCAACTAAGCCAGAGCCCCACGCCGGCTGATGACGGGAAATAACCATCTTTTTCGTTTTTTTTCCCTTTGTCAGGCAGTGTGGTGATTACTAAACAGGCATGAACTCGGTAGCTCGGGACGAGGGGGGAAAAAATAAAAAAGTTATGTAACAAACAGCGGGACTTAATATCTCTACATTCTCAGCAATGGAGAGCCATCAAATGCTTCCTTGACAGTAGGACTGTCTTTTCTTTTTTGGGGGGAAACCCTAGCAACAGTAGTGAGTTATGTGTTGAAACATGGAATGTAACCAAGATAAAGCGTAAACGAAGTGAAAATTATCACTTACAAGGGTGGGGACTGGGGGGGCGGGAGGGGGCGGGAGGTATACTGGGGTGGTTGGTGATGGAATATGGGCACTGGTGAAGGGAAGGGTGTTTGAGTATTGTATAACTGACATAATCCTGAGAACTATGTAACCCTCCACATGGTGATTCAATAAAATTTAAATTAAAACAAAAAATTAATTAAAAAATGTTCAGACCTCTTAAACACTCCCCTCCTCATTCTCAATCCTGGGTTCCTCCCCAGCACAAGAAATCTTTCTGTTCTTTAATACCTCAAAAGTATACTGCATCTTCATCTTGCACATAACTCCATATGATGAAAAATCCACGGCTGCTTCTGAGGTAGATAAGCTACTCAACTATTATAATTTCCATGAATAATTCACATTTTAAGACACTAACTCATAAGGAATTATATCCAACTATTTCAATATCTATATAAAATTATATTATTTATTATATTTGGCATATTGGTAATCAGATATTGCTTTGGGAGAGTTTTTTTTATTGCTCCCCTATTTTATTTTTTTTTCTTCTTTCTATCACATCAGATGGGGCTAGTGTGCCAAAAACCTAACCAATTTAAGGGAGGCACATGTTACACAGGCATGTTAATACTCCATCATCATGCTATGAACCAGAAAAGGGTCCTATTGATTCCATATTTTTAATTGACTATATTATATATTTCATGCCTTTACAACCTATATGCTTAGAAAATAAGTAAATATTTTGCAGAAATAATGATTTGCAATAGGCAATTTTTAAAAAATCCACTCACACCTAATAGGCTTTTACATCTTTTACACAATTTAGTAAGCTATTTTGGTGCATAGTACAATGAAAAGAGCCAATAGAATCATCTGTTTTCTTCCTATGGAAACATGAACAAGCAACTTGAATCCTGCATTTTGGTATCCTCATCTGAGATGTATGCTATTGCTTATCTCCCTAAGTGTTAAAGGCCAATGATAATACATGTTTCTTCACATTCTTCAAAGACTCTATATCAACATAGGCATAAATTAATTTCAGAAAAATTATATCTAAGGAACATTCTTCATATGTTTCCTAGATGTTATTTACTAGAACATTACAAACATATGAGTGTAGGTTTTCCTGGATTTACAGTGATTTATGTACTGATAAACCCCTATAAGCAGAAAATATTGTAAATTGAAATGCATTCATTATAACTAATCTGCTGAATAGCACACTGAATATCTCATATGTTAATTGGATATTATATTGAAAGTGGAACACAGTATAGAAAATTGGTTATTTATTCTTGTGAGCGCATGGCTGACTTCGAAATTCTGCTTATTGCTAGTACTCAACATTACAAGAGAATATCATCATGTATTGCTAATCAGTAGCAATTTGATCAAATTTGACCTAGGCTAGACCAAAATTCATGACCTGATGTATGGTTTCAACAAAATGTGCATATTATTTCTTTGTAGTCAAAAAATAATGCTGAAGTATTTGAATTCAAAGACTATTTTCAACTTATCTACCATCACAATAAACAGACTACTAACAGACTAGAATGAGATAGGGTCTTATAGATCACATACATCTAACATCTAAACTTTTCATATCAGTAAACTGTTGTATAAAGGGTTCAGGGAATGTTCTCAAGATAGGAGATTAAGGGACAACTTTCAGGGTTATTTGTCTTGATTTTTTCACTCCCACTTGTAATTGAACAACTTTTGCCATTACTTCATTGTGAGTGACATATGGCATTTTACTCACCCTTTTGAGCTAGGCCACATGGTTCCCTCTAGCCAATGGTATGTGAGTGAAGATGATATATGAAAATAAGTAAAAATAATTGATTAGAGTATTTGTTGTGTTTACTATTGTTGCAGAAATGTCCAGCACATTTCACCTAGGCCTTTGTTCTTCGTGTCAGATCAGTTAAAAAGACTCTGGAGTAGACTTGACTCCTACTAGTAACATACTATCAATCTAGGTGGAAGTTCAATTAATACTTAACTGATATTCCCTTAATAATATGAGATTCTTGTTGCTGTTCCAGAAGAGAGCCCAATGGACTGCCTCATATGTTTGCATGCGAGATGCTAAAGCTCAGTCATTGGTCCATGATCCCCTGAACACTGCCAGGAGTGATCCCTAACACTTTTCTGGCGTAGAAACACTGGACAGGGACCCACAATAAAAAAAACACAAACAAAACAAAAATAATGCTATCTGTATACTACTTGCTGGTAATTATTGGCACATATGAGGCTATTCATAATATAAGTAAGAAGAATGTTTTTTAAAAAGCAAATTATTAGGTACGTCTGAATTTATATTTTAAATATCCAGGTTTCACAGAAGTCACACATTACTCTGTGCATTGTATCAGTGGGTTTAAAAGCAATATCTTGATATCTAGACATACTAAGTTTTAAAACTCTAGAACATCTTGGAGAACTTGATTTTAGCTAGCCTTACAAGTGATTCTGGTGCACACTAAAGTTTAAGGAATACTACATTATAGTATCAGCTGTTAAATCACTTACAAAACCCGAGAGATACGACCTTTTGTGCCATTATAAATCATGAGCAGCATCAAAAATGGTTTTCTATTTCCTTTTATCTACTCATGATCCCTAATAATTATTTTTTCCTTTCAAAATAGTCCATATAATCTTTATTCCTATATTTATAATTTATTTTCATTGAGAACAAAGGTATTTCCTTTCTTTTCCTATCAAAATTACTATATTTAAGATTGCACTCTTTGCTTTTCGATCATACCAAACGTCAGCACATATTTCTAAAGCACCATTCCAATGAATTATTTCTCATAAAATAAGCTATGAGTCATTATTACACACATTTATTCTCCTTCTCTATTTATTTACATTTTCAATGTGCAATACAAACATACAATGCAGTATGCTAAATTCCCTTATATATAGTGGTCAGCATTCATTGTTCAAGTCTTATTATCTACTGAGATATGATCATATTTATCTCTATCTTGCTATATACATATTTATCTCTATAACTCCTTGGAATTTTTTAAGACTCTATTGTTTCTAGATACAGTTTATAACTAATTTTAGTTTATATTTTGCCAATGTTTTCAGAATCAATTTTTATTCCTTGAAGTTGTCCCCCACATAATCTATTAGAATATATCATTTCCTGCTATGTGTCCTAGCAGATAAAGTTGTTGCTGGCTAAAATTAGTGATCTCCCTTGAGCCCCTGTCCTAGGCAATGAGGCTTTATAACATTTTTATCAAGAAACGGAGGTTATCCTCCCACCTTAAGTCTAATCAGGACTTTGATTCCTGCTAATAAAATGAAAATGACAGTGTGTAAGTGACTCAGACAGATTCTTTAAAAGCTTTGAGCACTTTTGTTCATACTCTCTTGCAATCCTGCTGTGACCATGTTCAGATGTCCAAGCTAGAAGGACGGAGGATGAGAGAACAAGTGAAACTGAGAAAAATGATCCTGCTGAAGCCTTACTAATCTAATCAGTTTTCAACTAACATCTTACTCTTGTGAACAACTAAAAAAGTGTGTCCTGTGAGTTTGATTAGCAAGACTTCAACCCATAGAGTAATCAAATGGACAAGCTGTAGACCTCTGTGATATATGTGCTGCAATAAACTATTCATTTCAGACTTATTTTAGATTAATGATAGCAAATACAGAAATTAAACTCTGTCTTCCATAGCATAACACACCAATATGCTTGCTACCATTAAAATTTCAAAATATCAAACTGTCCCATCTTATCCTGAATGTGTATTCAGTTATCACTCGTATGTTAATGTCACTGTATAGTATTGCATTTAACTCTGACATCTTATGTAATACCTAACTTCTCTGATACATTTTCATTGAGTTCCTGATCACTGTCAACTTAAGGCAAACTTGCAGATTCAAATAATTCATAAAGTTCTTCTCTACTGCATATAGTGGAAATTAATGATTTTATCTATGAATATTATATATTATATGTTAAAGTATACTCTTATATTATATGTTTTATAATCTTATGCATATTATAATCTTATATATTATATAATAAATATTATATGATATTTTATGTACATGCTCTCAAGAGTACATAAGTGATATAAACATG
Organism: Sorex araneus; assembly: GCF_027595985.1. NCBI lineage: Eukaryota > Metazoa > Chordata > Mammalia > Eulipotyphla > Soricidae > Sorex > Sorex araneus. The sequence goes on along the minus strand of NC_073303.1, from coordinate 176,045,086 downwards.
TAATTATAATAATATGAAACTATTATGTTATATTATTATAAAGAGTACACATGTCTAATTTAATTTTACACATTGCTTCAAATTTATGTTCAAATTGAAGCCAGCTTTTTGCTAGATAATAAAGCTCCCTCTAACCTCATTGCCATATTTTCTCATGTTTCATAGTCATCTTCTGATATTTAATTCTAACTTCTAATTCATCTCTGATTCATAACTTAGATTTTTTAATCTGCATTTTTACTTTAGCCTAACCTTTATCACTTCATGCTGTGTTCTTATATTTTTTATGTAGCATGAACATAGATAAAGTAAATTGTCTAATCATATCTGACATGAACTTGGAGAAACAGGGAGCACTGAATGGTGCAGCCAGGATTCTTGACACATTCTCTTCCCATAAATATTGGGAAGTTGGAGTAATGGATGGAAAGTACCAACAATAAGTGAAATGAATCATAAAGAGACGGACAGATATAGAAGGACTGCAGTCGTTTGTGGAGTATACAAGATTACATAACATCAGGCTGACATCCGAGGACAATAGATACAAGGGTCAGAAAGACTGCTCCATAGCTGGAAGCCAGCCTCGTGAGCGGATGGGAAAAGGCAGCGCAATAGAGAGGGGATCACTAAGAAAATGATGGCTGGAGGAATCAGTTGGGATGGAAGATGTGTGCTGAAAGTAGATAAAGGACCAAACATGATAACCTCTCAGTATCTGTATTGCAAACCACAATGCCCAAATGTAGAGAGAGAGTATGGGGAATATTGTCTGCCATAGAGGCAGGGGGAGGGTGTGAAAGGAGAGGAGATATTGGTGGTGGGGAAAGTGCACTGGTGGAGGGATGGGTGTTTGATCATTGTGTGATTGTAACCCAAACATGAAAGCTTATAACTATCTCATGGAGATTCAATAAACTTTAAAAAAAAGAAAGTACCAACAATAAACAATTATATAAATTAAAAAAGCAGTGCACTTAATTACAATAAACAGGTACAATTTAGAATTGAAGACATCTGGTAAGAAAAGTGAATGAAGATGGAAATAATGATGTTTGTACTTAAGAAAAAACCAATTGACTCATTTAACTAAGATAGATTCATTTATGTAAATATTTTGGATATAAGTAATGAAAAATATGACATGCTCAGATTTTTGAAAATCTTGAATGGAGGATTAAAGATGTTGGACCAGAGATATAAAAATGTTATTACTTAAATTTTCTTGTTAAATAGTCTGTTTATACTGAATATAACTTTAGGATTTAAAGAGGAATTTAATGTTTTCAAGTCTAGATATTGTTAAAATTAACATTAAGGTGCTATTTCCAATGAAGTTTATATTCCCCTTACATCTCTTTTAGACACTCGGGTTATTAAATTTAATTTAATTGTAGACTCAATTTATCTTTCTACTTCTTGATTGATGATTGGCCTTTCTTGATATTTGTTTCCCTACAACACTATTCTTGGTAAGTGCATAAGTGAAGAGATATATTTAAATGCTGACATGCTTTAGAATGACTTGATTTGTCAGCTGTTTCCTCCATTAAATAGAACCTATTGCCTAAGAAACAGAAAGGGAAACAGTTTATTCCATGGAAGACTGATACAATACTAGACACCAAGGCAGTTGAAAGATTTATGCTAATAAACTATGGAAGATATAACTCACATTAAAAATGAGGAGGTCCTCAATGGGTTGTTGGAAAGAAAAAGTTTCCTATTAGCAATTCAAAAGAGCTTCCTATTACACACATCTTTGTATGTAGGTTAATTGCCTGCCAAGATTTTCTTTTAGATCAAAGTTAAAGTATGCAAGATCAATGCAATACAATGAAATGTCATTATTTTTGACTACCTCAAATGCTGCATAACGCCATTGTACTGACTTTATTCCACAAGGGAGCTCTAAGTATTCCTATTTGTTTATTTATTTACTACTTAAAACCCATCCCAAAGGTTGATAACAGTGTGAAAAATAATTTCCATAGTATTTTAAATGTTTAAAAATCTGAGAATAAATTATTTTGGCTTTTATAATGTTAATATCACAAATTACTTTGAATATGAATAGCATTATAAAAGTTAATGTGGAGACTATTTTACTATGAATATTTAAGGGTGCCATATGATAATATGCCATGACGGATTCGTCCCTTTGTCTCTTTAAATTTCACATCATGAGATGATATGAAGCTACCTTTTTTATGCTTTTGCTCCCGGTGAAATGGTCCTCAGAAAATTATATTGTTTAGCTTATAAACCTGCAGCAAACTCATACAATACAAGTAGGCAGGGCAGATTCTACATCCCTTACAAAATCCATGTACTCAGATAACCCACATCTCACAAAGTATTCCTGTCAATAAATTTTCCTTTGTTCAAATTTTAAACTTTATTAAGGGAATTTCTAGTGTAGATGCTGCATTTAGCTCTTCCTATCACTGTAAGTGGCTTTGGGACTTTGTGATTTACCAAAAAAATAGAGCATTTAAAATTAGATAATTGCACTAGTCTGCACATTATGCCTCATTTTTTATTTAGTTGTTTATTTTGACAACTATTGTTTTAGTTTAGTAACTTAAAATAAAAATGGTTTAGATCTAACCATATGCATTGCATCAAAACATCTTATCAGTAAAAATTTAAAAAACTAGTATGGGGAGCAGTTAATTGATACCTAAAAGAAGATGTTCATAGGTAATCTTGAAACTTACCAATGTTCTAGAGTTACATAAATTAGCATATCATTCTATTATTTTGCTTTTGTATGTCAAAACAGTATTTTGTAATTGTTAGAAATTTTGAATATAATTTTTCAAACAGTTTTGTCACTTTATTTTATAAATTAGAAATTCTGATTTTAGGAATTTCAGGTATTAGTAAAAGATATAATTATCAAAATCGTTTTCTAAAATTTTCTTAAAACATAAGAAAAACAAAAATATGCATATGAAATAAAGTATGAACAGGGATGAGAGCAGTATATAATATCAATTTAGCTGCTACATGTTTTTCATGGAATAAAGCACAATTACATAAGTATTGAAATAAAATAAGAAATTGCAAAGTGAGACATAAATCTGAAATAATCCAATTAGACACTAAACAGAAATATTTTATGAAATCATTACATTATTATGCAAATCATAGTTTCAAACTAAACAATGAAATTGAATTTATTTTGAATTTTCTTTTCGGATGCTTACCTAAGTCCTTTCTTTCGTAGAGACAAATATATTCATTTCTAAAGGTTGCATGAAATCAAATTATGTTTGACTTACAGTAAGATAAAGATATACACGTTTTTTGATATCTTTGGAAATATTTTTAGTTACATTGAAGTAGATTTGGAAATCATAGATATGGGAATATAAGGTATAAAGATAGTCTCAGAATGCAAGGAGAGGGCATAAGCTCTTTTCTAATTAGAAAAAAAATGTTGCATTTTTCTCATACACAGGATCTGGATAAAATTTCATAGACCAAATATTTCCAAATTTATAATATTGAAAAATTAAAATACGGTGCTCTAAAAAATAATATTGGCTGCTTTTAAACTAATATGTTCAGGAAGATCCATCTGAAGCACACATGAGAAAAAAATTTCAGTCTTTAAGTTGAATTCTTTAAAGGAGGCAAAAATATATTATTGATCTTTTAAAGCTTTAGTTATTTTAAGGCTAGCTGTAATCTATGTAATCCTGAATCTACGTCTCTTTTTGTACAAGTGTTTTCACAAATGTTTGAAACTGTCTATTTTAGGGTTGCAAATTCAATGGCGCCTGAAGAGGATGAGTCTGCTGACTGGTATGTTGATAGAGATAAATGCTCATTAAACATCATGCTTTAATGAGTCAGCATCATCATTGTAATGCTATACTGGTACAGAAAATAGTTCCATGTCCTCTCGGCTATCTTCCAATAAGACCAGCTAATCCAAAAGGCGACATAAAGCTTGCTGGATAAAAATGTGGAACCTGAGACCCATTCAATGATCAGTTGTGAACTTGCCACGTCTAACACCCTGCCCCCACCTCACAAGTCACCCTCTCCCTCACGAGGCTGAAAGCTGCATTTCTGTAAAATAAAGAATCTCCCATTTTAAGTGGTGGGTGCACACTAGTTTAAGGAGTCAGCTTCTGTTTTACAGATTACAGAGAACAATCAAAATGCTGTTTGCAAATTAAAAAAAATTTAAATTATTCCCCTTTGGGAGGGGGGATGGGTAGCATATTAAATTCAAATGTGAACTTTTTGCTCCTGGCTGGGGGAAAATAATTCAATATTAGGAAGGCATCTTTATAATGGCTTTCAATACACAAGGAGAACTATTACAGTATCAAAATCTACATACCATAGTATTGCAATACTAGATTTTTAAAGAATATTTTTCATATGAGCTTCCTAATGTTCTAATAAAAATAACAAACTGTATAAGTGTGTGATTTATACTAATAAAATAAGAAAGTATGTTGTGAATATCAAATCCCAGACTAGTTTACTTACTGATTTATCATGAAAAAAATTTTTGCACATAAAATCGTTTAATAGATTCTAAAGGAGATTAGATAAAGGGTTAGAAAAAAATTATGTTAAGATAATAGTTTGAAGTTGTTCTATACATTAAGAGAAGAAGGCATAGCAAAACGTTTACTGAAATATCATTACTAAGACATTAGAGATTTCTACCAACCAGTTAGGTCAAAAATAAGTTTTCAATTAGACTCATAGTTTTAGTCAATTCTTGTGATCACTGTGAGGCAGAAAGAGCAGGGAGGGCAGTTTGCGTGATCTCATGTTACAGCGTTAGGGACACTCAGATAGAGGTGTAATAGTGATCAAAGCACAGATGCAGGAGAGAATGCCCTGGTCCAAAGATGGGGAACAATACTTTTGCATCAGTAAAGCCTTTAGTGTAAGATGACGAGATTAGAGTCATATCATGAAGTATATTGAAGCCAGACATAGAATTTAACTCACCTGTTTGGAAAGTGATGATAGAGTATCGAAAGTGAAGTTTAAGAAATTGAAAAGATAAAAATAGACCAATTTTATTGTTAATTTGTATGAAGATAAAAGAAATGATGAGTTTTCCTCTTATTGATTGAACAGATTTCCACAAACTTTTGCAGCCAGTCATGTCTCAAATGATGACTAGTCATATATGAAAAAGCATCTCTCCCAGAGAAGCTCTAGGCAGAGATTTTGCAATGTAGATGCGGTGACATGTGAGGTGACAATATGACAGATGGAGTCCTTTTTCATCTGTTTGCTTTTAGCACTTTGTGAACTACTTTACTGTTCTGATGCTCCCAGGGAAGGAAATCTGGGATTACCACATTTAGTTTTAACTAAATCAGACCTCATGAAACGGGTAAGTGCATGAAAAAAATTCCTGCGAAAAAACTATGGATTAATGACAACACAAGCAATGGAAGTATAGGTACACTTTAAAAATGTGATGTGAATAATAGTGGCAGCAACCATTATCACTCCAAGATTGATCCCTTCATCAATTACTGTAGTGCATTGAATAATGACTATCTAAAAGTTTTTTAAAAGATTATATTTTGATCATACTGTACATATCTATGCATGTGTATGCAATTGCCTTCAACTTTTATGTGTATACACACATATAGCACATATAGCACTGCAAGTGTGACCAAGAAATGCATGTGTATGCAAATGCATGTGTATGCAATTGCCTTCAAGTTTTATGTGTATACACACATATAGCACATATAGCACTGCAAGTGTGACCAACAAATTACTTTTATTATTCTGTTCTCTTGCACTCTAAAATTTATCTAGGGTACTGTCGTCCTGTTGTTCATCAATTTGCTCGAGCAGGCACCAGGAACGTCTCCATTGTGAGACTTGTTGTTACTGCTTTTGGTATATCAAGTACACCACAGGTAGCTTGGCATATAGTCATTAAATATTAGCTAATAAGAGTAAAATACCATTGTAGCTGTTATTAAGATATTTCTAAATAACTCATTTAATGTTGAACTCACGTATTTATTCTGTTACGTTTTGCTAGAGACTATAGAACAGTGATGCAATAACATAAGTTATAAGTAAATAAAATGATTATGTAATTTAAAGTTTCGGATTAAAAAACAAAATACAAGGGTTAGCAATGATAATGCTTTTATAGATACATATATATGGATGTTTCCTATCTATAAGTAGACATTCATCAAAAGCTTAAAGGCATAAAAGTCAAATGTTCAGAACTTTACACTAACTATATCACTTGCAGTGTATAGGATATAAGAATTTAGGATATTGGATTTGATGTAAAAGCAGAGACATCGTGACCCTTTATGCATAGAACAATATCCATGTAAGCATATCCTATGTTCTTATATTTGTATATATCAATATTCTCAGACTTACACTGTATGATAGAGGCATAAGGTATGCCTGAAACACACTGAACAGAATACTCACAAAGTCCTATCTTCACTGATTATTTTCAAGGAACAGCTAATGTCAACTTTTTTTAAATTAATTTATTTTTCAATTAGTGAGTCACAGTGAGGGTACAGTTACAGATTCACACATTTTCGTGCTTGTTTTTCCCTCATGCAATGTTTAGGAGCCCATCCCTCCACCAGTGTCCATTCTCCACTACCCATGAACCCAATATCCCTCCACCCCCCAGTCCCATCTCCCCCATACCACCCCGCCTCTGTAGCGGGGCATTCTAATTTGGTATCTCTCTTTCCTTTTGGGTGTTGTGGTTCCAAATAAGGGTATTGAGTGGTCATCCTGTTCAGTCTCTAGTCTACTTTCAGCACGCATCTCACTTCCTGCGCAGGATCTCCAATTATATTATTTGGTGGTCCCCTCTCTGTCTGGGATGCAATGTCAACTTTTGACTTGTTTACAGATTGGTATTAGTTAGGTAGACCTAACATGTAAACTAAAAGGAAGTTAGTTTGGACCTTTTCTCCAACTATCTACATGAACAATTAAGTCATAACAAAATGAAAAAGAACTGAGTTCTCTTGAAGTGGATAATGCTGATGACCCTAGTATAATGGTATCTTTCACTCCCATGGATCTTTTGTTTATGGATGTTGGGCGTGCAGGTATAAAATGGATAGGTGGAGTGTGGTCATGGGGTGTGAATATAAAAGGTATAGGTGGAAAAGTAAATATATCTGCTAGAACATGTTTAGTCATATGACAACTCTGAGAGAGATGAATAACATTGCCCCTTACGATTGTGAATTTGAAAAAAAAAACAAAGAAGAAAATAATTAAATTAGAATAATGTTCTCCTGTTAGAAAAAATTTCTCTGGAGGACAATGTTGACATGAAGCAGCGGGAGAAATAAAATTTATTTTACTGTGATCATATGCTACTTATGGTATCAGTCTTATATTTCACTGAAGATATCTGGCAGTTACATATAAGATTTCAGAAATCAAATGAAAGGGAAAAGAAAAGAAATGTAGACCTAAAAATATAAAATCTGGAGTTACAGAAATGTAGTTGATATTAATAAGCAAGTGACAAGACAGGAACATAATTATGATGTGTGTGGGTTTAGAAACACACATTCACAGATCTCTCTTTCTCTCTCTCTCTCTAACACACACACACACATACACACACACACACAAACAGCTTACATAGTGATGTGCTGGGGAAGTTTGAAGTATCAGGGACTGTCTCAGGCAGGACCTTTTGCTGCAAGACATGTGAGTTAGCTTTTGATTTTTCTTCCTAGCCTAGGAAGCATATATTTTAAGGAGTAGACAACTGTTAAATTATGCCAAAAAGACAGTAAGATAAGAAAGAAAGAGAGGCAATTATACTTAACAGTATATAGATGGTTGATGCTCTTAGAGAGTTTCCATGGAGTGCTTGGAATGATTACCTATTTGAGTAGGATGAAAGATTACAATAAGGAAAGAGAAAAGAAAGGACAATGTATAAGGGACTCAAGAATTCTCTGAAAAGGGGCTATGGAACAAGAGGGATTAAGAGAAAATAAACTTTCTTTTAAGATAGAGAATCATCAAGAATGAAAAAAATAATACTTTTGGAAGAGAATGATTTTGTCAGAGACAGATATTTATTAAAAACATACTACTATATTATATATAGGAGCACGAAACATTCTATTATGGTCTCCATTATCATAATAATTATTAATGTTTAATTATTTTTTAACCCACCAACTAATGCAAACTACAACAAATCCCCCCACAGACACCAGCGCTGGAGAGATGGTACAGCGGGTAGGGCGTTTGCCTTGCACACAGCTGACCCGGGATGATTCCTCCGTCCCTCTGGGAGAGCCGGCAAGCTACCGAGAGTAACTTGCCTGCACAGCAGAGCCTGGCAAGCTACCCGGGGTGTAGTTGATATGCCAAAAACAGTAACTTCAAGTCTCACAATGTAGATGTTACTGGTGCCCGAATGAGCAATTAGAAGAGCAACGGGATGACAGTGACAATGACAGACAGTGACAAACAAGCTCAGTAACTGGTGCTTTCTAGTCTAATAGCAGAGTGTAAAATAATTTTTTGAACACAGGTAATGTTTTCATTATAAAACTCACAAACTTCTCATTCTCCCATCTTTATCCAATATAACACTCTGTTACTTCACCTCAAAATGCAAAGAACTGAAATTTTAAGTATGTTATGAGATTTATTTGAACTATACATTTGATTTTCCCAATATGAGGTATGTGCACTTGATTATGATGATTTTAATTAAATCCTAGGAAGGAAGAGAAACGGAGTCATATGTAGCTATAGTCACAAGATGAAGAAGAAAATCTCTTACTGAGAATTATTTTAGTTTCTTTTTATACATCATATATCATATTTGCAAGAAATTCTCAGTTTGAGTTCAGGCAAAGGTGCTATGTTGAAAGGAAAGTGTAATCAATAGTAGAGTAATGTTAAAATTTTCATAAGGCAAACCAATGCAATTTATACCCCTTATCTGAATCTCAATATCCAAGAATTCCCAGTTAGTGTGTTCAGATAGAAAGGCCTATTACTGCCCACTCTCCCTACATTTAAAAACTGAATAATTAGAAAGCAGTCAAAAACACTGAGCTAGAATACCAGATTTGTTTTAGTTCAGAAGGTTTCCGAATGCAGGATACAGAAAGTGGAGCCTAAGGAAGTGATTCATTTTTCATTTATCACTTAAAGGCTTCAGGAAAGTGTCAGGGAAACAATCACAAAATAATTATCCAAACCATCTGGAAATGGTCTGCCAATAATCAAAATGGGCATTTCATTTTAAATCTCACTACTTTGCCATAATAGTTTGCACAAACAGATTTCTGGTCAAAGAAAACATTCTATGTTGCAGTGTCATGTTAGAAGACTAAGGCTTGAAGAACACATTACTTACAGAAATAAATAACCACCAGTTTTGGAGAGATTGCTATCAGCCATATAATTACAAGGTCAGATAAGTCTATTGCTGTTGTAAATTTCTCTTGACAAGAAATACATTAAAGTAGTAGCAACAGGAAGAATATATAGCCTTTGTGCATGATGTTATTTAAAAAAAAAAGATTTAACTTTATGAAGTACAATATTCAAAATTAGGTGGCATGTTTTACATCAGACAATGTACTAATGACATTTTTAATTATTAAATGTAAAATTACACTTCTCTGGTTTGAAAAGAAATAATTGCACGCCAAATTTAAAATAGCAGGAACCATTACATTACTCAATATTTTCATGTGAATTTCCTTTTTAGGCTATGAAAGGATCTTTGTTTTTCACAGACACAGACAGCAAATCATCAAAATAATAAATAGCCTAAGCAAACATTTAATTTTTGTAAGTTACAAATGGAAGAAATATTAGAGATAACTGATTCCAAACGTCTCATTTTACAAACAAGAAAACTGAGACTCAAAAACTAAATGACTTGCTCAAGGTCACAAATCACGAACAGCTGTCAGCATCAGGCCTAACCTAGTGAAATTTGAAAAAGTCTCTTCCTTTCCCTTTGAAACATAATCTTCTCTACTCTTCCAAAAGAACTGTTTCTCTTTCGTACCCTTCCAGTATTTCCCTATGACAAATCTCTCAGGGCCTTTCTTCTCTCCCCAGAAATCCTCACATTGCTTCCATTTTGTACCTTTCTTGCATGCTTCTCCCATATATCATTTGGCCATAGGTTGAATAGGCCTGTCAATGACTTTGAACCTACTTGATGCTCTCAATTGGAAATTGAGGAATGTTGGTGTAGAACTAGTCTTCTAATTTAAGAAGTGTATGGGAATTGGGAAACATTAATAACTAAATGGAATAGCAGAAATTTAGGGCCCAGACTCTTAATTGATGGATGAGAAAACAGCCAACAGCATTCAATGAACAGTTCAAGGAATCACTTTCAAAGACTCCGTAAGAGATGGATGGAGACTCCTCTTTCGTACTATATCATTATTTGGGTAAGTTGTCAAAGTTCTTTGTGCTTCAGGTTTTAGATTGAAAAAAATAAAGACTCCTTTATCAGGAGAGTTAGAAGAAAGCATAAGAATATTGATTTAAAGTGATTAGAATGAAAAAAAAACACATAGCAAATGTTAAATTATTTATGTCCAGTTATCATGTCTAGTCAGTATTATTCCTCCCTGCAACCAATCTGACGTACCTATTAAAATATACCTTATTTTTTTCATTCTAGTGAAATTTCTCTTGCAAAATTTACAATAAATCAACTAAACAGCAAAGTCAGTGACCTACTTTTCATTTCCCCTTTTATTCAATCTCCTCAAAACCCGAGAATATTTACTTCTCTGATCTTTATATTTTCTCATCTTTTGGCTGCTATGAACCCTCATGTTCCACAAAAATGGTTATATGCGCATAAATAAATAAATAAATATATACATATATATATATGAGACTATTACTACCTCCCTCAATACCTTTTGATTGATATTGTACTTTACATCAAAGCTTGTAACTATCCCCATGGTTCTAGCGCTCATGTCTTTGTTTCTCTTCTCTCTCTTACACACTCAAACACACAAACACACACAGTGCATACAATTCTATAGACTTAGACATAACTTCAAGTTACTTTTGAGTAATTAAATTTCAATGCAAAGAATTAGAAAACAGAATTCATTAAATCTTCCTGTAACTGACTTGGCCTTGAACTCTCTATGGTAGAAAGTTTTATCCATACCATTGAAATTCTCACAAGACTTTTCAATATCTTTTTCTCCCAGAACTCCCTCAGTGTAAGCAAAGTCCTTTTGTTTGAGGCAGTTTTAATCTGTATCTGTCATTTCAGTGTGGATTCTGGAAGTGTTCTGGAATGCGGGATGAGCTAAATTGTTACTCTAATCAATTTAGGAATTAAATCTAGCTCATCCTCTTATCAGCCTTGATGCTTCTCATCTTCTGAGTGCTATCAACCGTCTTTTTAAAGAACATTATTTCTAATATATATTTCTTTTGGGCCAGGAGATCCTTAGCAGTGTTGCCGAGGTGGTGGGGTAGAAATAGTTCTTCTCTCAGTCAGATCAACCATTGCCACTCATGAAATCAGCAAGTTGGGAATATTGTGTATTTTATATACTATAAAAAATAAAAACAACATCCTGGTATAAAGAAGCTTAATAAGAGCCACAGAACAATAATACTTTCATCCAGGGCCTACAAGTCAAAACCAGACGGTCATTTCGCACTAATGTGCCTTTAAATTATGTTACTAAACCTCCCTGTGCCTCATATTCTTCATCTGTCAATAGATAAAAATGTCCTACCTGTATTGAGAATTTTAAATATATTTAAAGAGATGAGCTATATTACAAAGGCTGAAATGATAGCACAGCACATAGGGCATTTGCATTGCATGAACCGTCCTGGGTTCGATTCCTCTGTCCCTCTCAGAGAGTCTGGCAAGCTACTGAGAGTATCTTGCCTGCACTGAAGAGCCTGGAAAGCTACCTTGGTGTATTGGATGTGCCAAAAACAGTAACATGTCTCACAATGAAGACGTTACTGGTGCCCGTTCTAGCAAATCGATGAACAATGGGAAGACAGTGCTACAGACAGTGCTAACTATTTGTTATGAATTATTACTCACTGTCAAATTCCTGTTAGTTTCAATCCTAGAAAAGGATTTTAAAATACCTTTCCTTGCATTATTTAGTTCTGAAATTTGATAAATAAAGGTATGTCATGTCTGAATTCTGTTTATTTTTTCCAGTTAAGCACACACTCTCGATGCCACTCTTTTATTATCCAAACAGCAAAATGTGTAACAATTTTTGAGTAATTGTATATCAAACAAAAAATTAAAAGAAAAAATGAATTTTACTAAAAGCACTTCAACATACATAAAGACACAATGAGTCACATGTTTGAATCTACATGAATCAAAGTGGCTATGAATTTAGTGCTACAAGTGTATTATTATTGACTCCAGTATAAAATTTGACACCGTTATGATGTCATCTTAACATCATGAATCATAATCTTAGTGCCTTTCATAGTAAAAAAATAATCTCCAAAACTCACACAGTATAGACAAAATGTTACTTGCATATACTCTCAATAGGATATTTGCAATTTTCTTTCATGGAAGAAACCACCTGAAGTATTTGTAAGACAGTAGCAAATTTAATTTTTACTCACTATTGGAGACTTTTTTGCTAATCACACAATCAAATGGCTCTGCAGATTTACAAACTGTCCTTGAGTGCTATGTCCTTCATTTAAAAATTAAACAGAGACCTTTTAGTGCTACCCTAAGGAACATTTTAGTTTTTATTATTAATTAAATTGTTTTCCTATGGTGCACACACAATAAAATTTTACTAGCACAAACGCTGTTTTATAGATATGAAAATGCGATTTTTTTCACCATTTTTTCTCCTAATGAGAGAACAAAATCTACCCCAAAGACAAGATATATGTATTCTTTTTCTTTCTTTCTTCTTTTTTTTTTTTTTGAGAGGTCACACTCAGGAGTTCTTGGGGCTTTACTCCTTTCACTGTGCTCTGGGATAAGTGATAGCAGTCCTTGGGGAACCATATGTGGCCCTAGGGTTTGATCCAGGTGAGTGGCATAAAGGCCAGCATCCCGCCTGCTATCCTATCTCTCTAACATCAAGATATATTTCTTTCCTTTTATTTTCTGTTTATTTTGCTTTTTGGGTCACATCTGGAGATGCACAGGGGTTATTCCTGGCTCCACACTCAGGAATCACTCCTGGCGGTGCTCAGGGGACCATATGGGATGCTGGGAATCAAACCGTGGTCGGCCACGTGCACGGCAAACGTCCTACCCTGCTGTGCTATTGCTCCAGCCCCACCAAGATATATTTCTTAAGACAACTAGAATAACATTCTCAGAAGCCATGTTTCTCCTGAGAAAGGGAGTAGGACCTGAGATCAGTCATGAAGAGTTTACACGTTGGGTGGGCCTGGGAGAGGCCTCCTGTAGCTCTCCTGAGTAAGCCAGGGATAGTGAAATGTAAGATACTGTAAACATGTTTACTTATCCTTATTGCTTTTGTTTGTTTGGGGATTGGGACTTAATTTTGGAGGGCTCAGGATACCGTATATGGTGCTGGGGGTTGGTTGGATGCAAGGCAAATGGCCTACCCACTATACCATCACTTCAGCCCCTGTAAACATATTAATAGACAAACATAAGAGTTTCTTTAAAAGGATTGGTTTTTTTCCCTCTATTTCACTCGAACCTGCCCAGTAGGGGCTTTATTCTATCTACATCACAGCTTCAAACAGTAACATAAAACTGACTCTGAGGCCTGGCATGATCTGTTTCCGCCTCCAGTCTAGCAGTGATCCCTGGAACAGGATCTCATGCCACACAGACCTCTGGGTACACTGACCTCTGGGAAAACTTCCCCGCTAAAGCCAGGAACCTTGATAGCCAACATTTCTCATGGACTCTGTCTAGATTTTGGAACACTTCTCCATCAGAGAGAAGCACAGCTTGCTCCTTTCGGGTCTATTAATATGTTCAATGAATACATACAGATTAAAATTGATTTTAAAATTGAAGGTGGTTATGTATATTCTGGCCTATCCACATTTACCTATGAAGACTTCCAGAACACTTTAAATTACTTATAAAGTGAAAATGACCACATAGCTAACACTCTATAAAATTTGCCTTAAAAATTTCAAAGTTGTTTTTAATAGGAAAAGAAAAAAAATGATGCTTTCAGGTTGACAGAGAGCCTGGCCTCATTGCAGTGAGCAGAAATGAAAGGTGTTTCATATTTTCCACCTGTTTATATTTTCATTTTCTTCCTTTATAACATTACATGGCTCTGATGATGAAATATCTTGACAATGTCCTTTATTCTTGAAATTGTGATATACATTTTTACAGGTGTTTTTCAAACATGATCCAAACGTGCCATTAGAGACCTTAATTTCTGATTCACTCACAGCAGATCCTTGTGTACCCGAGCAGTTGCCGTGCACTTAAATTTATTGGGTGGACCTTTACTCCAGCTTTAAATTTAATTGCTTATTCAGAAAAGATTGTTGCGTGCTGATAAGTTCCCTGGATTATGTCGCCCAATGTAAATGTGAGTTCTCAACCAGACGACTAAGGTAGAAAAAAAATCCTCTACTAAAATAAATTTCACCAGTTTTCATTATTTCCTATATATACATATATATGTAGATGAAAGATTAAACTTTTGCTAATTGATTTAATTTTTTAGTATCCCTATATTTTCACTATTTATTACTATTTTTCATTATTCCTAGACTTCTATATTAGTCCTATTTTCATTATTCCTATATATAAAATGTTAAATTTTTTTGCCATTCAATTTAAGTTTTCATTATTTTGTGCATATAAAAATTGTAAATTGTTTTGCCAATTGTTTTTTTTATCAATTTTTGAATGACTTTATAAGAATACATTGATAACCACACAACACACAGAAACAATTTAAGAAGTGATAATATCAGTTAGACGTGTTCTAAGTGCATTTTTTGGGCAGATTTCTGAGCAAATTTTGTATAGAAACTTCCCAAACAACCCTCACTTTCAGGTTTTTATCATATTTTACATATGAAAATATGTATGTCTACAGTTTATTAAAAAATGTGCACTTCCTTGAACCCTTTACTTTAGAAACCCAATAGAAAACATTCAAATAAAAAGTTGAAGAAAACAAATTAGTACTTATAGTTAATAACTTGAATTTAAAGTGTCTATGTAGAAATTCATGTCAATTTTTATCACATGGGTTTCAAATAGACAAAACTTACTTACACACTGTATATAATATATATCGTGAATAAATCTCTATTATATTACATGGAGTTGAGATGTAAGGTAGATTTGCCCCTGCAGCAATAGGTAGTATTTTTTTTGGGGACACACCTGGTGGCACTTGCAGCTGACTCCTCACTTTGTCTAGACTTTGCAATCTTCACCTGAACTATATATCTGACCTACCAAAGGAATATTTTAATGTTAAACATTTTTAATTTAAAAAATTTATTTATTATAGTTTATGTTGAAGGCTTATAATAGTGTCAACATTTATATGCATTTAGATGTATGCATTTATTACATGTCAATACCAAAGACTCAGAACTGCCACCAAATACACATATAAGTCCATCATGAATCAATAATCAATGCGGTCAGTATTAATTTGAATCACGATTTCTCATGAATCATGATAAGAGATAGAGGGTGATAAATATGGTTGATTGGGAAATAAAACCAAAATGCTTTTGAAAATTTCTGATCATAAAATAAAATCTTTATAGTAATAAAAATAAAATTAATCTTTAGCAGGGACAGGGTGTTCATATTTTTTCATTATTTTTAATAAAAGATTAAATACTGGTAAAATTTGTAAGAAATTTTGTTCCAAATATCTGTACTGATCATTGGAAATTATGTGTGTACATGTACATGCATGGATCAGACTATTTACTAACCAATAATTTATATCTATTATTTTTAACATTTCCATTGTCTACATTTATTTTTTAGGAAATATAGCCCATTATTCATTGCATTTTGTATAGTTTTGAGAATATAAATAAAAATACAAAATAATTATTTTCTCACCACTATATATTTATTATAAATAAATAATAAATAAAATTATGCAAATTTTTTACTAAGAAATAATTTCCTATTAGAGCTGGAAAGGGGCAGATGGTAGTACAATTGAAATTAATAAGGACAGTTGACTAGGGTAGTTGGATATTAGTATTTTGATGATGAGTTCAATATAGCAAAGTATTTTGAAGAAGTATTAAATTGTATGTCTAAATCATATAGCCTTTAAAATCAATATTACTAAATTAAAAAGTGAAATACATACTCTCGAGCTAGGGTATCCAGATAAGAAAGGAAAAGTCAAGCTTTCGCTATTCATAGATGATACGATATTATACTTAGAATTCTAAAACCTCTAAAAAATGAAAAATACTCCTAGAAACAATAGATTTGTAGAGTGGAAGTTTACAAAATCAATACACAAAAGTTCATAGCTTTCCTATAAACAAATAATGAAAAAGAAGAAAGTGATATTAAAAAAAATCCCATTCACAATTGTGTTGCAGAAAATCAAGTACTTTGAATCAACTTTAGTAATGAGGTAAAGGATTGTATAAAGAAAACTGCATAACCCTGCTTCAAGAAATAAAAGAGGACACGAGAAAATGGAGATACATCCCCGACTAAGGGATTGAGAGAATTGCTCTAGTTCTCACAACCTATAGGTGGAAGGGTTGTTTTTGTATCTCATTGTATCCTCTCTCCAGGATGTATCTCTACATTTACAAATTCCATGTGATTTAATTCTTAAAAATATATTAGGGTTTGCCTCTCTGTTCCTAAAGACTATGATCCAAGAGGTCTCCTAACCTATTTTGGCACTCAGAGCGGCTTCTTACAGAAATGCATCAGACTGTGAACTGAACTAAAACATCAGAAATCCAAAACTGCGGGGCTGCGACAGCTCATAGAATCTTCATTCTCAGCAATGAAAAGAAATTATTAAATGATGCCTTTTCAGCAAGCCTGATTGTTGGGGGGAAATTCCAAACAATCATAGTGAGTTCTCTATTGAAATATTGAATGTATTCAAAGTATAGAGAATAAAATGAAGATCATTAGCTACTTAGGTGGGGGCTGGGTGGGAGGGGGTATATTGGTGGTGGAACATGTGCACTGGTGAAGGGATGGGGTGTCAATCATTGTATGACTGAGACTTATACCTGAAAGCTTTGTATTTTTTTTATGGTGATTCAATATAATAAAATTAAATTTTAAAATATATATATATATATTAGGGGTTTCCTGACTCCTTGTCTCAAAGTTAAATTCAAGCTTGGACTGACCATTGTTTTACTATAAATTATGTACTATTTTTTATTGGAAAATAATTTTGGTAATTTAATATTCCAAACTTTGTTCAGTTTACCACACTAGTCAGTGATGATATGACTATTACATGATTTAGATTAATGAGCTGCCAAGAGGTCTTTGAATTATCATTCATCCTTTCTTCATTCATTTATCAGTTACATTGTCATAGCACCATTTCCTCCCTCTACTTTATTTCCCTGTGATTTGATAGATGTTTCTATAAAACTGGATACTTTAATGTTAATAAGTTTTTGATATTTTTTTCCTGCTGAAAATCAAAGATGAACAAAGAATGCACTACTTTTGAGCTTGGTCAGCATTTTCTTACATAATTAAACCACACCAAACCAATATACAAAAGTGTGAACATCTTAATAGTAAGAGTGTTAAAAAGATTTATTTTAATAAATGCAATTACCTTGGCAGAGATTTTGGACAAGTTTCAGCAGTGATATATTTGTCACCACATTTCCATGGCCCCACTGTTCTACTTCATCACACAGCTCAAACGTAAATGAATTCTAGCACATAAAATATTTGACACTCCTGTAATTTAACTATTTCAAATGGCAAATAATAGATAGTTTCCAATGAGGGCCAGCAAACATTAAAATTTTAAATGTGTATGTTTCAAAAGAACAAGCTTTCAAAAACATTATACTAATAATTTGTTTTTACTATACCTTTGGGCGAAATTTTATTAGTTCAAATCTCTAATTTCAACATCAAAGTCAATTGGAAAAATAGTAACCAACTGACAGAGCTAAGCTATAGAACAAATTTGTTGGTTCACATTTATACCATGAGAAAAAATTTATAGACATCTCTCTTTTTGCAGTCTATTCCTACCTTACCAAGAGACTTGTTAGAACCAAACATATTTGACTCACTCTAGTTAACAATAACAATGCCTAAGTCAGAAAGAATGCTGGATTGACCAAAAAGTGAGATAAACGACACACATCCTATTCATCCTATTATTTTTCTCACCTCTTTATAATATTTACATGCATTTAATTCCTTCACATTTCACAAAATTGAAGCAGAATTTTTGTTGCATTTTTTCACTTTGAAATCTTGCCTCTGCAGAATTTTAACCTTTCATTGCGGATGATTTGAGGATGGATTACCTGGGAAATTGCATTTCTATTCATGTGTGTGACAGCTGAGTTCAGCTGTTTTCTCAAGCATCTCTGCAACAGCTGAGTACTTTCTCCTGGTCCCCAGATTTGAGACTTAGGGAATTTGAAACAACAAAGTTACAGCTCTTCATCTGCTATAGATTTAAGTTATTGACCTTTATGACACACACAAAATATCACCTTCCCTAAATAACTGTTGTCTTTTCTATAAATAGAAACATGTATTATTATGACTAATATCACTCCTTTATTTTATTAGAGGACCCTGAAATACAAATCACAAAGATAAATAGGAGTTCCAGTCTTAGAAAATGAACTAATTGTAACTAATTATATATTATCATTAGAAGTAATTCTACATTTTCTGTCATTTGCCGGTTGAAGTCATCCTGAGGCTACCAGCACAGCTATCAGGAGAAACTAAATGAAATGCAGTTGCTTTTAGTTGCTCTAGTCCTAGAGTTCCTCCAGAGTGGATTAACTCATTACCTATCATCCACTGAAAGAGGCTCATATTCTGCAAACAGTTGAACTTGGTTTCTGCAAATCAAATATTAACACAAGTAGAAGGCACATAGAACAGGCTTGTGTTGCCTTAAGTGCAAAGGCCAGTGATATAATTTTAATATTCTCATTATTTTTAAGGCATATGCTTATGCTATTTAATGTAATACATTTTTAAGGCATATACTTATGCTATTTAATGTAACACAATACATTGAAATTATTGCTCTAATTCACTAAGCATAATTTAATAAATAACTGTTAACAACTTCAGCTCAATAAATATTATTTTAAAGGAACAAAAATACATATGAATAATTTTTTCAGTTAATTTTTTGTTTTGTTAGAAATTCCTCGAGTCTTTTAATGTTCAAGTATTCAAATCATTCTTCTTTATTTAAAGAGTTAACATTTTCCCAAGATTATGTTTTATTTTAATTATAATTTTAAAATTATTAGTGAGACAGAGCACACATTTTCCTGCAAATATCATATAAAAACTCTATTGTTTTCCTTTATAAAATCATGGTATATTTTTCCAGATTTTCATTATGATACATTGGGCTCTTTGCTTGAAGGAAAATCACTGCTTATGTTTTATCATTCAGCTATTGCATTGCGGGGAGGATATCAATCTCATTAAGTGGTCTTCATTGCAAGAATATTTTGTAACTGGGCATAAAAGGGCAAAAAGAAATAGTACAGATTTTTTTAAATTTATATTATGGATTAAAGCTACAATTTGTGTAAAATGCTAAACCTGATATATTTTTCATTAGAAACATATTAAAAATTCATAGAACGTGAATACTGGGGAAAAGGGAGACAAATAATGAATGATAAAGCATTGTTTTTTTAAATAAAGCTACTGTCAGCTTGTTTAAATGACTCCTAGATTTACATCCAAGAACTATGGATGAAGAGCTAAAAAGAAGAGTTAAAAAGTGTTTGTGGAAATACTTATTCTCTTGCAAAATTGTGAACCTCACAGTGACACCAATAACATGACAGATAAAAAAAAATCAGAGAAAGAAGAATGGCAGTTAGGTCTTCTTAAAAAACTTGAAAAACATTTCAAATGATTCCCAGGCATTTCTAAAGGATCCTGTCCTGAATAATTTCAATATTTCACAAATTTTCTAACAAGAAACAGTTGACCTTTGATCAACAGAAGAAAAGAAACAGATGGTTCAAAATATACCATAAACTATATCAACATGTTCAGATGCTAAGGCAAAATAATAAAACAATAAATGCACTGTAGAATGCTTAAAAGCATTATTGCATATTTGTGAAGGCTAGTCCTCATCCTCCCCCACCCCCACATAGAAGGTTTGAATGCCTTAAAAGAAAAATCTGAGAACTGCTTCACACAACTGAGAATAAGGGCTGGGGCTAGGGGTTGAATAGGATGGATATTGGCATAATGGCAGAAGAAAGTGGTCACTCTGGTGGAGGGTGTGATGTTGGAACATTGTATTCATGAAATCCTATCATAAACAGCACTGAAAATCACTGTACCTCAAATAAACTTACAACAACAACAATAATGAAGAAGTTGCAGTTTTAATGTATCTTGAAGTTGTATCGGGTTTGTAAGAGAATGGAGTTGAGGGCTGGAGATATAGCTCAGCAGAGAGGGTAGCTGTTTCACAAAAAGCTGACCAGGAGTTGGATCTTTGTCACCAACTATGGTTCCCTGAGCACCAAGAGGAGTGATCCCTAAGCTCAAAGCCATGAGCGTTCCCAAGTGTGTCCCACAAACTACACTAAATGAAACCAAAGTGGATTTACTGAAGTATCTAGTGTTTTAGATTATAAATTGTACCACTGTTTTAGATTATATATTGTAGCACGTCCGGTTGTTCATCGATTTGCTTGAGCGGGCACCAGTAACATCTCCACTGTGAGACTTGTTGTTACTGTTTTTGGCATATTGAATATGCCATGAGTAGCTTGCTTGGCACTTCTAGAGGGACGGAGGAATTAAACCCAGGTCGGCTGCGAGCTAGGCAAATGCCCTATCCGCTGTGCTATCACTCCATGTTATAAATTAAGCATAAGAATTTAATTCATTTTCAGAGAAGTAATGAAGATTTTAGAAATTTCTGATTAAAGTTTAAATTATTGATTGGGAAGTACACACATTGATCAGCCAAAATATATGTTATCTGAAATTACAGAATGGAAAGAACTAGATGGATGTTTATAGCCCTCATGTAGCAATTCATGATGGCAATAAATGAATGTTATATACAAATTTACAGATTGGAGTTTTGTCTAGAAAAAATATTTGAACTCTTATCTTCTATAATAAAATTCTCCCTATATAGAGTTTTTTTAAATAATAATACAAATTTATGACACCTCTTATACTTAATACTACCTCCATAAATCTGAAGAACAGCTATTATCTTTTTATTAATATCGTCTCTAACAAAGTATACTTTTTAAAGTATAAAAGTCTTTATTTTATTTGACAGTGAGTTTCTCTGTGTTCTTCCCTGCGTAGACTGTTTATATAACATGTTATTTTTAACAGTAGACTCTAGTAGTCTATTATAGAAATTATCTTATTTACTCTCTGACTTTACTTAGAAAAATATAAAATTAGTAATAATAGCATAAAACTATATGAAATATTATACTCAATTTTATTTAAATTTATCATTATTATTTTTCTTTTTTCAGACCATACTTGTTTGTGCTCAGGGCTTACTCCTGGCTTAGCACTCAGGTCTCACTCCTGGTGCTCAGGGAAATATATGGACTGCTGAGGACTAAAAACAGGTCAACTGTGTGCAAGGCAAGTGCCTTGTCTGCTGTACTATTTCTCAGCCTCAATATTACATTTCATCTATTATAGTGTTACTTTATTTAAACATTAATATATTTAGCTTCAAATGAATAATTATTTAAAGTTTAAAGATAAAACTTATTATAAATCAATATAAAATCAATATAAAATATAAAAATCTATTTTTGTTTACAGTAATCAGTCTATTAACAATGTTATATCTTATTTGCCTTGTCATATGGCTTAGAGTAATAGAATTATCGCCAAGAATATATCTGTGATTATCTGAGGTACCAAATCTATATAGGCAAAACCATATTTCATCAATTGTCACTTTGTGTACTGTCGAATACTGTTATTTAGCAATTAATTAAGTATGAATATATGTATAATTAAACAATTAATTAAGTATGCATATATGTATGTATGCTGCAATTTGGTAATCCTCACAATACTTATAACTTTTATTATCAAATTTTTATAATGGTCTGTTAACTAAAGTCTATGGTATTGATATTTCAATTACTTGATATCATGAATTATCTCCATATAAGAGAGCAAAAAAAATATTTGTGGTCTATTAACCAATAATTTCCCCATCTTCTTCTGTCTCCTTAAAGCTTCTCTAGTTACTAATAGACAACAATGTCAAAATTAGAAATTTCAAATTGAATGGCATTAACTTCTCAAATGAAAGAGTTATAGGTCATTCATTTGGAATAAAAAGATAGAAATTATTAAGCTGAGTAAGAAATGCATGCCCAAAACTGAGATAGACTGAAAACTGGGTCTCTGTGCCAACAGCCAGCTAAGTTATGTTTGAGGATATGTTTGAAGGAAATTAAAAGTGCTAGTCCATTTGAGAACACACATGGTAAAATAAAAGGCTTCTTGCTAGACATATGGAAAAAATATTAGTAATCTAGATAGAGGATAAAGACATCCCGTCTTTTAAACCAAAGTCTAGTTATTCAGAAATTGACTCAAGAATCATTAGAGAATAAGCCAAATCCATAAAATCAAGGTGGAAATTGAAGTAGGAAATGCTAATGTTGCAAGTGCATAAAATCATCCATAATAATCAAGTTTGATTTTCCAGTGGATAATTAGTGAAGGTAGTTACTAAGCAACAGAATTCCAATTTAGGTCAAACAAATGGCCTAACACTAAAAACCAACTCTCATTTATCTCAATTATCTTTTCAAAAATTATAGAGTTTTTTAGAATTATGCTAAACATACTTTGCCTATGTATGATGTATGGAACAAGGCCTTTATAAAATGATATGTTTACAAGATTTTTACTAAATATTTTAAATTATTTAAACCCACTCTTTGGACTTATTGAGTAAAAAGTTTTTATCTAAAACATCACTTCTTATTGTTTATGTGCATAGTATGTCAAAAGCTCTGATGAAGATGTATGAGATTAATGATTACAATTTCTGCTAATATCCTTTCTAAATCCTTTCTAATATCCTTTCTAAAGCTCATGTATCAAGGAAAAGTTTCAACTTTCTGTTCTGATTATTGAATACATATATTTCTTAAGGCTATAATTCCATAAAGCGCATACTCTGATATATCTGGTAAAAATAAATTGAAAAACTTTCAAAATGGGGCTAAAGTGAGTACGGGGATTAAGGTGCTTGCTTTGCATATGAACTCATTTGGATTAGCACCAGCACCGGATATGGTAGATCTGGTAACCAGACTAACAGGATTGATCCCTGAGCACAGAAAACCAACAGCAAGCCTAAGTAATAGCTGGGTGTTACCTAAAAACCAACCAACCAACCAACCAACCAACCAATGAACCAACCAACCAACCAACCAACCAACCAGCAAATCAACCATCTAACCATGCAAAATCTTTTGCAAAGAATTCACCATTCTACATGACATTGAGGATATTATCAATTCATGCGAGAAGATCAAATATCAGTACTTTGATGAAGTTAACTGCAACTTTCTTGGTTAACACTAGAGATTCCTGGCCTTTGTGGGGAGAAATTATGTAGTGGAAATATTAAGAGATAATTTAACAGCATCTAAAATTGAAAAGATTGACCTCAATTTTGAAGAATTTGCTATTCAATAACATATGCTTTGAATCAACACTTTGTAAAAGAAAGATTCCATCATATTGACAAACATCATGTTCTTTCACTGAAAGAAATTGCCACACCCACCCCAATCCTTAGCACCCAGCATTCTAGTCTGTCTACAATAATATATAGTAAGGTAAGATCCTCCAGCAGCAAAATGTCTATGAATCATTTAAGGGTCAAGTTAAAGCAATAAAATATGTTTTGTTAATGAATGTACTTATAGACAAAATTCTATTTAAAAAAATAAATTGTATTTGCAAAAATAGCTTCCATATGTGCTGGAAAACAAAAATTATGTTAATTACAGCAGGTGGTCCGAAATTCAATTTGCAATATCTCTGAATCCTGTAACTGTATATGCATTGTGTATACGACCCAGTGTTATTATAAATGATATGGTTAAGATATGGTTAATATTTTTCCTAATATGTTTCTTTAAAGTAAAAGAGAAAAGTGGGACTGGAGAGATTGCATTGCAAGTAGGGCACTTGCTTTGCAGGTGGTCAATCTATATATGAACCCCAGCCCTACATATCGTGCCCCAAGACCACCAGGAATGATCCGAGTAAGAGCACTGAGCAATGCCACGTATGAACCAAACAAAGCAAAACAAATAGCAACACAATCATTGCAATTATAAAAATTCTTTAATTTGGAAGACTTAATTATTTATATTGGTTTGGGAACCACTTTCAGTAGTACTCAGGAACTACTCCCATCTTCTAGAACTAAGTGCCCTAAGGAACTGTGTGGTGTCAAGCATCACACCCAAGTTATCTGCAATCAAAACCTGTATTCCTTTCTATTGAACTATCTCTCTGGTTCCAAGATTTATGACAATCACAAACATTATTCAAATGAATAAATAAATGAATTAAAGTGCATTTACTGAATAAGGGTATTGATGAGTTATTTACTAAAGCAAAGAAGCAATAACAAACAGTATAGTGTTTGCCTTCTTGAAGTTCATTTCTACTGGTGGAGAAATAAATATACAAAATTTACTTTAAACTTATTTTCATGTAGCACTGTAGTACTGTCATCCCTTTGTTCATCTATTTGCTTGAGTGGACACCAGTAGCGTCTCCATTGTGAGACTTGTTACTGTTTTTGGCATATTGACTATGCCACAGGGAGCTTTCTAGTCTCTGCCATGAGGGCCATATACTCCCCGTAACTTGCTGGGCTCTCCAAAACGAACGGAAGAATCAAAGCCGGGTCAGCCACATGCAAGGCAAACAACCTACCCACTGTGCTATTTCTCCAGCTCTAGGCAAGCTAAAATCATACAGAAATTATGGAATGGAGACTTTACAATGAAGTTCAAGTTCTAGAGAAAAAATGATGAAGTTCAGACTTTGGGGAGGAATGAGTTTCTCTTTTAGAATTTTTATATTAGGACATGAGATTCTGTCTTAATTGTTTCAGTTTAGTGATATAGAGCATTGTACATCCAGACCAAAGATGGGCAATTAAAGAACCAATTATTTATTATTTCGCTTATTATTAGTATCAGACAATAGGCATGATTTCCTGAAATATCCATAGGCAAAGTGAGGGATTAAAAAACTAAGAACAGGGGGCGGAGCGATAGCACAGCGGGTAGAGCGTTTGCCTTGCACGCGGCTGACCCGGGTTCGATCCCTGGCATCCCATATGGTCCCCCAAGCACTGCCAGGAGCAATTCCTGAGTGCAAAGCCAGGAGTAACACCTGAGCATCGCTGGGTGTGACCCAAAAAGCAAAAAAACAAAAAAACAAAAAAAAAACAAACTAAGAACAGAAATTAAAGGAGAGATAGGAATATAAAAGGCTCATAACAAGTTTTACAACCTGATACAACCTGAATTGGTAGCTGAACAAGATCTTTTTCAGATTATATAGCTTCCAGGTTCCAACTCCCACTGAAGATAGTTAAAAAAAGAAGTGTAAATGGGTCAAACGTAAGATTAAAACAAAACTTGTAAGCTTAGTAATAAGTTCTCAGTTTGCTTTGGATCTTCTGACAAAATCCAGTAAAATAATTGTATTATCAGTTTTCCTCAGAATGGGATAATAATATTTAGAAATAAACTCCTTCCATCACCAAACACATTCTGTGGTCCTGGACTATTTATTGTTTTTAAAGAAAGTCATGGAGAAGGGGCTGGAGCAATAGCACAATGGATAGGGCATTTATTTGCCTTGCACGCGGTCTACCCGGGTTCGATTTCCAGCATCCCATATGGTCCCCTGAGCACTGCCAGGAGTAATTCCTGAGTGCAGAGCCAGGAGTAACCCCTGTGCAACGCCAGGTGTGACCCCCCAAAAAAAAGAAAGTCATGGAGAAGTGAAGTATTTCTCATTAAACTTGAATAGGGGATTATGTTTACAACGAACTTTAAAGGCAAAAAGATGCATTCCAGGTAAATCTTTCTACCTATCATAGTGTGGAGGTGGTAAAAATAGGAAAAGACAGTGGCTAGATCTGACCAATAAGCTTAGAGAGAATCAAACTTCAAATTAATTTTACTCTTATCTAATAATAGCAAAAAGACACTCAGTTTTAAAATGAAAATAATAGTTTAAATACTGGACACCTTGATTATATAAACACATTAGAAATCCTGAAACTGTAGGTTCTTTAAATTTCCAGAAAGAATGAAGAAATGATTTATAGCAATTATTGGTTATTTCTAAAATTTTTGTTACTTAAGAACAAAATTCCTAGATGCAAGATATTTTAGGAATAGACAAGGGATTTTATAGTACATAAAATTATAATATTTACATTATGTAGAAGAAATCATGTTAAATGACTTAGAGAGACTTGGAAGCTACCTGTTCAAAGTCTTGACAAGTATCAGGAATTCCAAGAGTTAATGAGAAAAGCCAAGTAAAAGTATTGCAATGAAACCCAGAACAATATTGCAGATGTGTGGAGTTTAAAGTAGTGGGAGCCCATTTATTCTGCATGCATATTTAATGTGCAAAATTATTTTTGTGTCTTAAAACAACCTCTTAGTAATACTGCAAACTGCAAACCTAGGCAGATCGAATGCATGCCCAAATCTAAAGAAGAAAGAAATGTACCAAAATTTAAAAAGGGGGGAAAATAAAACATTCCAGGTTACTCACGATTCTTTTCACCTCTCCACCTTGACCCAGCTTTCATTCTGCTTGAGGCACCCACAGGAGAAGTTATTTCAGCCATCCAGAGCAGCAGTATCAGTAACAAGACAGCCATGCCAGGTAAAAAATAACCTCTATGGAGAGTCCTGTCACAGAGGAACCTGAAGGCTTTTACTGGGAACAGAAACCTGGAGCCAATCCTCTTATATTATTCGGCATAGATACAAAAAAGCTGTTTTCCCCTTCCATTCTCCAAAGGCAGGTGCATAAGCATCAGGCTTTTCCATTCGAATCATCCAAGGAATGTTAAAAAATATTAGGAGGGATGTAAAAACCTTCCTCTAGACATAAGCAAAATGTCAGGAGAGATAAGCTGACAATTTTCTCTGGTTTCTCTGTAGCTATGAGTTCCTAACCTGCTCCTGCCAACTCTCACTTCTTCCAAATGTTTGTCAACATTTTTCATCACACAGCAGCAGGAAAAAGCTGAGATTTCAGTATTTTCCCACCTACCCATTCTGTACCGAAGATTATAGTACTTGACGAACCTGAATATTTAATTTTGGCACTGGAAACACACCTCATTTCAAACAGAGGTGGTTGTTAAGGAAAGGGAAAAAAAATCTCACTTGTTCTTAAAGCTCGATCTAACGTCTTGGAGAAGAGATTGGATGTATAAATATCCACTGCTAAGATATGATAAAAATACCTCTGGAAAAAAAAGGGAGTGGTAAACAATCATCTATCCTACTTAGATGTACTGAGCAATTTTTATACTCGGAGAATAATTTAAAAAGACAGTCTGCCAAAAATATCCCAAATACATGAAACAGGCGGAATTTAACATACATTGCACATTTAAGGATCACTGCTTTAGGATTGCATTATAAACACTTGTTTGCTTTGTAAATGCATGTTGGTATATTCCACTTCATTTCTTTAGTTTCCTACATAATGATTTTCATCACCCATGAGCTGAGCAGTTTTTTTTTTTTTTTTACAAAATTAGACTTCTCTGTTTCACAATTAAGTATATTTTCTGATGAATAAATTGAGGCATTTTCTTGATTCAGTGGAATCACATTCTGACATTTTCAGAAGTTTGTCTTCACATTGGCACTAAATCAATTTTTAATTATAAAAATAATGTTATATTTCTAAGAATATTTTAAATAATTACATGCATAGATATATTTTAGAAGTGCAAAAAAACCATTTCAGGATATTGTCGAAGACATAATAATATGCTATAATCTGACCTACTTTTACAGTGAAATTGTTCACACCGCTGCCAAAACAAATCTCTAAAACTCATACCTGGAGATATACTATTCACTGTTAGTCCCCTCTTCTGCAAAAGAGAGGGGAAATGGGCTACACAGGCCCAAGTATAAAGACAAATTGGAGAAAAGAAGGCTGGGAATTCATATAGGGGTGACGTGAATTATGGCCATGATCTTAGAGAAAAACCCAAGAAAGGTGATTTTTGCCACTCAAATTCAGTCAAATGCAGCCATACGGGTTGCCAAATTTTCAGATTTTAAAGAGAAGTCATAAATTCAGTGTGCTATAAGGAATTTCCTAATTTTTTAGGCAAAAGAGTAAGAACTCTCACTTCTTAATTATTCATTTGAGGCAGAACATTATAAATTTGGTGCCAGTTTAACATTTCCAGGCGCTTCGATTTAAGAAATGTTCTTGAAAGACTATAATGTATCACATGTAATATCAATATAAAATATTCATAAAGTAAGCTCATAGGTCAAGGGGGGAGAATCTATACAAGTAATTTTTCATGTGGCATGATGAATGTAATGAGAATGCAAGTGCAGTTTCTATGTAATCACACAGGGAGAAAGATCTAGTTCTCTGGGCTAGCAGGATGCTTTTAATTTTTTTCTTGTTTCTACTATGAACAGCAAAACATTACTATGTTAGAAGATACACCACTCAAGAAAATAACATTAACTTCCAGACTGCCATTTTATTTTATTTTTGTTTATGATTTGAGGCCACACTCAGTGATGTTCAGGGCTTGCTCCTTGATCTGCACTCAGGGGACCATATGGGATGCTGGTGATGAAATCCAGGTAGGCTGCATGCAAAACAAATGTCCTACCCTATCTATTATCTCTCCAGCCCCCAAGTGCCATACTTAAAAAAATATATTAAGTGTCTTTTTTGGGGGGGGCTTTTGGGTCACACCCGGCGATGCACAGGGGTTACTCCTGGCTCATGCACTCAGGAATTAACTCCTGGCAGTGCTCAGGGGTCCATATGGGATGCTGGAAATTGAACCCGGGTCGGCCACGTGCAAGGCAAATGCCCTACCCACTGCTCCAGCCCCTACTCGTGTCCTTTGAAAGCCCTCTCCCTATATCTACTCTGTTTAATTCTGTTAGTGAGATAACACTAACAGATAATGTTAATAATTAATAGATAACAACATATGTGTCTTCATATATTAATATTATATACTATATATTTGTGTTGTATATGGAAAGTATTATTATATATATTTAATAATATATAGTAATAGATAAACATCCTATAAATGAGTTAATAGAAATATATATCTATCGGCTTTCGTTATGCGTACATGCATGTGTGTTTGTAACACTAGGTCTATCATTCATTATTGGTATTACTGAACTATATTTTCTTTAAGAATGTGTTTGTAGGGGCTGGAGTGATAGCCTAGGGGATAGGGCGTTTGCCTTGCATGCAGCTGACCTGGGTTTGATTCCCAGAATCCCGTATGGTACCCTGAGCCAGGAGTAACCCCTGTGCATCGCCAGGTGTGACCCAAAAAGAAAATAAATAGATAAATAAATAAATAAATAAATATCAGTGAATTGCTGCCCATGTGAACACACGTCACGTGGCTCTCCACTGTATGTTACAAAAAAAAAAAGGATGTGTTTGTAGGGTGTTGCTAGACCACACCTAGCTATGCTCAGGGCTAACTTATGACTCTGTCTCAGGGATCACTCCTGGTGATATTTTGGGGGACCATAAGCAGTGTCAGAGATAGAGCTGGTATTGGTCAATTGTAAGACAATTGTCTTAACCTGAGTGCTAACTCTCTGATCCCCATGCCAACTCAGTACTGATGGCTATAGATACAGAAGAATGCAGAGTTTGTTGAAATGATGAAATATTTTCTGTCACAGATATTAATTTGGGTTGTTAAATTTAAAACATGGCCAATAAAATTAAGAATAACTACTTTCATGTTCTTTACATGCATTCATCCATATGTGGTCATTTGTTTTCTTGCTTACTGGTATTACAATATTTTATAGATAGATACCAAATTAAAACAATCATAATCATCCAATAAAAGCAGAACTTGGACTTTTATAACCTGTAATACTCTAGTAAAACCTCATATTCTATATTCTGCATTAAATTTTAGTTAAGAAGAATTGATAATTGGGATGAACAATTAAAATTATAGAGTAAGTTTTAATTTTGTATTTTGTATTTTGCTATCTTGACTAGTATTTCCAATTGTCACAGAAAAGTAGAACATCATTCCACATTCTAAGACCAGAATTTCAAGTATATAAACTTTAACATAAAGACACTGAAAATTATCAGCATATGGAACTAGTTCATTTTAAAGCTACAAATTTGTACACAGCCAGTTATTCTGAAATCAAGTCCTAAATTCTACGTTCATAATAATAATTAAAATGATATTTCAGCTTAAATTATTAAATAGATAAAGTGCATCTTTGCACCTTCTCTTCTTTCCTGCCCTAAATCTCTTTGTGACTCTGCAAACATACTCTAGTTTAAGACAATGGAACAGACCAATTTCAATCTTCTGAGTGACACTGTAAGTATTATGTCAAAATTAACTAATTGCATAAATTCCACTCAAAAATTTAGTAATAGGTTACTGTCATTTGTTTCGTAAGTCCTTTTTTTAGAGCATATTAGGCTAGTTATTGGGAAGCTGCAATGAATCAGTAGATGTGCTTCCATGTTCCTCCCTCATGGAAAAAATATTATGATGAGTGTAACTAGATAATTTATTGAAGGCTACTACCACTCAAGTCCAGACTCACAGATAGATTTGAAATAGATACTGTTTAATATCTGGTGTTGCTTTAGTTGCTAGACAAACATCCATAATTGTCAGTTATATGTGGCATTATCTCATCCTACCCTGTAGATATAACACGGGTGCTTACTTCCTCAACTCTCAATCAACAGTAAAGATACAGCACTTGTCTAGACTCCTATTGTAACTTCAGTTATAGATACTATGAAAAGAGATATGTATCCCAAGAATCACCAGGTAGAGCAATGGAGACATGCCCCACACCCTTGGCCCACATTCCCCAGCATATCAAGTATGACCCCTAGAGTTCTAATCACTCCTGGGTCCAGGCAACTTTTGGACCCCTTTGTCCTCCAATTGAACTGTTGGCTTGGAGAAACTCTGGAAGTGGCATTCAGGCTTTCTGAGTATCACTTGTGAGATCCCTTCCTCTCAAAATTACAAATAGAACTAGAGGGTATTATGTTAAGTGAAGTAATTCAGAGTAAAAAGACAAATATCAGAGACCCTCTGCTCCTAAAGACTATGATCCAAGAGGTCTTCTAACCCATTTTGGCACCCAGAGAGGCTTATTACAGAAATGCATCTAGACTGTGGACTGTACTACGACTATGTGCCGCCCAGGGAGGGATTTTCCCTCCCCACCCTGTTTTTCTGTCTAGAAAATGATGGCAGCAGCAACATCCACGTGGCGAGAGCCACCCCCTAAGACTTACACCCAGAGGCATGAACTTTGCAATATTGTGGCTCATAGGCGATCATGGGAAGGGGGCATTACCAGTATGCCCTTGACCCAGATAAGATCCGGAGCTGCTGCTCTCGAAATAGACCCGCTGCTCCTAAAGAATATAATCCAAGAGGTCTCCTAACCCATTTTGGCACCCAGAGCGGCTTCTTACAGAAATGTATCTAGACTGTGAACTGAACTAAAGTATCAGAAATCCAAAAGCTCATAGAATCTTCATTCTCAGCAATGAAAAGAAATTATTAAATGATGCCTTTTCAGCAGGTCTGATTGGTGGGGGAAAATTCCAAACAATAATAGTGAGTTCTCTATTGAAATATTGAATGTATTCAAAGTATAGAGAGAATACAATGAAAATAATTAGCTACTTAGGTGGGTGCTGGGTGGGAGGGGGGTATATTGGTGTTCTTGGTGGTGGAACATGTGCACTGGTGAAGGGATGGGGGTTCAATCATTATATGACTGAGACTTAAACCTGAAAGCTTTGTATTTTTTTTCACGGTGATTCAATATAATAAAATAAAATAAAAAGAACAAGACTTGCCACCATTATATAAAGTCAAGAAAATTATAGAGGAGGGTAACTCTGAGCTCTGACAGTGTGGAGAATTCTGAAATTAACCAATTCCAGAAGGCCTATCTCTGGATTGCTTGTTACCCAACTTAATAAAACTCTACTGCTTACCACTAAAAAAAAAAGACAAATGTCAGATTATCACACACATCTGTGTTATACAAAATAATAAGACAGGCATAGAAGGTATCGGATAATAACAATCATTTTTCTCTAGATTACAGTACTTAGAGTACTAAATAATGTGGGGCTGAATGGGTGACAAGGAGAGATGACAAGGTAGCCTGGAAATAATGTAAGGATGTTGGGGGAAGGTTTAGGGCACATGGTTTGGTTGAGGTGAAGTGACTGTACATCAAAACCATAACTACTAACTTATAGTTCTGCATAAGCAGGGATAGTACAATTGTAAATGTGAGACCCACACTACAGGAATTAAAATGTAAGGATAAATGAGTTTACCAAAGGGGTGTATAAATCAATGTTTAAAAATTTAAAGATGTATTTGTTATCTGGTGCACTTTGCAAATTGCTTTTCATGTTTTGTGATAAATAAAAAGAAACAATCT
Source organism: Sorex araneus (assembly GCF_027595985.1). Classification (NCBI taxonomy): domain Eukaryota; kingdom Metazoa; phylum Chordata; class Mammalia; order Eulipotyphla; family Soricidae; genus Sorex; species Sorex araneus. The sequence continues at coordinate 176,012,053 of NC_073303.1, read as the reverse complement.
TACATTTAAAAGGCTAACATACTTTTCCAACAACAAAGATTTAGATAATAAATCACTGGTGCTTCTGTGGTGCATTAAATTAGTTCTGCACGTTATTTGATCATACTTCCAAGTGGTCTACCTAGAAGTGGACTCAAACATGATTGAGTTGGACTGGGATTGTATTGAAACTAAGGAGCCAATGATAGTCAAGGTGTAAAAAAGATATAGGGATCACTTATTTGCATTTTCTTTTTCCCATCACTCTGCCATTATGTAGGGAAATGCAGGCACCTATGAAGATGCTCATACGGCAAGAAACATAGGAAGCAAAGCAATAGCCTGTCAGCAACTGAGGTCTGGTAACAACCATGTGTGTGATATAATAGACCCTGAGGAGTAAAGCCTTTCAGCTCATATTAATTATGACTTAACAAAGGATCCTTACTAGAACCACCAGCTAAATCTTAGATGTTCCAAAAGTGGATAAAATAATAGACGTTTGTTCTTTTTAAGCAGCCCAGATTTGAAGAAAACTAATGGCCTGATAGCCTGGGTTACAGATAATCACTCATTTCTTTTGATCATCATCATTTTCAAAATCATGATCTTGATTCCCACTAGGCTAACATCACAGCTCTAATCAACCACATCTCAGTTTAATCTCCTTGGCTTTAATGGAGTCAGTTTACAAGTTATTTGTCTAAGGGTGACTCTGTGGTCATTAACACTATGTATTTGCTGTGTTAGCAAGGTATTTTTGAAAATTTATGTTCGCATATTTTAAAGTCAATATGACCCTTCTGAAGGGTCATTAATTTTTCACTGTGGTTAGGTCACAAAGCATAATTAAATAAAGATAGTGTCTCAAAACTTATTTCACAGCTAGATCAACACAAACAAAAACATCATTATTGTTTGTGTGTCATTTATTTTACTTTAATTAATATACCAGATTAATCATGATATAATCGACATATATTTTGTAAATTTAAGGTGTATATGTTTTGCCTTGATACACTAATAAATTGTAAAATTACTTCCACTATGAAATAAGCTGATATGTGCCTCATATAATATAACTACAAGTTTTGTCTTTTGGTGAAAATAATAACATATACTCACTAGCAACTATAAAATTTATAATACAGTACATAGGACTGAAGAAACAGCACAGCGGGTAGGGCGTTTGCTTTGCATGCGGCCGACCCAGGTTCAATTCCTCTGTCTCTCTCGGAGAGGCTGGCAAGCTACCGAGGGTATCCGCTTGCATGGCAGAACCTGGCAAGTTTCCCATGACATATTTGATATGCCAAAAACAATAACAAGTCTCACAATGGAGACGTTACTGGTGCCCACTAGAGCAAATCGATGGACAATGGGATGACAGTGCTATGACAGTGCTATTATTAGTTACAATCACTATGCTGTATGTTAGATTCACAAAATGGCTTCATTTTTAACATAAAATTTGCCCTCCTTAATCAGCATCTCCTCTTCACTCTCGAGGCTCTTGTAGCCAACATTCCAGACTACTTCTCTGAATTCAATAAATGTATCCTTATTTATAAGAGAGATACAATGATATAAATATAATTAAAGATAATTAAATTTAAAAATAAATATCAAATCGTATTAAAAATAAATACAAATATAAAGATATAAATACAATTCATAAGAGAGATGCAATCCCTTTTATTTCACTTGAATTAGGGTTAGCAGATTTAATGTATAAAATTACAAATGAGCTGAAAATAATTTTTCAATAATAACTTTATTGGTATCCTTAAAATGTTATGATCAATGAAAATATAAAATATCTCTAGCCTGTATAACCTCTCCTTTCAACATTAATTAGAACAACTATGCATACATAGCAGCAGTAATGAACTTGCTGAATATATTAACAAATAAAGGAAAATGTTTTGTGCAAATAACATTAACACCATTTTTTTAAATTGGGCACGCAGGCATGCCAAATAGACTACTAGCAGGGTGAAAATTCTTTTAATAACTATAAAAGTATGATACATAAAATACCACCATTTTCACATAGAGTGCTAACTGGGTGTTAGAAACAACCATGTTCATACTCACAAACTTGTTGATCTGATAGCAAGCAAACAAATAAAAATCAAGTTCTAAAGAAGAAAATAATCATTTAGTACTAAAGGAAATTGAGATTTGGATTACAAGGCAAAGAAATGGAAACAAGGTATTTTGACTAAATTGTAACTTAAATGTTCAAAGATAAATGATGACATTATAGTGTTAGATCTATCTATCTATCTATCTATCTATCTATCTATCTATCTATCTATCTATCTATCTATCTATCTATCTATCTATCTCCGCATGACATCTAATAGCCTTGTTCTCCTTCTTGGAGAACCTGACAAGCTACTAAGAGTCTATTGCCCTCATGGGAGAGCTTTGCAAGCTCCTCATAGCATATTCATATCCCAAATACAGTAAAAGATATATACATACCTCTCGGAGAGCCCAGCAAGCTACCGAGAGTAACCCGCCCGCATGGCAGAGCCTGGCAAGCTACCCGTGACATATTTAATATGCCAAAAACAGTAATGATAGGTTTCATTCCCTTGACCCTGAAAGAGCCACCAATCCTTGGGAAAGACAAGTAAGGAGAGGCTGCTAAAATCTCAGGGCTGAGTGTAATAGAGATGTTACTGGTGCCGCTCGAGTAAATCGATGAAGAACGGAATGACAGTGATACAGTGATAGTGTTAGATTTGTCACTAGGAGAGTAAAAGATGAGCAAAGACAGGGATGTACAAGGTTATGAAGAAAGGATATCTTGTGGTTGGAGCAGCCAACCATTGTAGGACAATAAGAATAAAAGGCAAGAGAGGAACATAGAGTTGAATCTAAGAAGAGGGGAACATTTTAAGTTCTGAGCAAAGAAGTGTGAGGAAGAAATCTACCACTACCATAAGTAGCGGCAAATTTGTAGATTCTTTTTTTTTTTAATTTATTTTTTTATCTAATCACTGTGAGATACAATTATAAGTTTTCATGTTTGAGTTACCATCATTAGACAAACAAGAAGATGCATTTGTCCTGTGATTTAATCAATTCCTCTTACACATGGAAATCATCAGGCAGGAGTATCATAATTGAGCATTCCTGTCTGTCATGGTTCACCCCGCCAATGTGTGGTCTCACATGGAGACATGACTAGTGCTTGCTCGAGCAAATTGATGAGCAATGGGATGGCAGTGACATAGTGATTTATTTATAAATATATTTCATATGTTTATATTTAGATTTATAAATAAAACATCTATAAATACATTTATAAATATATTTAATTATACTTTATATGTATATGCCAAACGCTCCAGTGGTGAGCAAATCTTTTTCCTGGCTCTGACCTCAGGGATCACATCTGGCCATACTCAGGGACCATAAATTTAGAGCAATATTTGTGCTTGCCATGGATCAAACCAGGAATGGGAGCATGCTAAGCTAGTGCCTTATTTTCTGTACTGATTTTCTAGACATACACTTGATTTTTTTAAATTATAGCTTTTAATTGAATTGAAATAAAGCATGTTCCTATCAAACTATCTTAGTAATGTCTTAACCCATGTACTATAACCCATGTCCCAATATCCTAATATTTTAATGAATCCAGTACATACACATATTTTAACATATTCTGCATAATATTCCACACCCTCCTTATCTCTTTGTAGCTATTGTCTATTTCAGGATACCATAGGTTTGTCCTTTCTCCCTGGCCACAGGCACTTTGGTTTGTTGGATTTCTACCCATTCACAGTGCTCCTGAGGCACTCCTATTCTTCTGTGTTTATCTTTAACCTCTTCTCTGTGCTCTCTTCCCCAGGCAGTTAATCACCATTTTCCCCTAAGCAATACCTGCAATTTATAAAGTCAAATTCCTCAGAAATCTCTTGTAGTAAGTGAAATATTGATTTTCTTCTTCCCTTGTGTCCTTTTACATTGTTTACTTCAGAGCAATGTTGTTGTTGTTGTTGTTGTTGTTGTTTTGTATAGACACAGGAAGCCAGTTAATGCTATGCTTTTGTAAGTTGGGAGTCAATTGATTCTGAATAATATTCACCCCTGGGCATTTGTTTTCTCAATTTAAGCCTCAGTTACTTTGTAGCACCCCAAAATCAGGGTCCTGACAAGGGACTGGATGGATAGAGGGCAAGTTGTAAGCCAGCTTGGCATCGAAAAAGGCCAGGCCAAGAGCCATAATACTTAACTATAAGTTAAGAGCATGGTCATGGACAAATTCTGTCATGATCCAAAGAGCAACAACTAGATTAGCACCCTGTTAAGGTTAGGAAAAATTAATCTGGCCTGAGTACTGTTGTCTGAGATCTATAGTGAGATGTCCCCAGGACAGCCACTCTATAAACTTAATGTATTTCTTACTGTGTCCATACAAAATAGCTAATATTAAGAAGTAGAAACAAGATGAACATTTATATGTTTATTGGACTAAGGAAATGAGAAACACACCCCTAGGTGGTATTTTGCTCTTGAGCGGATTTCCTGGCTGCAGGAGTTCAGGAAAGGCTTTCATAGGTTGATTGTGCTACCAAACCTAGGTGTGGTTGCTACCCCCAATGCTTGGAGGTTGGGTGTGAGACTAAGGCTGTTAGACTAGCATAGGGAACGGGATGAGACAGGAATGAGGGGCAGTGGGAGACTGGAATTGCTTAGTGAGACTGGAACAGGCATGTGGGGAGAATGGAACAAACGGCAACTGATCACCAATCAATCTGGTAGCCCTATTCCCTTTTTCATGTGTTCATTGGCAGCAGCAGCAGGCTGAGGTGGGGAAGTGGCTCATGGCCACTGAATACACGTGGTGGGCAAGAGAGACCACAGCACTGCCATCATGCTCACTTATTTAGTGATTACATAGTCCATGATACCTATCTCCGTGTGCAACCAAGATTTCCACTCAGACAAACAATGAACCTCTGTATATGTTCTCTCACTCTGACACCCTTACCTCTCAATTCTGTAGTAAACTTTATTGCAAGGTTTTACCCTAACATCTCCTCTTTGAGATAGACTGTATCCTGCCTTGAAGATTATTAGGGACTATTTCTGCTTTCTGATTCCTCTTTCCATGTTCTAAGTTTCTCACTTAGAACTTTTATTATTAAGTATAATTGTTACTCACTTATACTTCCCCCATATTCAAATTTCAGTGAGTATAAAGATTTGTATACTGACGCTTGGGTATCTTCAGTTAGTCATTTAATTCTGTTGCATTAGAAGTTTTCCCTGGGGTGATGCTTTGATCTCTGTTCCTGTCTCCTTATTGTACTGGGTGTTCTCTTTATTTCTATGAAAGGATATAAGTATATTTCTTTCTCAGACCTGAGCCGGTTGTTCATTTTTTTTTGTATTTTTTGGGTTACACACAACAATGCACAGGGGTTACTCCTGCTCATGCTTCATGCACTCAGGAATTACTTCTGGTGGTGCTCAGGGGACCATATGGGATGCTGGGAATCGAACCCGGGTCGGCCGCATGCAAGGCAAACTCCCTGCCCGTTGTGCTATCGCTCCAGTCTTTGAGCCGGTTGTTGAAGTTGGAGAGTACTTCCCTTAACTTCTGGGTTTTCTATTATTATGTACCTTGAGCCCTCAAAACCAGAAGGGATATTTGGAGCCCAGCGCTGTCACCATGTAGACAGATTCAGGTCCAGGTCCTGTACCTTTTCACTATCTTCCAACACTCCTGAACCTACTCTGATTCTCAAAATCCTTTGCTACTTTCTAAACAGCTTAACTACAATAAAGTTTCAAATTTTGCCTTTTAGTGGAAAGTGTCATTTCCAGATCTGACAAATCACCATCTTGAGGAATCTTAACTTATAATAAAAATTATTGCTTGAGAGGATAGAATTATGGTTTCTTATGAAGAAATAAGTTCAGATCTCAGTTCTAGCATCTGTTATTACTGCAAGCTTGAATAATAAAGTTTACTCTATGCCTTGATTTACTTCCTATAATTGGATAAATAACTATGTCACAGGGTTCAGATCAATATTCATTTCACTGCAAAACTGTCACAGAATCTACACCATTAGTTTTTTTCTGGAAAAAGATTGTGGTGTCACAATTATGTGAAAAATTTTAAAATATTGTGTCAATATTTCAGAAAAAATGGGGTGTGATTATGCTGTGAAACATGATATGTCAATTTTAATAAATGCAACAAAATAAAACAATGATATATGTAAATTTCACTGAAAATGCGGCATGTCCATAATCGATAGAAATTGTATCACTAAAAAATTTTATGAATGAAACTAATCTGCATTATTATTTTTACTTCTGTGAAAAATGTCGCATTCTATTTTGTTGTCCTAAAAGCATAAGTTTAGTTTTAAAAACAGAGTATCGATTATGGAGCTGAAGCATATATAATAATAATTAGTTAATGGCAGTATACAAAGATAAGAACAATAAGAACAATAAACATTCCAATATATTTAGTCAATATTTTAACAGATAAAAATCAGGGTTTGACTTAAAAATATTCTTATTAAAATGCTTAAATTACAACCATAAAATCATATAATGAAGAACATCATAAGTCTACTAAAAGACACCAAAACCAAGAAAAATACCAAGATAATTTCAGATGACATCGCTCATTATTTCATCCTATTATTTATCTTTTGCTCTTGCATTGGCATAATTTTTTTAAATATGGCATGTAGTCAACTCTAAAATTAAAATACTGTGACCAAAATTTGAAAGTTTGTATATGAATGTATGAATGCATCAATATATGTTTATTGCATGTATGTATTTTCAACATAATGTATAATGAATCACTGAATCATAACATTTTGACTTGAGGAAAAAATGAAGGCAATATTAGTTGCTAACAGATATAGGCAAAGTTATAGAGGCACTTCTATTGCCTCTCTGCATTCATATAAATCTTTACTTCAGTGACATTTAATATTTCCCATTAGCCATGTTTAAGGGACCCTTTTAAAACATTATTTTATCAAATATTCAGTTACTTCATATTTTACAACTTTATTCAGTACAAAATAAGCCAGTAGGGCCTCTTTATATATCTTTATTCCTCAAACAAATAGTAGCTCTTAATATATTCTATGTGTAAAGCTTTATATACAGATCTATTCATGCCATTAGGCTTAACAAAATAGCTTTATGACTGAAATTGCAGTATATTGTATGACAACCATTATCTCCAAATACAAATATTTATTTATTTATTTCAAATCCAAATACATAAATTTAAATAAAAATTTAAATTAAGTATTTAAAAATAAATTCTATAAATTGGTATATAATGATATCATTTGTCACCAACTTTAAGAATCCAGTAAAAATTTAAAAAGACAATATGGTCTTTGGCTAAGAAGTATATAGGCATTTTTATTTTTTTATTATTTTTTTCAGTATATAGGCATTTTTAAAAAGTCTAAGTTGCAATGCCACACAAACAAATGCAGAAAAACAGCAAAGTTTAATATTCATTATATATTCATCATATATGTACATATATATGTTTTTGAGTTATATCTAGTTCTCTTACAGAGCTTACCTTAGGGTACTTGGTACTAGGGACTGAATAAGAGTTAGGCATTTAAAAAATAAGTGACATAGTACCCACTGTACTATTTCTCCAGACCTCTTTTTTCTTTCGCTTTAATAACTTCAGTTAATTTACTTTTTCCTAATAATTAAATGGGATCCCTTTTATACTTGATAGGAGGGTGAGGGGGAGATCTTGGACCATACAGCCTGTGCCTAGGAGCTACTCCTGACTCTGTAATTAAGGGTCACTCCTAGTTGTGCTCTGGTGAGCATATGAATTGCCAAAGATAAAACTGGGGTTGGCAGGATGCACAGCAAGGGCTTTAACTTCTTTACTATCTCTGGCCCTACCATCATTTTTCTTATAAATAATATTTATTTGAATTCATGTCAAAATATCTATCAAACTATTTTGGAAGTTATTGTACTCTATTGTACATTAAATTTGCTTCTTATTTCAGCATTTTTGAAAGTGAAAACAATGGTATAATTGGTGATTCACAAAAACATATTGACAAATGAAAGAAATGTGTCTGTCTTGTAAGACTCATAAAGTATATATCTGGGCAATTTCCAATTTTAGCCTAACTACAGTTAGCTTAAATTTTTATTTGAGATGTAATGTATTCTTTGTAAAGGGCACTTTCGAATTTGAAACTTATGCTAACTATCTCAACTGAGGTACTAATTAGTTTAATCATCTTCGCAAGGAATATATATCACTGGAGCTTTAACTCTAGAAAGTAAATTAATTCATTTATTTTTACATTAGTTGAAATCTCTGAATTAGTGTTTATGTTCAGAGAATATGCAGACTATTGTACCAAAAATAGAACAGCAAGTTTAAAAATAATAATGGTGTGATGATAAATTATGGTTATAGTTACATCAAAATAGCATCCAAATTTAAGCTTTAAACGATATCCACATTCCAAAATTCCAGAAAGTGCTTGTACGATTCCTTGAGTAATTACTTTTGTTTGTTTATGGGTCAAACCCATAAGTGTTCAGGGATGACTGCAGTCTCTGTGCTCAGGATCACTCCTGACAAAACTCAGCGGACCACATTGTGTGCTAGGGATCAAATCTGGATCAGCCCCTTGCAGGGCAAGTGCCCTTCCCACTGTACTATCGCACTGGCAGAATTTTGAGTATATCTTAAACAGAGAAATGCAACATATGAGGATATAAAGTTAGTAGTTATCAAAGTAAAGTTAATCGTTCTTTAGAGTTGATAAATATGATTTTTTGTGCGAAATTTTCACTCATATTTTTCCCTATCTTGCCTCGTGACTGCATTTTGTTGAACTGAATTATTTTTGTAATATAAGTCTGTCTTTAAGTAAAATTATGTTTAGTGCATTTTATAAATTATAGGAGAGACTATATTGTGGTAATGAGAGAACTGCTCAATATCTAATAACTTTGACATAAATTTATGGATTTATTTAAAGAAGCATTCAATCAAACATAATATCAGCATTAACAATACTAAACCATATCATAAAAATTAGCTTTTGTATACACCATATTACCATGTAGACTAGTATGTGATCTAGAAATAAGTGGCATTATTTTCTTTAAGAATAGTCAGGTGGGGCTGGATGGATACACAGCGGGTAGGGCATTTGTGACCCAGGTTTGATTCCCAGCATCCCATATGGTCTCCTGAGCACCGCCAGGGGTGATTCCTGAGTGCAGAGCCAGGAGTAACCCTTGTGCATCACCAGGTGTGATCCAAAAAGAAAAAAAAAAGGAATAGTCAGGAGTTTTTGGTTGAACAAGCCATAGCTTTAAAAATGAGAAAATTGGATACAGAGAGGTAGTACAGTGGGCAAGGCACTTGCCTTACTTGCAGCTGACCTAGATTAATCCCCAACATCTCATGTGGTCCTTCAAGGCCAGTACAAGTGATCCCGAACACACAGGGGTAAGCTCTGAACAGAGCTGTGTGTGGCCAAGAAAACAGCAAAAGAGAAAGAAATAAAAAGATATTGGTGGAGGTAAGAATACACTAGTGTTATGTAAAATTGCTGAAAATCTATTATGAACAACTTGATAAATTATGATGCCTTAAAAAAACGAAATATTTTTAAAATAAATGAGAAGATAATTTTCCCTCGAACAAATATCACTAGAGAACTATCAAAATATTTTATTTTTCACTACTAAGGAAACTTTAGGTTATACATTTCCAGTCCTCACTTTCACATGAGAGTGTAAATATTCATAGGAAGTAGTGAGATGTTAAGATGTTGAATTGTTATCACACTTTCTTGAGGTGTCATATCTCAAGAGACAGCTTTATGGTGCTACAGCCCTACATTCAGATCTCCATGACACCACTTTTGGATGTACAGATTTGTACTGGTCATCCAGTCTAGTCAGCCTCAGAGTCAGTCAGCAGGTTAAGGTACTAAGGTCATAAAATTTCTGTGTGGTTCAAGATACATGGGAAACAAATAATTTACACTGGCACATAAGCATATCAATAGCATTTTTATTAGTTTTCCAAAGGCCAAACACTGAATGACAAAGAAGTAACTGTTTTGATTAAGAAAAATAGAAAAGCTTATGAAAAATCTTTCAGGAGACTTTCAGTGAAGATTGATAGGCACATTTGCATGGTACACACATACACACACATCTACATAAGTAAAATTGTGGGGAAAAGAAAAGAGAGTAGTGAGAGATATGGGTAGGATAGGGACACCTAAAAATATTTTGTTATTCTAACAGCTGGCATTTTTAAACACAGGTTTTTCATAAGATTGCTTTTTTTCTTGGATAGGGTTCCAATTTTATCTTCAACATGTAGGGATTTATAAGATTTTGTGCCATTATAATTTCAATGCCTTGGTTCAATATTAAGTAAAAATAATTTTGAATTGGCCATTTTGACATCTACTTACAAAGAATAAGGTAATTAGGTGGTAAAATACAGCACCAATAGAATGTGAAAACCAAATTCATATTCCTACTCTCTTACTATTGGGCCGGAGTGATAGCACAGCGGGTAGGGTGTTTGCCTTGCACGCAGCCAACCCGGGTTCGATTCCTCTGCCCCTCTCGGAGAGCCCGGCAAGCTATAGAGAGTATCCTGCCCGCATGGCAGAGCCTGGCAAGATACCCAGGGCGTATTTGATATGCCAAAAACAGTAACAACAAGTCTCAAAATGGAGATGTTACTGGTGCCCGCTCAAGCAAATAGATGAACAACAGGATGACAGTGACTCTCCTACTATTATTATTTTCCTTTATGCCAAATAAAAAAATCTTTTGTTTTAGAGACATACTTGTTGTTCAGGGCTTCCTCCTATTCAGTGTTCAGGGATCACTCCTAGTGGTGCTCAGGGGATCACATGAGCCAACCTGGGTTGACTGCATGCAGGGCAAACATTCTACTATGTCTCAGCCACCATGTTTTTTAAATTATAGAATATGCTTTCCAATCTACAAAACTGCGAAGGGATAACTTTCTCTCGTGAGGATTATTCTGCAATTTCCTGCACATCAATCATGTGTAAATTTATTCACTTGATCCACACTTAAGCAATCATATGAGGTTGGTTACACTGAACTTTATGTGAGCCATGTTGGATTTCCTGCTCCTATACCATTCTCAAGTTATTGCACATTCCTTTCGCAAATGAAAATGATCCATTAGTCATTTGTTTATTCATGCATTCAATCGGAATTTCAGTGCTTACATTGTGCCACAATGGACATGAAACATATGTTGCAAAAATGGGAAAATTCATTTTCTCATGAAACTTATATTAGACCTTTTTTCCTGTTTGTAGCATGAAGTCCTAATGAATATTTCAAAAAAGTTTCATCCCAAGATGTTAGATCCTAATGTTTTAGGAGCTGTTATGTTGTACTATGCAAATACTTCCGGACATCTTATGCAACTTGATCTGTGAGAAAGTAAGCCACATAAGAGCAATGATATGATTATTTTGTTTGTCTATAAAGATGTGTTGATTCACTTACAACTCTGTGCTTCTTGATGGGAAAATCCTCACTAAGAGGACTGGGAGCCATCCAGGCTGTGTATGTAAAACATGCAGTGATAATGTTTGAATTTGGGGCTGTGTCCATACTTACCACTATCTTTGCAGTCCTTATATTTTAAAATTTAAGAATATTAGAGAGAATACAAAGAGACAATGTAGAGAACACAAGAATGGAGACTGAAATTGGAATGGTGTAGAGAGTAGAAGTCACGTTAGGAGAAAGATAGGAAGGAAGCACAAACCTTGATTCTAGGAAGGGTAGATGCAACTAGATGATGGAAAAATCATCCTAGGAGACTTTAAACTGCCTGTGATCGGTGTTAAGTTCCATTTGTCCTAACTATAAAATATTCCATACACTTCTTGAGGAAGGACCTAATATCTGAATTTATTTCTGCTTTCACACGCAGTATCCAGCTTTGAGTATATGTGTCCTTACAAGAAAGTCTGAATATTAAAGCTAAATTGAGATCAGTTTTTCAATCAAGTAAGCCATATATAGCCTACAGTAAAAAAGTGCATATCTGCTAAAAATAGGAATACTATGTTCCATTTCCAAATTGTGACACTTCTATTTTATTCATTTATCAAGATATATTTATGCTAGATTATATGGAGAGAAAATGTCCTGAAAGAAACTTTTTTGAGCAAAAAAAATTTTAATATCATAGTAACTATTTTAATTAATTTCAGTTCTTCTATTTAATTAGGTAGCAAAATTGCTTCATAAGTAAATGTCATAGTACATATAGGAATATTCTTGATAACCTTTAAGTATCAATATTGCAGGCCACAATGCCCAAAATGAGGGGGGGAGAGACAGAGAGAGACAGAGACAGAGACAGAGAGAGACAGAGACAGAGAGAGACAGAGACAGAGAGAGACAGAGAGAGAGAGAAACAGAGAAACGGAGAGAGAAAGAGAGACAGAGACAGAAAGAGACAGAGAGAGAGAGAGAGAGAAGAAAAATGCCTACCATAGAGGCAGTCAGGGGGTGGGAAGTGGTGGGTGATGGGAGAGAACCTGGGAACACTGACTGGTACTGGGAGGTGTGCACTGGTGGAGGGGTGGGTGTTGAAATACTGTGTGACTGAAATCTAACCATGAACAGCTTTATAGGGATCTATTCACAGTGGTTCAATACAAAAGTTTTAAAAAAGAGAGAGTAAATGTCACTTGTGTGACATAAAGTGCTGAAATAAAACCAAATGCTGAAATTTCTTTGTACGCAGAAATTAAGTGAGATATTGAAGATGGCAGGAAAGATAAGGTTTCTACCTTATTTAGGATTATTTTCAACCTGTCACACAACACTATGGTGTAGAAGAAGACGTAGAGAAGACCTCTCGCTAGGTTTTCCCAGGTTTTTACCAAATACATGAAAAAAACACAAGAGAGTTGAAAAGTTATTGCTGACAATGTGCCTATAAAACAAGCTGTCACCTAGAACAGTAAAGACATGACTCGAAGAATGCATTGAATCATAGCTTGGGACACACCCATTCATTTTCTCTCTTTATCTTTCTCTCCCTCATGTTTCTAAAACTTGTGTGGTGAAGGCCAGATTAAATAAAAAGTTAAAATGTTTCTAAACATGAATATTCATAAAGAAGAACTTAGAAGTAAAAATAGTCTAATCTCACCTATCACTACATTTTTTGCTTGCCTAAGTAAAATTTTTTTCTTATGTCTTATCATAGCTCCAAATATTTTTCTACCTGTCTATAAAATTTTACAAAGGTTTAAGAAGTTGTTTGAATATTTTCATAAATCTGAGTGCTTACTACTTGCTTACATTTATTTAATAACCACATTTGAAATAATTAAGTCTAGATAAAGTATGTGCTACCTAATTTAAGAACCCATCAGGGTAAAATTAGCATTATTCATCACACCTGATAAATAGTAAAGAGAGATAACTCTTTATATATTATAAGAACATGAATAATATACACAAGTCCAACACTTCAAAATGCCAAAACCATTAGCACTTTTCTATTTCCTCATCTATGTCAGTCTTGCTTTGTCCAAAAATATTACAAGTAGCTCTGAGAGAGCCACTTGTATTGCTTTTTTTCCCCTTTTGTATTTAGCTAACTGTCATTTTGACCCCCTAAGATAGTTTGAAAAAGGGCTTTTTTAAGGCAAGGGGTTCAATATACATTTTCAAAACTAGGTCTTAACAATTTATCAAAATACACAATGAATATGTTTGAGCAAATAATTCTAGATAGCATACTGTTGCCAAGCAATTTAAAATTTCAGAAATAAACATTATATGTAATAAGTAAATACAAATCTAAAATACATATTTTAAAGAACTTATATTACCCTCTGGGATGCCACACCAGTCTGTTTTCACTCGGGGTGCCCTAGATGGGGCAGATGAGAATCCTCCCTGCCCCAAGGGACCCAGGTCCCGCAGCCGACCTCCACTACCCAACTGCCACCACGCTCCAGGCTGCTTTCCTACCCATTTTCCATAATTTCCACACCATACTTGATGGAGTTCAGACAGTATGCAACAAATCACACACACACACACACACACACACACACACACACACACATATATATATATATATATATATATCGGAGAGTCTGGCAAGTTACTGAAAGTATCCTGCCCGTCCGGGAAGAGCCTGGTAAGCGACCCATGGCCTATTCGATATGCCAAAAACAGTAACAATAGGTCTCATTCCCCTGACCCGGAAAGAGCCTCCAATCCCTGGGAAAGACGAGTAAGGTGAGTCTGCTAAAATCTCAGTGCTGGGAGGAATAGAGACGTTACTGGTGCCTGGTCGAGTAAATCAACGAACAATGGGATGACAGTGATACAGTAGTACAGTGATATTACCCTTCTAAATAGTAAAATTTATGTCATGTTTAATATTTATTAAATTAAATAAAATTCAGTTTGATTATTGAAATATAACTTTTTCAATCACTGTTGTCAAAGTCCAAGATTGAAGATATTTTCCTTTCAGATAATAAACCTAAGCCTTTTGCATCCAATTCAAACTGCCTATCAGTTTGGAGAGAAAAGTTCCCATTTATTAGGGATTGTGTAATTGCAGAAAAATAGGGCAACTTGTAAATATGAATAGCTATTGCACACACAAATTGCATTATTTTTAAGATTTTGGGTGCTAGTTATTTTCAGTTTATATTCTGCTCAAGATGTTTTTCAACGCCCTCCTTAAGAATGCAATGTTTAGAATTCTTATATTTTTTAGTTGTGGCTAAATCTGTTGCTTCTGTCTTTTTAACCAGTAAAAGAAGAGGCAGTAAGCGATCATTTTGAAGGCAGGCAATGAAGTAACAGGACAGTATAGCTCATATATAAATATGTATATCTACAAAACTTAACTAGGCTGAAATTACTTGGACAAATTTCATGAACTTTTTTTGGTTTCAATAGCCTTATTTTTAAAGGGAGGTAATAATATGTATCTAACATATCCCTGTGATGATGTAATGAATGAAAGCATGTAGTTAGTATAGACATGTAACGTGGGTGGTTCTCACTAAGGGCTCAAGAAGATTGCAAAGATCACCATTAATACTGCCATTTTTGTGAAAAAGTAGAGACATTACTGACATAAATGCAAAATATTAATTGTAAGCTAAAATAATATTACTATTTTTCTAGTATTAACAATACTAATATAAAAAAAAACCCAAATCTATTGGGATGCACTGAGCCAGGAGAATAGAAACATTCCTAGCAGAGATAATATGTGAATATCTGTCAGTTTTTTAGAACCATCTCAGCTGATACGATTCAATTGTCTATATTATGGTGAGTGGATAAAAAATTGGAGTTCATGTTATTTGACATGTTGAAATAATGAAGAAAAAATTAAGGAATTTATAATAACTAATACATATATTTTTGCTTTTGTATTTTTTTATATTTTTGGTGTGATTTATCTTTGTTTTACTTAACAGTTCTTATTCTATCATAGGTTAGGTCATATGGTTATAGTCTCAATAAATTTTATGGTATTGATGTACAATTACGAGTCTTGCAATGGGGACGTTAATGGTGTCCACTTGAGCAAATCATTGAGTAATGGGATGGCAGTGATACAATGTTACAGTGATGTTCAATTTATTGCAACCTGCCACCAACAAAATATGTCACTTTGTTAAGAAATAATAAGTATTTATTTTGTTAATGGTATCTTTGAGACATAATCTGTTATATTACTCATTACATACATGTTATTTGTCAATACTTATTTTCTGCTAAGTTATGAAAATATGTAGTGTATTATTAATATTACTAATAATAAAATACAAATTTATTTTAGGGGTTTGAACAGCTACATATTATGGGATTTAAGGACTATTCCTGGTTCAGTTCTTAGGGATTATCTCCTGGAGGTTCTCTGAGAACCACAGTGTCAGGGATAAAATGAAGACAATTTGCATTCTTTTACACTTTTTTCCGATTATGTGTATACGTCATTTAATATTCACAATTACTTAAACTCTGATTTGTGACAAACTTGAAGTATTTAAAGTTTTCAGGACAACAAATTTTCTGTAATTTTACATCTTAGCAAAATTAAAAATTAATCAACTCACTAAACTACTCTAGTCCAGAAGGATCTCAAACTTTCTTCTTATTTACATCACTTGGATAAATTTTAAATTCCTAATATCTTTCTAATACTTCTAATAACCTAACTTCAGTCCAGTTGACATTCATGATGATTATATAAGAATCATTTGTTGAGGGTGGAATCCAAACTTCACTATTATAAAATTAGTTTAGTTAATTCTGACACGTGATTAACATTGAGAAAGATTACTATGTTGTCAAGCTTGAGAAAAATAACTTTTTGAATTTTTTATGATTAAATATTTTTATAAATACTAAGACATAGGTATTAAAATTATTAATCTTATTTTAGTTAATACACACTTATTTTTCATGATTTTTATTATTTAATTTTAAATATTTGGATGAGAAATCATACCAAGAAATAAGGAAAAAATAGTTGACTCATGAACTTTCTATAGCAAACCTTAAGAATCTAATTCCCTCGCTGAGGGCAAAAGTATCAAGGAGATACAAGAGTTTTACAAACAGATTATAATTTTTCTTACCGTTGTAAAAATGATATGTAGTTGATGTCCATATTTTCCCTGTTCATTGTTATGTGTATATATGCATATTTTTAGAAAATGACCATTGCTTTCTTTACATTTCCCCAGAGATTTTATGGAATAGAAAATGAGAATTGTATCTGAATTAGAAGTCTAATTATGACTCCACAAACGTAGGTACTGCTGGGATTCTCTGTCCCAACTGGGGCTAAGAATTATTTTTATTTGGTTCGTTGGTTTTTGTTTTGTTTGGGGGCCATACCAGGCAGTGCTCAGGGGAAACTTCTGGGCTCTGCACTCAAGAATTACTACTGACAGTGCTAGGGTGACTTTGTGGAATGCCAGGATAGAATCCAGGTCAGTGCTTGCAAGTCAAACACCCTCTGCACTATACTAATGCTCCGGAATGGGGTACAAGATTTGATAAACAGAATAGAAAGAAATAAAGTAAACATAGACATTCTAAGTCTGAGTAAGAACCAGAGATGAGAGACTGCTGGGTTGTGTCCCAGACATATTCAGGCACAGCTAAGAATGTCTTATTTCCAGACGTGAATTATAGGAAGCCAAAGATGGTATTGTTAATGATACACAGTATTTATTACTGTGTTATTATCCACAGGTTATTCATCTTGTATAGCTGGGAAATTGCACTTAAATATTTCTTGTTTAATCTATTTTAAAGATGTAAAATGCATAAAATATAGTCACACAATTTCAGTTTGATCAATAAAAATGTTATATTTTGCAATTAAGTTATTTTAATATTAAGCTTTTCTGTAGTGCAGTTTTTAACTTAATATAAAGAAAACAATACAATGAATATCCAAAATTGTCTCCAGATTATTCTTTGATTGCTATAGAAATGTTTTATGTTTATTTTTGTTAAAAAACACTGTGATTGGGGCCGGAGCGATAGCACAGCGGGTAGGGCGTTTGCCTTGCACGCGGCCGACCCAGGTTCGATCCCTGGCATCCCATATGGTCCCCCAAGCACTGCCAGGAGTAATTCCTGAGTGCAAAGCCAGGAGTAACCCCTGAGCATTGCTGGGTGTGACTCAAAAAGCAAA
This sequence comes from Sorex araneus, assembly GCF_027595985.1. Lineage (NCBI taxonomy): Eukaryota > Metazoa > Chordata > Mammalia > Eulipotyphla > Soricidae > Sorex > Sorex araneus. Next base: position 175,994,271 of record NC_073303.1, on the reverse strand, counting down.
AAACAAAAAACAAAAACACACTGTGATTTACAAAGTTGTTCATCATATACTCATTTCAGGCATTTAGTGTTCCAACACACTAGTGTGATCTTTCTTCTCCCAATGTCTCCATTTTCCCTACCACCCATCACCTGCCCCCTTAAGCACATAACACATTTATATTATTTTACTTGTTCCAATAAAACTTTAATAAGTGTCAAATAAAATTATCAGAAAATGAATCAATAAGTCAGTTTGTGATTGCTATATGATTTTAACCTATGTAAATAGAAAAAAACATCACTATAATATGATAAAATGCTTATTCTTCTATACATAGGCAAGTTCTCAACTCTGGAATCTAAAGTATATGGCATTAAAATTAATTTTATATTTAGATATCATTGTGGTAAGTCATGCCTTACCTGTCTTTAATAAAACTTTTAAAGAAATTCTGTGCTAATATATTTTAAAGTATAGGTAATGCATACTTATATAAAATTTCCTTCTGCACTTTATATAAACACTGTGGTTTGCAAAGTTGTTCATGATGACCTGTTAAAGGCAATCAGTATCCCAACACCAATCCCACCACCATTATCACCTTCCTTCTATCATTGTCTCCAATTTTTCCAACCACACACTCATAGCAGACCAAAATAATTTATTTTATATTTCTTATTATCAAGAAATTTCTAACAGAATGATCAAAAAATTTTTCTTAGAAGAAAATAAGTGTAAACTGTGGTTTCTCACCATTTAGATATTAAATCCTATACGAGGGATTACTGAAATGTAGTTTCAGGTTAAACATTCTGTGTTGTTTGATTACTTGAAATTGGTTGCCTTCTATGTTACAACCCATCCAATCTGGAGTACTACTACTGTACTACCAGTGTTGTGGAATTTGGAAATGTCACACAGCTGCAAAGGCAGTCATGTGCTCCAGGAAATCCAGAATTTTTAACTGGGTGGTACATCTGGAGTTAAATTTTGAGCGGCAGCTTTGGGGTGTGAATGTGACTGCCAGGACTTCCAGAAATGCAAGAAGGTGGGGGGGAGGCAGCCCATCCCGACTCAGAGAAAGCCTGGAGATTTCAGTCTCTGTGACCCACGTATCTAAATTTTCAGCACGTTAATTTCTGGGTGAGGCTCGGTTCCAAGACAAGGGAGTCTGACAAGAGGCTTGGTGATGATTATTCAGGGTGGGAGTGAGTGACAGTCAGGACTCTGGTGTGAGTGAGTCTTAGGCTGACCTACCCCTTCTGGGTGCCCTTCATGTCTCAGCCATGCACTGTTGTCTGAAAGTTTTTGGCAGTTGCTTGATCTTATTTTAAGATTTATTTATGAGTCTTTGAAGCAAGGCCAGTAGATAAGTGTATGGTTCCCAAGGTAGCTTGAGGGCATGACTATTCATACAAATATTTTCATGTATTTTGTGAAATTGGTTGAAAAGTTTTGTTTCAAACGTAGAATAATCACTTAAAAGCTGTAAATCGGGGCTGAAGAGATGATAGAGCAAGTAAGATGTCTGCTTTGACATGGGTTCCATCTTGGGCACACCACATGGCCCAAGCAGCCTTCCAGGAATGATCCTTACTTAAATAAATCTTACCAAGATCTATGGAATTTAGACTACGTATTATTAATACTAGTTAGGAAGCTTTTATCCCTATTATTATGTGCAAAGTTGTTTTCCTAAAACTTTATATATATCAAAATTTAAAGTTAGGTAAAATTAATTATAATAAACTTTATAAAATGCCATCTATCATGCATATTTATTCTATAAATAAGTCTTTGCCTAGAAAGCATGAGTCATCTTCTGTCCAGATTCTTCCTATTAGGAGGCGGACATAATCTTTTTCAAATTTATTCTACTTCTTCACTGAAGTAACAATAATATTTCTAACACATGGGGCTGAATTCATATGAATGGTCAATATTTCACATGTTAACAGTCACGGCAGTTCAGTAAAGTTCTAGAATGAACAATGAATGTTCAGGCTCTGCAAAGCTTAGAAAAAATTGAATCTTAATTATATTTGGGGCATGTTAAGCCATATTTTCTACCATTCTGATGTTCTGACTAAGTGGCAAGGAACATGCTTAATTTTCTGAGTACATTTATGATGGGTAGTCACCTGAGTTAAAACAGTAGAAGGATTCATTTATTCTATGATTATATTTAAGCATGCCAAGAATATAATCAATGTGATATAAGTAAGCTCTCCCTAAAATAGCATTGAATGCTTTTCTGAGCTTATTTCTTTCAGGGCATGAGGTTAGTAATCTAGATCTTTGTAAAAGTCTGATTAACCCCAAAGTTTCATGCCTAAAAATGGAAGAAATTATTGTGACTCCTAAATCATTATGGAGAATTCAAACCATTGTAAAGATAAAACTCTTTAAATGCTGATAGATCTGTACTCTTGCAAATCATTTTGAACCCTTATAATGAACATTTCTAAAATACATATATTGTATTATTAATATTACATGTCATAGTTTCATTGTAACCAAATCTTAGTAATATTTGCTAATAAATTATTGCCCTTTTAAAAATAATAAACATAACTAAACAAATCATGTATGGTTAATTTAAATTTAAAAGTCTAAATTAATTTTCCATAGAGATGTTAAGATAGTTCCAATGTTTGGACATATCTTCTATTTTTAGTCTAGCAATATGTACCATTTTTGATTTCCATTTTGTGTAAACAATTTTTCTATATAACATTATAATTTATTTCTACAGACATCATGTTCCAAAATTTCTCATTCCAGATAGTTGCAATATCATCAGTCTTTCATTTCAAAGTGTTTATATTCAATGTTTATTCCCAAAGAAAGAGAAAACTTAGTTGACTCATGTTATTTATTTATTTTGTTTTAATCTGTGGGTTGCCATGTAAACTAAGAAGTACATTTCTTTCTCACATATGGGCTTGCTGACTGACAGAACTCTCAGATTTCTTTATGGTTAAGAAAAGTTATTTTTGATACAGTGTGAGATATTTTAAAAGAGTGTTTGAAGTGTTAAAGCAGATATCTGGGCCAACAAAAATGAAGATCATGTTCTTAATTTTGATCATTCCCGAAACTCTATGGCTGAGTTTTTGGTATCAAAAGAGGCATTGTGAAAATTGAGGGTAGCTATAGTAAGACACATATAGCATTTTGGGTTACTGAAATGGATTTAAAAATTTAAAGCTTAAACTATACCCTTAAAATTATTTGGAATCCATATTTTTTCCTCTAAATCATTATATTGAGTTAATCATTTGGGCATGTGCCCTGGTTTTCTGATCAGGTAAATATCAGAGTCTTCTTATTCTGAATTCCTCATTTTGAGTGTAAAAATATTTGTTGATTTAATCCATCCATTATGGTAGTAATTCTAAATGTCATTATTAATTGCTAAGTTAGAATATTGGCACAGACTATATTCTGCATCCTAGTCACTGCGAACAGAAGTCAAAGTGTGATCAAAAATGGAGGATGGAAGAAAGGATAAACTACCTTATGGATGATACATATGAAAGGACAGTAAGTTTATTTAACTTACAAGAAAATAGGGACAAATGAAAGGGTTTGAGAGGAATCAATGAACATATAATATTGACAACTTTAATATGATTAAATTTGCTGGCATATCTATAAAGTTCTGATTCTTCATTCTTCCTTCACTTCTCTTTCCTTCCATCTTTTCATTTTGGACTCACAAACTTGTAAGATGTCATCCATCAAAGTTCAGTGTAGATATGTACTATGATCCAATACACAAATATACCAATATATCAAAACACGTGCTTTTAAGAAATGCAGCTACATGTATATATAAATATCTAACTAAAATATATTTGCAATATTCTAGCTATATTGAATCTATTAACCTATTATTAGTATACATATATACCTGATAAAGACCTTTACATCTCTCTTATTTCAATTATTATTGCATAAACTGTACATGCACATATTTTAAAAATAATTTGCAATATTTTTGTCATACCAATGTATTCTGATTTACAAATATGGGTCCATTTCTTTAAACACTATTGATATGCTAACCCAAATATCTGTTCCATTTTAAATTTAGTAGTAACATTGTGGTTGGAGAGATAGCACAGCAGGTAGGGCATTTGTCTTGCTCGCAGCTGACTCGGATTTGATTCCTCCATCCTTCTCAGAGAGCCCGGCAAGGTACTGAGAGTATCCTGCCCGCATGGCAGAACCTGGCAAGCTACCCATGATGTATTCGATATGCCAAAAACAGTAACAACAAATCTCACAAATGAAGACATTACTGGTGCCCGCTTGAGCAAATCAATGAACAAAGGGATGACAGTGCTACCTGATAGTGCTGACTAACATTGTGGTACAAATCATTTTCTTAAAAGTTCAACAAATCAGGGCTGGATAGATAGTACAGTTGATTGGACCCTTTCCCTGAACTTGGAAGACCTGGGTTCATCCTATATGGTCCCCAAAGCACCCCCAAGAATAATTTCTGAGTATAGAACCAGGAATAATCTCTGAACATCACTGGCGCTGGCCCAATACAGCCACCCCAACTAAAGGATAGACACAAAACAATGTCTTTTTTTCTCCAAGGGACATTATAAAATTCAATGATACAATATTAAAATATGTTATAAAATAAAATCTGAATGACAACATAAAGTGTACTAAGGAAAAAAGTTTTCAGTGTTTATGTATATATAAATAAAAATAGTAGGGATAGAGGAATGTTGTTCAAAATAGTAACAGCCATTTTCACGAACCCACATACTAAAAGCTAATATTATACTCTGGTGGAACTGAAAGCCTCCCATCTGAGATCAGATAGAAGGCTAAGATAACACTTTTCCACTATTATTCAATATAGTTTCAGATTTCTTCACCATATTGACAAGAAAAGGAAATGAGGGACTGGAGAGATAATATAGCTAGTAGGGCACTTGCCTAGCATGCACTAACCTGAGTTCCATCCCTAGAATGACATATGGTTCCTTGGGGAACACCAGGAGTGATAGGTAACAGCAGAACCTGAGAACTGATCACTGTGCCTTCCCACAAAGGAAAAAAATGAGATCCAAATTGAAAAAGAAGCTAAACTGCAACTGTTTGCAATGTATTTTGATAATATGTATTATTATATAGACACACAGGCACACATTTTTGAAGGCCCTAAAGATTCAAATTATAATATTTCTTAGAAATACTAAACCAATAAATACAACTAGGAAGCGTGCTAGAAAATCAATCTTAAAATCTATTACAGTTCTAAATGCAAATACCTCTCATGTGACAAAGAAATAGCTAATTGCATTTGAAATAATTGTTTTCTTGGGCTTTAGTCCACCCTTGGCTTGTTCAGTGTTAATTCCTGGCTCTGTGTTCAGCAATAACTTTGGTGTTGATCCGAGGACCATACTTGGTGTAAAGGATTGAACCAGGTCCACCACGTACGTGCATGCAAAGCAATAATCTTGCCCTCTGTACTATTTGCTGATACAAAACTAATTCTAGAGGTGAAAAAAAGGAGCTCTAATTCATTGTTGATGGTAATGTCTGATTCAGCAACTGTGGGAAAACGTATGTACAGTTCTCAGAAAAATGGGAGCTTGGAGCTCCTTATAACATAAGGATTCTAATTTTGACACCAACCCTCAAAATACAGAAATATTAACTTGAAAATATATGTGTGACCTGTATTCACTGTAGTTCTTCACATTGGAGCCCCATATATGAATAATAACTAAAAATACACTTATAATGAATAGACAAAGAAGTCGTGGTCTACATACCCAGTATTCCTATTACATAGTTTCACTATATACAAGACAGAAAGATGAAATTTCGGGAACTTAGAGATAGTATACCAGGTATGACACTTGCCTTACAGATGCCTAACCTGGGTTCAAACTCAGGTACCCCATAGACATCCACAAGTCATGCCAGAAGTGATCTCTGCAAGCAGAGCGAAGAGCAAGCACCAGTACTGCTGTGTGTAGCCCAAAAATCAAACAAAAAAAAGGAAAAAGGATAAAATGTTGCATATTACCTAAGCTCTAAAAATTGTATTTATGATAGTAATTAATAATAATATAATTTGTATTGAATCCAAAATTCTGATATATGGTATTATTATTATTATTATTATTATTATTATTATTATTTTTGCTTTATTGGTCACAGCTGGCAATGCACAGGGGTTACTCCTGTTTCTGCACTCAGGAATCACCCCTGGCGGTGCTAAGAGGATGATATGAGGTACTGGAATTGAACCCGGGTCGGCCACGTGCAAGGCAAACGCCCTACCCACTGTACTATTGCTCCAGCCCCTTTCTTTTTTCTTTCTTTCTTTCCTTTTTTTTTTTGCTTTTATGGTATTATTTTAAGTGTAACTTAAAAATATAGTTGCTAACTTTTCTATGGGGCTGGAGTGATAGCAAGGCAGGCAGGGCTTTTGCCTTGCACGTGGCCAACCCTAGGTTCGATTCCTCTGCCCCTCTCGGAGAACATGGCAAGCTACTGAGAGTATCTCGCCCGCATGGCAGAGCCTGGCAAGCTATCTGTAGTGTATTTGATATGCCAAAAACAGTAACAAGTATCACAATAGAGATGTTACTGGTGCCTGCTTGAGCAAATTGATGAACAACGGGATGACAGTGATACAGTGAACTTTTCTATGATACATGTATAATTAGTTGCACATAAACCAGGGAACAAAAGAAAGTACATTAAAAAAGTTAAGATATGAATGATGGCAACTTATTTATAAACCAAATACCTGACAAATGAATATACTAGAAAGTACTATTATTTAAATCAAGTTTTAGTCATGCATATGTAACATATATGTAAATATATACACACACATATATATATACACATATATATACTTTTTTATATGTACACACATGTATATACTTTCTTAATGAACCAAATAATTGATTGGAATACTTGTTTTTGGCTTTCAAATAACAGAAATATTTTGGCATAAAAAGAAATTATCTATACGGTTTAAGCACTTCAGAAAACAGATGAAATAGCAAAAGAAATCAACTTAATAGCTACAATGTAAATAAAATTTATTTCACATACATAGTTTTACATATAAACTATCTCTTATATTAAAATATCATTTTCAGATGTTATTATCAGTCTGTCTCTTTAAATTTTTATAAAAAATTTCAGCTCTGAAAATATTTACTTAGTGACCTCTTTTAAATTTATTTATAGCTGAAAAAGCACCACAAATGTATAAATTCTAACCGAACTGTTAGAATGTGGATTTCCTAATACACATTCTCTCTTTCTAGAGACAGAGAAAAGGAGGAAAAGTTTTGAGAACAATACTGAGAGAGACATTTTGATGGAGGAAAGATGTAGGAAGACTTTAGTGAGAGATAATATTTGAGCCAGACCTTGAAAGCTAGTTCAGATTTCAATAGCTTCAACTGGAAGCTTCAACTTCAGTTGAAAGTGTATTTGAAGCATTGTAGCATGAATGGGAAAATATTATTTCTGCACCACTAGAGTTCTATATAACCATCCTTCACAAGTCATTCTTTATTACTGCAAGATTTATGTTTCAAAAATACAAATAACATTAAGCCACATTGCCCAGTGACTGTAAGTACAATCAAACAAACGAGCAAACAAAAATACCTTTTAGAATAGCAGGAATAGGTTTGTTATCAACTCTTCTGAGTTTTTCTCTTCAGTCCCGTCGCTCATTCTTTATCCCTTCCCACTACTTACCCAAGACATAAAGACGCCATGATCTGCTGTAAGGTTTCACCTTCTATTTGTAATTCCCTTATATTTATGATTTATGTAGCTGATGTTCATTCATCTTTTAAAACCAGGTTTTGAATTTGACTGCCAATGAAAGCTCACACTTTCATCACTGATCTTCTAGCTTTATGTAGTTATCCCATGCAAGGACTAGGATAGGATAGGAAATCAGTTCTCTTTGTTTATGTGTTACTCTAAACACAGTTCTTAGCCCTAATGCTAATTGCAGTTGTCTGCTTCTTTGTTGTCCCCCCTGGACCTTAGGTAGTGGGTGGCCTTGATTTTCTAATTTTGGAATTCAATATAAAATACAAGTAAATTGCTTTCCTTTTGCTAAACTAGACCAAATTAAGCAAAGTCCTGGAGATAAGAATGCAGAGCCTGTTTGGGGAAAAAAAATGTATACTGGGATTTGAGTGTAAAGAGGAATAAGCAGTGTTTAGAAGGATGAGCAAATGGTCTGACAAAGATAGCCTGACAAAATATTGAATGACATCACAGAAAATTAGATTTTTTTTTTCATTTTCACAGGCATTCAAGGATAGGAAATATTGATATCAAGTTAGAATTTACATAGACCACAATTCATATCATATTAGTTAACTCAGTCAATGCTTATATATATTTTACTATTAATAAGTATATATTCTGTATGGAGTCAACTATTCTTGTAGAATCTTTCCAAAGGAGATGCTGAGATTGAGTTTCAAGTGTTTAGAACCTGATAAAATATATTTGTTAATAACACACAAATTTTCAGATAAGGCAATTATTAGAAAATGCTTAAATGATAAAATAATGTTCAATAAGTCTTAGCAATTTGTTACAAACATAACCCTAAACGTTCTTCTTTTGGTGCCTGAAAACTAGATGACATTCTGTGTTTCTGGTATGTTGTGCATGCCTATTTATATCTGTAAGATTTCAACTATCTTGTGTTCCCCTAAAGTGATTTATTATCATTTGTAAAGAACAGAGTTAAGTAGTTTTAAAGTAAACAATTTTGTATTATTTTTGTAGTAAAATTTCATGATTCTTTCATAACACAAGCTGTGAACCTGGAGTACATCTGCTTTAGACATTTTTACAGCAAGAAAATAGAATATAAACGTGAAAAATGCAACACTATTCTCCTTAGTCCTTCAAATTGCCATATCTTGAATTACAATTCTCAGCTAAAAACAACTGGTCATCCTAGATATAATGATATAAATTTGGTGCTCCTACATGTATAGTATCACTGTATCACTGTCATCCTGTTGTTCATTGATTTGTTCAAGTGGGCACCAGAAATGTCTCCATTATGAGACTTGTTACTGTTTTTGGCATATCAAATACGCCACGGATACCTTGCATGTTAAAAAAAATGAATTTCATTTCCTAGAGCACAGATTGTAAGTGTAAAGGAAAATGAAAAGAAAATTAAAATGATTTAGAAGTGGTGAAATGTATCACTCTCTAAAGGTATGAGTCTTTGCTCCAGAGATTCCAAAATTAATGAACTTATAACAACAAAATAAAATGATTTTGCATTTAACACAATGACAGTTCAATAAATTTGTCTACTGCAGGCATATCAGGATTTTATTTCACAGGTCAAACTGATAACTGTCTTCATGTCAACATACATGAGGATTAGCTTCATTTTACCAAGTGGGAAAATATGACTAAATAATTTTCAGTCATATGTTATTACAGTTTTAATTAAAAAACATAAAATGATGACAGTTCTAGCCATTATTAGGTTAAAAATACCTTGAAAGTTCCAAATTTTTTTAACTGCATACATAGAAACAATATTCAGAAAGAATTGCCTGAGTATATTCAACTCATCCTTATAATCTTGGATCAAGAAAAACTATTAAGAACTAGAAGGTATCACAAAGGGTAGGACATGTGACTTGCATATGACTGACCTGGGTTTGATCCCTGATACCTCATATGATCCGCAAGCCTTGTGGCGAGTGATCCATGAGCTCAGAGCCAGGAATAAGCTCTCATCACTGCCAGATGTGGCCCCAAAAGCCAACAAACAGAAATTAATGATTATTCGTGTACTATTCTTCAGATGTCTCATAAGACATCTTTTCCAGAATTCATTGTTGGTTGAATACTACCAACCATCTTTAGTGGAACTATAAAAACTTTCATATATAACACATCGGTAATATAAATTATATACATATGATATATAGAGATATAGATAGATAAAATCCAGTGCCATATATTTAAGAATATCTTACTATAATGGTTTCTGATAAAACTTGTCAGGTTTTTCCTACATATCTAAATAATATTAATCCATTTACTTAGAGAATAATATGATTGTGTGTTCTTTTATATTTTAGTGAGACTGGTAACAAATTTGATCTATCCATTTAAAATATTTTTAAATTGTATCACTGTGAGATAGACCCTTACAAAGCTGATCATGATTTGGTTTTAATCATATAGTGTTCCAACACCCATCCCTCCACCAGTGTACATTTCTCAGCACTAGTGTCCTGACTCTCTCCCATCACCCCCACCCCAAGTCTCTCTCTCTCTCTCTCTCTCTCCACCTCCCTCTCCCTCTCCCCATACCTCTCCCTTTTGGGTATTGTGGTTTGCAATACAGATACTGAAAGGTTATCAGGAATATCCCTTTACCTACTTTTAACACTTAGTTCTTGTCCAACATGATCCTTTCCAGGGGTCATATTGTTCCCTTCTCTATCTTACCTACCCTCCACCTCACACACACTTGTAGTTGATTTCAATCACTGACCAGTTCTCGATCTACCTCTTTTAGAGTTTATAAATGAGTGTGGTGGTTGAGCTGGGTAATGCTTCAGTCAAATTCCTTCCTCTGAGATGCATCATTTTCCCAATTCTAAAGTTACTAATGTTCTTAAGAGAACTCTTTCTTTGGAAGAGATGTTTCTTATGAATTTGGAGACTATCTTTTGCTATCAAATAGTAGAGATACTATAAAAAGCTAATGGAAGGAATCCGAGGATGAGAAACATTTTGTAATGCAGCATCAAGCATAGTTTGACAATCTCCCACCAGATCCTGATATAGAACATGAGCGAGGCTTTAAATAGCATTGCTTAAAAATTTCAATTTCATTTCAGTGAGAACTACAAAAAAATTGTGTTGCTCAAACATAAAATAAAATTTCAAATACTGTGTAAATGGGGAAGAGTTTATAATTTCCAATCTTGGAAATTCATTCTGAGTTGTTACTATTTATGTCAATAAGATTGCCAAGAACCATAAGCCTGGCATGTAATTCATGAATATAAAACACCCTGGGCTGTTAGTGTTTGAAGCTGATATACATATATATGTATATGCATGTATATGTATATGTATATGTATATGACATTATAATCACAAGCCTAGGTGAACACGTTTTGATTAGGTTTTTTAAAAGCATTTTACTTGAGTGTTTATTAAGGTGAGTTGATTTACTATTATATAAATTCATTTCAATGTTATAATTGTGACTCAATTAAGTTTCAACAATGTATGCAATTGGCTTATTTACCTTTAGAAAATAAATGCCTTTTCTTTATAAAAGAGAAGATCAGATTAGACATGTTTAAAAAACTGGTTCAAGAAAATCAAAAGCATGTTATCCATTTGTCAGAGAAAAAAGTACAACTTAAAATAGTCCATGTTATGGTAGTATTTTAGAAATATTACCAGAACAATTAAGAATTAATAATAAGTTTGTACTCATTATTCTTATTTATTTATTTGGGGGGCTCGCACCTGGTGGTGCTCAGGGGTTACTCCTGGCTCTGCACTAAGGAATTACTCCTGGTGGTTTTCGGGGAACCATATGGAATACCAGAGATCAAACCAGGGTTGGCCACATGTCAGGAAAACACCCTTCCCACTGTATTATCACTCCGGCCTCATCATTTTAAACTTTCACAAAATTTTGTTGTGTATGTCTCTATTCATTTTTGTATTTATTTTACTCCAAAGTACTCTAATGTACATTTCAATTTCACTGTCACTGTCACTGTCATCCCGTTGCTCATCGATTTGCTCGAGCGGGCACCAGTAACGTCTCCATTGTGAGACTTGTTGTTACTGTTTTTGGCATATCGAATACTCCATGGATAGCTTGCCAGGCTCTGCCTTGCGGGCAAGATACTCTCGGTAGCTTGCCGTTCTCTCCAATAGGGGCGGAGGAATCGAATCGAATCCTGACCAGATGCAAATAATCATATGCACCTGGTCAGGGAAAGAGTAAAACAGTTAGTGCACATGACTTCCATTTATGTAACCACGATTCAATTCCCAGCACCACATGGCCCCCAATCCTGCCCCATCTAGCACTGGAGACCCCCGTGCATAGCTGGATGTAAGCTAAGAGGCACTTTTCTTTTGCAACCATAGTGCTTGAGCAGAACCACATCTCCAAGTTCTAGCATTCATTCAACCTTCCAGTTCCGTTAACAGAGAATTGACAAGAAGGGTCCATGAGGACCCCTGAACACCACTTGGGTGGGAATGACCCCCAAGGTCAGGTTTATCATATAAAATATATGGTTAGATTCAAAGTGCTTTATTTGGATTTTTGCATTTCTTTTTGCTTTGATTTGGGATCACACCAGGTGCTGCTCAGGGATCACTCCTGACAGGACTCAGGTAACCATATGTTGTGCCAGGGATCAAGTCCCAGCTGCCTGTATGTAAGGCATGTAGCTTACCCACTGCACACTCCTGCTGACCCCAGGTGATTTCTTTTTGTTGTTTGTTTTGATTTTCTTGGATTGTATTTTCCAAGTTACTATTAAAAAATCAGCAATATTGCTAATGTTTTACATTTAATGGTTTCATCTTAGACAATGACTTTAATACTAAACTATTGAAGCTTACTATGGAATAGAATACAGAAAACACACAAAACATAGGTATATAAGAAATCTTGATACATTGACATTGCAATTCAGTGAAGAAAATATGAACATATAGTATGTTACTGAAGAATAATTTGCTGCGTATTTCAAAAATATGAAATAAAAGCTCAAATCTCAGATCAAAAACAAGTCTATTCTAGAGAATTTAGATAATTAAGCGTAATTCTAAATAAAAAATTTAAAACACAGGGGCTGAAACGATAGCACAACAGGTAGGGCGTTTGCCTTGCATGCAGCCGACCCGGGTTCGATTCCCAGCATCCCATATTGTCCCCTGAGCACCACCAGGGATAATTCCTGAGTGCAGAGCCAGGAGTAACCCCTGTGCATCGCCGGGTGTGACCCAAAAAGCAAAAAAAAAAAAAAAAAATTAAAACACATACAGAAAATTTTTATCAATGTGAGGTATTCTTCGAGATGTGACAATTACAAATTATGCAGACAAATTTAATTTCAATTATATTAAGCATCTAGTTTTATAAAAATAATAGAGAAAAATTAAAGTCAAGAGAATATCTCAGAAGTTCACAAATCTATTAAAAAACTGCTATCACAAAAAATGAAATGGCAAAAGGATATTTTTAAATATATAAAATATGAAATTATGCTTAATTAAAAATCTTCTCATAATACCCTCTAGTCTACATACATTGTCACAAATGAGAAATTTTAATATTTTATGGCTATTTTATTTCATTTTTCTGTATATACCACATTTTCTTTCTGCTCTGTGAAATTAGCCTGGCAGACAATACGAATACCACATGATATTGCTGATATATGTAAGATAAAGAAACAAAGTGTCCCATAAATATGTAAGAGAAGTTATGAAAATACACATTAAAGCTACACTATTTCACAATGATGAGGTTGGTAAAAGCATAAAAGCTAGTCTATATTCAGTGTTTAAAAGAACACTGAAAAGCTATTATTCTTGTTCACTGCTGGCATGAGTGTATATTTAAACAATAGCTACGCAAAATATTTTTCTTCATTTAAAAAGTTGACATCAATGATGGGCCTGGAACACAGCATGCCTAAGATTCAACTATGAATAACTGTAAATCATTGCATCTTAAATAAAAATTAAATATTTAATAAAAGAAAGTCACACACAAAGAAGTTTCAGTATTCAAGGTCCTACAACCAACTAATTCCACTCTTAGATTTATATCCCAAATGCACTTTTTAACATTTGCACCAGAATATGCATACATTAAAAACATTCTGATAATTTTACTTCTTCCTGTCTTATTTGGATGCCAATTATTTTTATCTTAACTAACTTCTCCAGCTAGGATTTATAGTATATTGAACAAAAACGACTTAAGTGACAATTTAAAAATTTTCTCTGTTGGATACGCTGTTCACTGTTTGCTTGTGTATTTGGCCTCTTTGTATTGAGATATTTACCTTTGGTACCCAAACTGCAAAGAGTTTTTATCATGGAAAGGTATGGTATTTGTCAAATAACTTTTTATTCTATTGATACAATATAGTGCATTTATTGATGGGCTATGTAAATCAACTTTGCATCAGGGATTGTTTCTCCTGGATATAGTTTCAAAGAACTTTACATTATATTATTTTGAAATAATACAAAAATAAACTGTCCATGAATTATCACTGTATCACTGTCATCACTGTCATCCCATTGCTCATTGATTTGTTCGAGCGGGCACCAGTAACATCTCCATTGTGAGACTTGCTGTTACTGTTTTTGGCATATCAAAAATGCCACGGGTAGCTTGACAGGCTCTGCTGTGAGGGCAGATACTCTTGGTAGCTTGCTGGGCACCCCAAAAGGGTCAAGGAATCAAACCTGGGTCGGCCACGTGCAAGGCAAACGCTCTACCCCTACCTGTTGTGCTATCGCACCTACATGAAAAAAATAATTAGTGTTCATGGTACTGACATATCTGGGCCCGTGGCTTCCAACCCAGAGAACCCCGATAGTCCAGTATGGGACGACTGCATCCCAAGGGCACAGTGACCTGGCAGAGTGGGGCTGGGTACTGGATACACACACACAGCAAAGAGCTAAATCACACACGACGGCATTTATGTAAAGTTCATTATAATGCTGAAAGGTAGGAAGTATGAATGATTATAATTCAATATAATTCAATATAACAACATAATTCCATTTACATTGAGCTCACAAACTGGTATAAGTAAACAATTCCTATTAAAAGTAAACAGTAAGGCAACAGAAAGATGAATATACTGAAAAATATAGTCAAATAGTGTAAGAAGCACTATTTCATCCAAGAATACTGGATTTTATCCAAGAAGATATTATCCAAGATATTATCCAAGAAGACTGGGTGAGGAGGATCCTGTGTTAGTAGTTATGTTTTATTTGAACTTTGTCATCCATCAATAGTCTTTAACTACTCAGATCTGCTCTTTCCTTTGCATTATCCCAGGAATTTGGACTGGAGCGATAGCACAGTGGGTAGGGTATTTGCCTTGCAGATGGCTGACACGGGTTCGATTCCTCTGTCTCTCTCGGAGAGCCCAGCAAGATACTGAGAGTTTCCCACCCGCATGGCAGAACCTGGCAAGCTACCCATGGTGTACTCAATATGCCAAAAACAGTAACAACAATTCTCACAATGGAGACGTTACTGGTGCCCACTTGAGCAAATCGATGAACAACGAGACAACATTGCTACAGTGCTACTTTTACATAATTAAATGTTTATCTTATTTTTCCAGCCTGAAACAATCTCATTCACTAATTTTTATTTATGTACAAAAGCAATGTAGTTAAAGGGGACCCTGGAGTACAGGGAGAAGGATAGGGAAGGAAATAAATCTAAGGGAGAAGGGAGATGATAAAAGCAAGAGGGGAATAAAACTTCATTCATACTGGTGGTGTGATACAGCTATTTACCCAAAACCCAATCTCAACAATACTGAAAATATGAGATCTAAGCTGCATTTACCAAATGTTGTAATGTGCCTGTCCAGGGGGCACTAGGAGGCTGGGTGGTGTGGGAGGGAGGGAGAACAAAGGACGGGAACACTGATGGAGGAAGGTTGACACTGGTGGTGGGATTGGTGTTGGCATAGTGCATGCCTAAACCTCAACTATGGATAATTATATTTTTTTAAAAAAATATTAAAAGTTTGGGAATGCACACCTTCTCCAGATGGAACCCTGGCGACACTGAGCAGCAACTAACAGGATTCGGGACTGGGACACATCCGAGCTGCGGGGGGGCACTGGAGTGGGGCGGCGCCAGCCCAAAACTCCAAGTGGTCCTGGCCGCCGGAAGTCACACCCTCGACCCACCCTCGGCGGCATCTTGCTGCCACAATCCACAGAGAAGCGGCAGGCATTCTGGTGAGCAACGCGGCCCGTACAATGCTCCGGACCCGAATCGGGGCCAGCAACACCAGGGGGCCGGAAGGAGGAGGTGCCGCCAGCACACCTTCTCCAGATGGAGCCCTGGCGACACTGAGCAGCAACTAACACGGCTCCAGGATTTAGGACTGGGACACTGGGACTGCGGCCGCGCGACCTTTCCTAAAACCTGAAAACATACAATCTTTTAATGGAAAACTAATTATCAAATGCCTCCTTATTAGGGTTATCTTGTTTGGGGATATAACTCCCACAACAATAGTGAGTTTTGTGTTGAAATATGGAACGTAATCAAGGTGAAGAGAAAATAAAATGAAATTCATCAGTTATACAGTTGGGGTGGGGTGGGGGGTATACCGGGGATTTTGGTGGTGGAATATGGGCACTGGTGAAGGGATGGTGTTTGAATATGGTATAACTGAGACATAAACCTGAGAACTCTGTAACTTTCCACATGGTGATAAAATTTTTTAAAAAATTAAAATTAAAATAAATAAAGAAAGAAAGAAAAAAAATAAAAAAAAAAAGTTTGGGAATGCAGCCTTTTGAATGCAGATATTTTGCTTTCACTTGGTCACCTGAGAAGTCTTTTCACCTGGAATACTTTCTTACCAAGATAGGAAGTACTCATACAGCCTGTTCTGGGTTTGCCTTTTTTTTTTTTTTTTGTGGAGAGATAATAGACTCAAAAAATGTTCTTTTATATCTACTTGAACAGTCTGGGTCAAATAGCATATGATCAATTGCACTGTTACATATTCCAAAGGAATAGCCTTGGTCTTCCACTTGGATTTCTTGTAGGCAGATATGTCCTATAGTATGTGCCATGGGAGTTCCTCTGTAGGGAGGACTGAAATCCATGACTGCAACTGATATTGCTCTCCTTTCTGTGCGTACAGGGTTTATCTATACAGTGAATAACTTGAATGACATCACTAAAAGTTTACAGGTTTTCTAGGACTAGCAACAGTTGAATTATAGTCTACTCACAATATAATCATTGTCACTGTCATCCTGTTGCTCATCGAAAAACAGTAACTCACAATATCATACATATTGATGAAAGTTGTATTTAAAGTACAGAATATATAGGAACACCAAATAAGAGAAACATATGTTTATTATATACACATACATTAATTTTCATCTCAGGGTGAACTTTTTTTTTTTTGCTTTTTGGGTCACACCCAGCAATGCACAGGGGTCACTCCTGGCTCATGCATTCAGGAATCACCCCTGGCGGTGCTCAGGGGACCATATGGGATGCTGGGATTTGAACCTGGGTTGGCCACGTGCAAGGCAAACGCCCTACCCGCTGTGCTATCACTCCAGACCCTCAGGGTGAACTTTTGAGAAATCTTATATTTGGAAAAGTTACATCAATAACAAACATATCACATAAATTATTTTATTTTCCTTAGATTTTCATGAGCATAATTACCATATTCATAGTAATTTTCATAGATTGCATTTCATTTGGGTGTTGGTTGTTTGCTTGCAATTATTTTGCCTTTTTTTCTGTTAAAAGACATAGGTATTCAATTTCTTATCTCTGTATTCCTTTTTAACTAAGGAATCACTGAGTAAATATTATGGTGAATTCAATCTTTTAATTAGAAATGTGTGACACCAAAAGCACATGCCCCATTATCCCGTAAATTTCATTTTTCATAGATAAAAGAATAATTATTACAAATTATTTTTCTAAATAAATGTCTGAAATATTATTATGTGGCATAGCTTGCATAATATTTCAGCATATAATTTGAACAGCCACTTGAATCTAGTAGCATCTATTACAGGTAATATTTTAGTGATCTGAAAAAAATAAAAGATCATGAAGCAATTAGTGTTGCTTATAATAGATCAGTGCAAAACTTAATTAAAATATAATAAGTGAGGGATTTGATCCCACCACACAGCCACTTTTATTTTAGGGAACATCTGCTTATTTACAAAGCATGATGTACATTTTGTTCTTGATGTGCATGCTAATGTTATTAATACAATATGCTATAGTGAACTTTTGCAAGATTAATTATAACACAGAGACTTTAAATTTTGACCTACATAAGTACACTTTATTTTTTTCTATATTTTTGCTTTTTTATTTACTTTATTTTTACTCAGGACTAACTTTTGTCTCTGAGTTCAAAGATCACTCCTCGGGGTCCCTATGGGAAGTGTACAGGTACTATGGAAAGAGTATAGGGGCTCACAAAAATAAACCGATTTTAATAAGATCCAGCAATTTCACTTTCAGACATGGATCTGAAGACTATGAAAGCATTAATTTAGAAAGATCTGTGACTCTCCTCCAGGTTCACTGCAGTGTTATTTGCAATAAAAAAAAAGGCACAGAAATAATCTTCGTGCCTATAAACCGATATTCAAATAAAGTACTGATTTATAAGCAACTAATAAAACTAGTTTTTCTTAACTACTTAAAGATAAAATATTTTCATTTGCAAAAATATGTATGGAACTTGACATGATTATCTTCAGGAAAAGTTATAATAAGAATACAGGTATTGGATTCATTCACTGAAATGTGAAACATAAAGAAACAGATCAAATTATCACTGTCACTGTCATCCCATTGCTCATTTCTGGAGCAAGCATCAGTAACGTCTCCATTGTGAGACTTGTTGTTACTGTTTTTGGCATATCGGATATGCCATGGGTAGCTTGCCAGGCTCTGCCGTGCGGGTTGGGATACTCTGGGTAGCTTGCTGAGATTTCCGAATAGGACGGAGGAAGCGATCCCGGGTTGGCCATGTGTAAGACAAACACCCTACCTGCTGTGCTATCTAAGGGAGTAAAACCCCTGAGGAACAAATCAAGACAAGCAAAAACAAACTCTAGTCTCTGAAATATAAAAATTGTGGTTACAAAAAGGGATTAACAGATTATCCAAGAGGACAAACTAGTGGAGAGGATTAACTGGAAAGTGAATAGTATCTAGAACTTTGGTGGTGGGTATAATAGGGTACAATAACTTCATCAGCGTATGAAGTTGTAAGTTGTAATCCAGAAACTTATATACAGTATTGTGTACCAGTGATATTTCAAATATATAGCAAAAACAAAACAACCCTAAAGAAAAAGATCAATTTCTGTTGTATACAAATACAAGTAACTGCTACTTAATTTGTATGGGGTACCAAAAAAGTAGAGTGCTTGGATGGCTGATATAGTACTGAAATCTTCATTCTGAACCTTTCAATCAGAAAAATGCTATTTTTATTATTTAACATATTGATAGTTTATAAAAGTTCAACATAAAAAGGAAAGGTTATCAATCATGAAAATGTTTAAAACCTAGCATTTTGAATATTCTTTAATACTTGTGTTCAATAACACTATGAAGATATTCTTCCTCAAAATTCCTGAAAGATCAAAATATGTCTGCTGTCAGAATAAAGCCAAGGGAACAGGCAAATATTAAATTCTGATTTTGTGTCAAATATGTTTCTAGGTCCTTGCATAAAATTTATTTATATAAATTTTAATACCTATCTGTCCACTGGATATAGTCAATTTTACTACAGCAATGTTATATTTTCTAATTTATATTCTTCCTGCTCAGCCTTACATTTATGTACTCAGTGATCATGCCTCCCAGAGTTTGGAGAACAATATGGGGTGCTAGGGAATCAAACCTGGGCAGTCATCCGCTAGGAGGCACTGTACTATCTCCTTAGTCCCCGCTCTTAATTTTTCAATGAATTCCTGATTTTCTAGACCATTTTGTACTCTATGATTGTGTGTGTGTGTGTGTGTGTGTGTGTTTGGGCCACATCCAGCAATGTTCAGGAGTTACTCCTGGTTGTATACTCAGGAAATGCTCCTGTTGGTTCTCAGGGGACCCAATGTGGGATGACAGGGACCAAACTCAAGTAGAGCATGTACAAGGCAAATATCCTACCTAGTGTACTATGTACTATCTCTCTGCCCTTTAGAATACATTTTTCATTTATTCATTAAGAGTTAAAGTCTCCTGAAACAGAAAAATATCTATTACTTCAGAGTCAGAGGGAGTGTTTTTAAAGCTATATTTGGAATTGCTGAAGAAAATACTGGAAAATTTATATAAAGTGTTAAGATATCATGAATAAATAAATCCTACTAAAGAATATGGCATTCAAATGAATTACAGCTATGTTAAGAAATGTCCAAAATCGGGGCTGGAGTGATAGCACAGAGGGTAGCGCGTTTGCCTTGCAAGCGGCCGACCCGGGTTCAAATCCCAGCATCCCATATGGTCCCCTGAGCACCGCCAGGGGTGATTCCTGAGTGCATGAGCCAGGAGTGAGCCCTGTGCATTGCTGGGTGTGACCCAAAAAAAGCAAAAAAAGAAAAAAAGAAATGTCCAAAATCTCTAGTAATCTTTGAAATGCCAATTTGAACACAATAGTGACCGTAGTGATAAACTTTACAAAGGAAAGCTTAACTTCATATATGGGAGAAATAAACTAGAATTATTTTATGCTGCTTTCAGAAAAGTCATTATATTACAAAAGTTTCTGCTTATATTAAGTACAGTTAATTATGCCTATACTTTCAGTCAGATATTTTACCACAAAAACTCCTTATCTATTAAAATTTTTATTTTATTTTAGTCAATATAGTTATAGTAGTGTTAAATTTTCTAGTACTAATGTACAGTGTTTATATATACCACCAACTACCACCATCTAAATTCTCATGACTGTCCTCACTGTTCATATATAACCTCTGATATGATTTTTAATCTCTCCTAAATATCTCCCCCTTTAGTTTATTAATAAGTTTTAAAATATAAGGTTAAGGGATTTTTGGTATTTGATATTATCTGTTACCTTGCTTTGCACTCTGTAACCCACAGCTATATGACATCATTTGGAATGTAAACTTGTACATGAAAAGATATTTACTAAATGTTTAATGGAAGATTGGGGTAAGTTATGGGTTTGTGACTAAAAAGATGAATGAAATATGGTGATAATTGTGATAGACTATCTCCTATGCATCAAAAAGAAGCAAATAGACTTATATGTACCAACACAATATAGATTCTGAATATATCATTTATATGAATGTACAATAGATTTCTACATTTAATAATAACTAAATATAATAATGATTGTGCAGATTATAAACCTATGTAATTCTCCCAAAGATTCATAAGAAACAAAACTAATTACTCAGTGAGTAGAGAAAAATTTGAATGATCTAGGGATAAGTAGGTTCTAAGTATAGGCTTTCAGACATCAGAAATTTCTGGCCATCAAATTCAAAGGACATGGCATTAACAAATATAATATTATCACTGAACATAATTAATTCAATCTCCAAAATCCTTTAATTTTCCTTAAAATTAAAGTGTTTCAATAAAATATAAGTGAGATGATTGTCAAAAGGAGCTTTTGGATTACAGAGTTGTTTAGCTTTTATTTATTTATTTATTTATTTTTTCATTTTGGGTCTCACCTGGCAATGCTCAGGAGTTACTCCTGGCTCATGCACTCAGGAATTACTCCTGTCGTGCTCGGGGGACCATACGGGATTCTGGGAATTGAACCCGGGTCGGCTGTGTGCAAGGCAAAAGCCCTACCCGCTGTGCTATCACTCCAGCCCCTAGCTTTTATTTTTGTTTTTTACAGCAGGTATATAAAAAATGACCTGCAATTAAACAACAGACTCATTTGAGTTGTAATTCTATAATGTGTGTTTTTACAATCTCAGTGAACCATTTATTCTAAGTCTTAAGAACTATTTAGATGGAGGTATGGTGCTGCCAGCAGGTCAACCTGTACCTGTGGGGCGAGTGCATCAGCATCCTGATGGAGTCTTCAGAATTCCAGATACCCCAAAATTGCTGCTATGCCTTTGACCAGACCCCAACAACTTGGGGCCAAGTTTACCAAGAAATTAAATGGCCAAAAGTTAGGTATGTGGGAGACACACCCACAAACCACCTCCGGCTCAGCTATATAAGCTTATTTATTGGCCTTTTGTTAAGAGACACATAAATCTCGAAAGAGATCAAAAGACACAGTTAGGGCCTGTAGTGTGGAAGTAGTAGGCAGGAACCCTTGACTGAGATCTTCAGGCCTGCTTGGATCAGGACTGGGCCTCTTCCCCACCAGGTTCCAAGTTTTCAGTAGCTTGGCAGTCACACCCACAAACTGCCCCCAGTGCCATGTAATCTTATTAACGGCCAAGACCCAGGGACTATAAATTACAATTGCTGGATGAGAGTGACACAGAATATCCTGAGCCTATACAAGGCTGTCTTCACCAGGGCACCTCGGAGAGGGGCGGGTTGTTGAGTTTCCCTCCCCGTCACAAACAGAACCCCGCCAGCTGAAAACCTTTAGAACCCAACCACCGCCATGCCCAAGGCCATTTTCTACACACTCAGACAAGCCTCATCCAAGCGGGGATGAGCCTCACCCAAGACAGAATGGCACCTTACCCAAGAGTGGACCGTCAGGAAAACACAGGTATGTGGCAAAGCGTGACTGAGATCTCTAAGCTGCTTGGATTGGGACTGTGACCCCTCCCCCCAGGTCCCCAGTTTTCTAGTAGCTTGGCAGTCTCACCCACAAACTGTGCCCCTCTCCTCCCACGCACCATGTAATCTCATCAATGGCCAAGACCCAGAGACTATAAACTAAAACTCCCAGAAGAGAATGACACAGAATTTCCTGGACATTATATTCTAGCCATAACAAGCAATACAAAACAAATTGTCTGGCATTGCCTTTGGGGGCAGGTTTGAGTGTTGGAGAGACTGGTGGCGAAATATTGAATGTAACCAAAGTAGAGAGAGAGTATGGGGAAAATTGTCTGCCACACAGGCAGGGGAATGATTGGAATGCGGGTGGGGGGAGGGGGCGGGATACTAGGAATTTTGGTGGTGGAAAAGGTGCACTGGTGAAGGGATGGGTGTTTGATAATTGTATGACCGAAGCTCAAACATGAAAGGTTTTTTAACTGTATCTCAAGGTGAATAAAAAAATGAGGGGGAAGCAATAATAAAATAATAAAATAAAATTAACATTCAGAATAAAAAAATGGAATGTGGAGTTCATGTCCAGTTCAATCAGCTTAATCAATGGCTGAGTAAATAGCAGTACTCATACACTATTTAAATAAAAAGAACTATTTAGAAAATGATAGGATGCTGGTTAATCATGAGAGAGAGAAAGAGACAGAGAGAGAGGGGGAGAGAGAGAGAGAGAGAGAGAGAGAGAGAGAGAGAGAGAGAGAGAGAGAGAGAGAGCTGTACCAGCATTAGCAGCTTCAACGTTTTGTTAAGGAAACAGACAAAACTCAAGTTTCAATGAGGAACCAGAGCAAAAGTAAAGTGATAGAAATTTGGAAAAAAGAAAAATAGAAATCCAAGAATAAATCACCTCAGGAAACAACAGATGAACAGGAGGTCAGACTAGAATAAGAAACTTGGAAGACACACTATTCAAGGGCTCAGCAAGGCACCTGTTCAAAAGACTGCAGTGAATCTCAGCAACTAGCTACTTAGGATATAACAGACGGAATCATGGAACAATTAGTCAACTGCAACAATGAGAGACTATGTAATAATTGATAACTGGAACTCGTTAGTCCTTTTTGGACTTTTCTAGATAACGTGTTCTCTGGGTTTCTGCACAACCTATGTAAAAAAGAAAATGTGTATGTGTGTGGGGGGGGGTGGTGGTGGTGAGGGAGTATATAGCTAGAGTAATGGCTTTGTGAAAAAAATAAATAAAAATTTCAATGAATGGCCAATTATGGCTTTTTTTGAAATAAGGTTTTGCTGAGGATATTACCATCTGAATAATCATATGTAAGCACATTTTGCCAAAAACATTAATCAGAGTTTTCCTAACATGTTCAATATTGAGGAACAAAGAGAGATGTAATAGTAAACATTTAATTTCATGGGGGGAAAACAAAATAATGAAACATGATATTAGTGAGAAATAAAGATGTCTTCTCTAGGTGATCATTTTCTATTCACTTGGCAAGATTTATTCTTTTTCCACATATACGATTTTTATGATTTTTCAGTTATTCTATTTCATGTCAAAGAGAGAAACCTATGGAGCTGGGGTGATAGCACAGCGGGTAGGGCATTTGCGTTGCATGGGGTCAACCTGAGTTTAATTTCCAGCATCCTATATGGTCCTCTGAACAACTCCATGGGTAATTCCTGAGAGCAGAGTCGGGAGTAACCCCTGTGCATCACTGGGCGTGACCCAAAAAGAAAAAATTTAAAAAGGGAGAGAAACCTACACTTGATGTGATCTTTAATTTATAGTCATAAATAAAAGTAAAATACAAATAAAAGCACTGAGCAAAATAATTTATTATTTTTTTTCAGATGACAGCTAGCATCAATTTTCTATTAACATGTTCTTAATTTGGGGGTTGGGGTATGCCCACAGTGCTCAGCGGTCACAGCTGGCTCTGGCTCTGTGTTCAGGGGCCACTTCCGGTTCTGTGCTCCTGGGGCACTCCTCACTCTCAGTTTAGGGGCCATACCTGATGTTGTTCGGGTGATCATATTTGATATGTATGTATTTGAAGTAATAGTTGAAAGTTTCTACATGTAAGCAAAAAACTTCATGTCTATGCTCTCTTCAACCAGGAGATAAATTTCAAAGGTAAAGGAAGAATAAAATTTAGGAACAGTCTAAATAAAATTTAGGTCAGAAACTATGCAATTATTTGCTTGCTTGCTTTTATTTAGGGGCTACACCATGAGGTATCAAATTTACTCCTGGCTCTGTGCTCTGGGATCACTCCTGGCAGGACAGGGAACCAGATGTAGTACAGGGGATCAAACTCCATCCACTACACAAAAAGCAAGCTCTCTCAGTCCAGAACTCTGCCTTTTAACTATAATCTTCCCTCTCTTAATTAAATTATTTCATTTAAAGTTATATTATCTTGCATTAATTCACCTCGTATATATTTAACAGTTGTCTCTTCAGTTGCAATTCAAAGTGTGACTTCTGTAAGATCAGTTTCACAGCTTAATTAAATGTTCTCTTTGGAAGAAGTGGAACCCAGCCTGCTTTGATGGGGTATCAGGAGTGAAGCAAAGTGTTAATTCATGTAGGGGGCTTCAGAATGGTCCTTTTTCTGCTTTGACCCTTTAGTCTTACCAGTAGACACCCTTAGGGAAAGCCGGCAGGACGTATTTTCAAAGTTTGGTAGATATTTCTCAGGGAACATTCTACGTATCCTATTTTTCAAGAGGGATTACAGTTTAATACGCTCACTCTGAATATCTTTTCTTATTACCTAATTGGTTGAAGTTATTAAAAACTTCTCAGCGAGTTGGGTTTCAATTCGCACCTTGTAAAAAAAGGCTAAAATATGCACACAGAAGACTTTTGCAACAGAACAAGCAGTGTTGCTCTTTAGAGTGACTCATTATACCACAAAAAGTAGGGCCCAAAGCTAGACTTTGAGATTTAACACTCACCTCTGTGAATGCAACATTTAACATCAATCTTTAGTTTTCAGTTAATACAGCTCATTATGAACCAGATGGCTTGACTATTCAGCCATTTCCTGAATAATTTTTTACAGACTAGAAATTTACCTCCTTTTCTATAAAGGTAAGATATATTAATATTAAGGTGAATAGTTTTTAATCAGATATTAAAATTAAATTTACATTCATTTAATACAATCTCTAAAATAAAGATAATTTTTTAATAGAAAAATATGATTAGAAGCTGTTGAAACAATCACCCATAGTCCCTATATCGATCTTTGGAAATACCTCACTGGTAAGGTTCTTGTAATTTTCTTGCATTTAGATTTTATACTCAATGATAATCTATCTGAACCCTTGAGTTATTCAAGTCAAATCTTCATAATCTATAGACCATGCATGAGCTTTCAGATTATTTCACTATTTCTCAAGACAGTTGATTGAATGACTTCACAAGAGTTTTCATTTCACTATGATTCTTATGTGTAACTGATAAATTTTAATAATTTGAAGAAGAGCCTGTGTTTCAATAAGGAACTCATACTTGCCAGACCCGAGTTTGGACCCTGACGCCCCATATGGGTGAAATACCTGAATTGAACCCTGTTTTCAGAGTCGAGTAAGCCCTGAGTGAGCTAGGTGTGTCCCACCTCAAAGAAACAAAAACAAACAAAAAGCTTGTATTGGGGCTAGTGAGACTGTACAGCTGGTAAGACACTTGCTTGCATGCAGCGGACTTGGGTTAGATCCCTGGCACCCCATGCAGCTCCCTGAGTATCACCAAGACTAACTCCTGAGTAAAGAATAAGCCCTGAGCACAGCCATGTGTGGCTCCAATATTTTTTTAGAAAAAGCTCATATTTGACCACCAGTTTTAGAGCATTAGGGATGATGATTGATAATGAATCAAGACACTGTTATACGTTGTAATATGGTAAAATGTGTGAGCACTGTATATAATTAAACTTCCGTCTGTACATTAAAAATAAAAGAACTCAAATAGCAGTGTGCTTACCTCCATTTTTTTTTTAAATCTGTTCTCCAGGTACCATCTGCTGAGTAGCTATAGCTGGTATTGGGTTATTCTAACTGAATTTTTCGTGTCCATGTTCCAGTACATATTGAAATTTGTTTGACCATAAATTTTACAAAAAATATATTTTCTTGAAGTGTTATATATAATTTCTAACAGTCTTACGGAAATGAGAGCGAGAGCTATTAATCAGAAATTTATATATAACTAAGGAGAAATTAAGATGACCTCGGAGATTATCAGTCAGCCAAACATTCAACCCTTTGCAAAATGTTCATCAAAAGACCCTTTCTGATGAAAGTATAAGCATTTTGTAAATCCATTACCTCAGTCTGCTGACTTAATAGCAAGTCTAACTTTCAATGAAAACATCAAGAAATGTAGTGAAAGAAGAAAATGAGTCTTTTACCCAAGTCTAAGAGAAAGTTAAATAAAAGCTGAGTAGACAGCAATAGGGTATATTTTGGTGGCAGAGACATGGTATACTGGTGTGTATGCGCTAGTCAGATTATTGGTTACAAAAGCTGAACTTGATGCTAGAATCTTCATCACTGCTCTCACAGGGAACTAATAGGTGATATAGGCAGATAGAGAGGGAATGGGCCCCATGAAAATGGAATTCCTGGGAACTAAAAACTACTTGGCCCCAGGACTGGTAGGACTCACCTTTAAGACCTGATAAGATCTTTACCTAGAGCTAGCCCCAAACAGAGGAAGCTGTACCCACCCTCCTAGAGAAGCTCCAGCAGGAACAAAGGTCCAGAAAAGGAGTTTCAGAGAAGTCCATCCCAACTCTATCCCCTAACCACAATTATCTAGGAGAAAGTTCCATGTGGGGCAGCTTCAAGGGAAAGTATATATAAACCAACTTGAATGAGGGAAGTGCATGCATATGTAGCTTCAGTCAATGTGCTGCTTGTATCCATGTGCTCAAGCACATATGTATGTGTCACCTGGATGTCCCCTCTTGAGATGTGCACTGGGGTTCTCAAAACCTTTGGAAAACTCCACATTGTCTCTTGATCTCTTGAGCTCATTCTCTCTCTCTCTCTCTCTCTCTCTCTCTCTCTCTCTCTCTCTCTCTCTCTCTCTCTCTCTCTCTCTTCTCTCTCTCTCTCTCCTTTTTCTCTCTCTCCTTCCCCTTCCTCAAAGATTCCAAATAGATATGTTTTGCTTCACTGCTCATTTTATCATTTTATGCTAAAAGAGAGTCTCTTACCCACATGCCTGGCTGTCTGCCCCGGGGCCCCTCGAAGGGGATAGGCTCCAGCTTCCCTCCCCACCCCAAGCAGAGCTCCCTGTGGCCGAATACCACCAGAATCTAGCCACAGCCATGCTGGAGGCCCCTCTCCACATGTTCGGACAGGCCTCATGCATGAAGGTACCGGCAGAGGAACCCAGGTGTGTGTAATCCCATCAACCACCAACATCCAGAGACTTAAAAGCAAGCTCTCACAAGCAATATCTTTAGCCTACTTTTCCCTCTGGGAGAAACTGGGAATCTTCTGAGAGTTTCCTGCCCACATGGGACAGCCTTGCAAGCTTCCCATGGTGTATTCATATGCTAAATCCAGTATCAAGCTGGATCCCATTCCCCTGACCCTGAAAGAGCCTCCAGTGTGACATCTTTGGGAGGGCCAAGTCGAGAGAGACTTCTAAGATCTCAGGGAAAGGACGAATGGAGAAGTTACTGAGCCAGCTCAAGAAATCGAAGATTAACGGGGATTTCGTGACTCGTGACTTGTGATGCTAAAAAGGATTTGCTAAGAGTAAAGCAAGGGCCCAGAGGGCCTAGATAAGACCTACAACTAGGTTTCTAGCAGAACAATCCTACCTCTCGTCTAAGTCCATGCTTCCCGCAGAAATGAGGTGTTAAGAATACACCCCCAAGCCTCGGAGAATAAGAGGACATCAGATGTGGTTTTATGGCTACTTAGTGGGGCTGGTGGGACTCTGGTCCATGCCATGCAAGTGCTCATCACAGAATTGATCAGTCCCAGCCTTCCCAGCCAGTCAGATATGCAGAAGTGCATCAGGAGAAAATGGCTCTCTCTCTTCTTTCTGCTTCAAATAAAAAACCAGTGGGAGGTCACCTGCTTCACAGGGAAAGTAAAGGGAGGAGTTTAGCTTTGGTTTGATTCACAAACTGAACCTGGAGAAACAACTCAAGTATGATTTTGTACCAACCATATTTCTTTTTTTTTTTTGTCCATATCTAGATATGCTCATGGTTGTTTCTGAGCTAAGAGGTAACTTCTAGGGATTTTCCTCCCTTTCCAGATACTAAAGCAATGTTATCCTCTTCCTAAGAGAGCAATGCATTTTCCTTAGTGTGCTGGTCCTACAGCAGTATCATTGATGTGGAATAATGATCCAATGACAGACCGATTGCTTGAGAAAGGATGGATGAGAGGACATGCTTATATTAAGTTCTATATGCTTTAAGCTATCTTATTTTATTATCACACACTCAACAGAGTACAAAAATCAAATTCTTTAAAACTTAGCACAGGAACTAAAATTTGTGTGTGTGTGTGTGTGTGTGTGTGTGTGTGTGAGAGAGAGAGAGAGAGAGAGAGAGAGAGAGAGAGAGAGAGAGAGAGAGAGAGAAATGCAAAATTTGAGCTGTGAATGCAGCTCAGTAGCAGAGCACATAAATCCACATATGTGACCCTAGGTTTCAGCCCCAGGACCCAAATAAAAATAAATATTGGATCTAGACTTTCTTACACAACTCTGGAAGTGAGTTTCAAGGCTATTAAATTTTTGTGAGTTTTCTAGAAAATCGTAAGAAAATTACAGAGTAATTTAATACATTTGTATATCTTGATTTTGCAAACAGTAGAAGTGAAGAATTTAAATATGAATGCAACTTTTAAGAAATTAAATTGCATTTTTTCTATGAGATTTCTTTATACAGCTATGTGCATTCAACTACTACATACACCTATTACATTTTGAAGATTGTAGAGTTACATAAATTATACAGAAAATAATAATAAGTTTAGATCATAGTTTCACCAATGCCTGGATGTGTTACCATGGGCAAATAACTTAACAATTATCCAGTTAAAAGAGTGGAATCAAATGAGAAAATTAATTTAAAATTACTTGGAAACGTCATAATGCTTACACTACACTGATACATTTCTTTTTCTTTTTAATTGTCAGTACACCATGATATATAAAGCCATTAATGACAGAGTTTCAGATATTCAACGTTCAGTTTCCAAACCCACCACTAGTGTCAGCATCTTTCCAACAAGGCTCAGAGTTTCCATTTCCCTCCCCTTCTTCCATCCTCAGCAAACCCATTTTAAAAACTTCACTCATTAGTTTAGGTTCCAGGCTTACACCGGTGTTGTCTCTTATGGTTTTGCTGTGCATGATAGATTGATATATTTGTATGTCACTCCAAAATCATATGTTGAAATCCTAATAAAAGGGACACAAATGGAAGCCTAGGTTATGCCTACTAATCAAAATAACTAAATAATCTAGGTAATGCCCCCCCCCTCTCCCTCTTTCCTTATAAGATATAAAAGAAGATTTCTGCCATTCTCTGGAATTCTTCAGGAGACCCTTCCCATAAAGCACACCTGCATTCTTTTCCTTCCTTTACAGGAAGTAGTTTTTGGACTTCAACATCATCTCTAATCCTTCCCTTTCAATCTTGCAATCTTGACTGCTTGAAGACAAAAACTTCAGCATCTCTGTAACCCTAGTCATCATTGTAATGCTAATAGGAAGAGGGGCTTCTGAGAGATTAATTATTTGGTCAAGAGAACAATTCTTAAGAATGTCTAATACCTTGGCACAGAGATACAGTGGGTTGGGCACTAGTCTTGCAAGTTGAGGACCTGAGGTTCAATACTAGGATACCAAATATGGCCCCCTGAGCATACCGGTATTGATCCCTGAGCACAAAGCTGTTAGTAGCCCCCAATACTACCACTTGAGAAAAAAAGTAAAAGAAGAGATCATCCCTCCAATTGCCTTTTAGCCCCCCATTTCTAATCATGTTCTTCCTTTCAGACTTTGACCACTCAGGAATTCTAATAAATCACTGCTTGGGTCAAGTTAATATTAAGTTAGTAGAAGATTTTATAACATTTTCTACGCAGGGTATGCATTGTTTCGTCAGTATGGAAAAAGCAACAGATGGTTAAACTTCATTCTTAAAGATTTAGCCCTTAAAGATCTGTATCACTGTATCACTGTCATCCCGTTGCTCATCAATTTGCTCAAGCGGGCACCAGTAACGTCTCCATTGTGAGACTTGTTACTGTTTTTGGCATATTGAATGTGCCATAGGTAGCTTGCCAGGCTCTGCTGTGCAAGCAAGATACTCTCGGAAGCTTGCCAGGCTCTGCCATACAGGTGGGATACTCTTGGTAGCTTGCCGGGATCTCAGAGAGGGACAGAGGAATTGAACCCAGGTTGGCGCGTGCTAAGCAAACGCCCTACCTGCTGTGCTATCTAAGGGAGTAAAACCCATGGGGTTGTAAGGCAGATGGGAAGGGGAGAGGAAAATGTTGCAGGTTGAGGGGCTGGAGGTGGTAATACACCTGGGAAAAACATTGAAAGTTAAACCAACCCAAAGATTTGAAAGCCTTTGTGACAAAAAGGTTCATCTAAAGAACCTGGTAAACCATTGAGATGCAGAATTTCAAGCTAGGAGCAATAATGGTTCCTGAGAAGATAAGTAGATGGGTCCCAAAGGAGAAACACATCAGAAATACACGAACAAAAGCTACAATCTGAACTCAAGAAAGCTCCACTGGAAATTCAATACCTTTTCCCAGGAAAACCCCCATTAATTCCTACTTGCATAAAGAATTTGGGACAAAGACTGTTATGGGAAAAATATATCCTTACTGTTCTCCCCCAAACCACTCTAGGCTTTTTATTATGGTGACCCAGGTTCTTTGTCCTGTTTTTTGCATGGCTTTCTCTCTATCCATGCCTTTATTTTTTGAATAAAATTGTTTTATTTGTTTTTCTTTATATTGACATTGTGGGAACAGGGAGGTAACTAAAAAGGATGAATTTCCTGCTTCACATGTGGGAGCACTAGGTGTGTTCCCTGGCTTGGTACCCTGACATTGCACAGGAGACTGAATCTCCCCACACTATGATCTTGGATTTTCCTGCTTCCAGTACTGGGCAAGAGAAATTTTGGTCTTTTTTAAATCAGCATCTGGTGACACTATTTAAAAGTGCTGTTATGACCCTCATTATTATTATCAGACCTGAAGTAAAACTGTTAACAGAAACTTAAACAAAAATATCAAATTGAAACAAACATTTTTTTATACTATGTTTTCATGAAAGCCAAAGATAAGTTTAAGCAAACTATTTTAAGAACTGAAAAAGTTTATTTTTATAACCTTTATACTATCATAAACAATTTTATGTCAGCTTCTAAAATGTTTTATTTATGGGATTAAATTTTACCTATTATATTAATTCAGTGATGTGATATTAATATGTGCCATGTACAATGTACTAGCCAATAACAATAGTTTTGCTTAATTTTGTTACTACTTCACATTTATCTTTAAAACTATCTTTGTTGTTTAACTGATTTTGTGTTGTTAACTAATATGAACACTGCATCATAAAACTATTAAACATGCACTGATTTTATGGCAACAAAAATAATAAAAACAGAAACTGTCAATAAAAATACTGCAGTGCAATTTAGAAAGGACAGCTACATTGGGGATGTAACACAAAATTATCTTTATGTATTCATCCAATTTGTTGTAGGTATTTGTAACAGATTAAATGAATCTTTTATTGATCAAATTTTATCAAACCTTTATGCTTTACTTTTTCCTACTGGCATTTCTCTACATGTATTTTCTCCTCTAAAAATTTCAAAACATTAAAAGTACTTCAAATAGAAGGTTGTTGAATTGAACTTTAAATTCTCTATTTTTCAATGTAAGACTACATATATTTTTTCAAATTTTTTTATAACACTGTGATTTACCAAGTTGTTCATCATATAGTTGTTTCAGAATTTAAATGTCCCATCACCAGTCCCACCACTGAGATGAGCTTCTCTCCATCATTTATTTATTTTGTTTAATTTTCAAAAGCAGAAAAGTTTATTGGAAGTAAAAGAGAAAAGAAGTGGAAATCACCCCTGCGGGGAGAAACTTGTTATAGGACTAAGTTAAAGACTACATACATTTTTATAATAAGACCTATGGAAAATAATCTATGTTTTAGGAATATATGTGATTCACGCTGAGCAATAGCACAGCGGTTGGGCTTTCACTTTTCATGCGGCTGACCCGTGTTCAATTCCTCCGCCCCTCTTGGAGAGCTCAGCAAGCTACCAAGAGTATCGAGCCAGCACGGCAGAGAATGGCAAGCTACCCATGCATATTGGATATGCCAAAAACAGTACCAATTAGTCTCTCAATGAGAGACTTTACTGGTTCCCGTTTGAACAATCGTTGAGCAACGAGATGACAGTGACAGTGACAGATTATGTTTAAATTATATTTTATTAATAGTATTAATGACTGGGACAAAAAGGGAAAGAGGTAAGGGCTGGATATTGACATCACAGAGGGAAAGGTGCTTGCCTTGCAAGTGGTTAGCCAGGATTTGATCTTAGCATCCCATATGGTGGGCCAACTCCTCCAGGAATTATTGCTTAGTTGAGAGGAGAAGGTTCTGAATACCACAGGGTATGGGCCCCAAACAAACAACAACAAAAATGCATACATTTTTTTTTTAAAAAGGCATCAATTCTGATCTAGAATTTTAGGAGTGATACTGTTCCTTTATAATGCCGACAGTTTTAAAACAATACACGTTATATTCTGGCTAGTTAATGTTCACCTTTTTTGTAAAAAAAAAGTTCCTTATTAGAAAGAAGTAGTAATGACGATGATTTAAATGGATGACTCAAATGTACAGTTCAATTTGTTAAGCTTTTAATATGTAAATGTGTTAAAAATTTATCACGTAAATAACATTAGGCCAATTTAGAAAATCTACTACCCGTCTAAAATACTTTATCCAAAATGGGTAAAAAGCTTTTTGCAAGTTAAATATATTGAAGGTAGTGTTCTGAGGTGACTAAATAATAAATTTAACAACAATAAAACAAATAATGATATATACAAAATAACCATAGTTAGAATTAAACCTGGTGCCTTTCTGTGGAAATCTAATGAACTTAAATTAAGAATATTTATAGATCTAAAAGAGAAATCCGCATAGAGCAGCATATAAAACACTTACAAATTGCACTTATTTTTCTAAGACAACCAGAATTTCTAAATGTATCATTTTATAGTACTAATGGAAATAATCTTTTAGTGACTAATATACATCAATGTAAATAGTAACCTTGCCTGCTTCGGTTGCCACAGCATATTTAAACTAGATTTATTTTAAAAACATTTTATGCTCTTGTTATAGCAAAATTACTGCAGAACTAATTAAATCTTATATTTAGTTTATCAGAGATTTACAACATTGTAGCAAATCAGTTTGTTAAAATGCAAAGGTTTTTTGTCTGAATATAATATTTGTTGAGCTAAATTTCAGCCAATACCTATTTAATTGCCATATAAAATCATTATGTGATAGACATGGAAGGTCATATATGTTTTAGATTCCTTCTGAGGACTGGGGTTCTAAACCCCTAACTTGAAACTGAATGGGCTGGTGATGCTAACAGAATGGAGTATAAATGGCAAGTGGAAAGTTTAAGAGGTGAATCTGAAAATAGAAGCCTGCAAAAGCCCAAATCTTTCCCTGTTTGTTTGTTTTTTTTTTAACCAAATTATTACTGTGAAACTACCATGCCCCAATTTACTCTATCTGGACTGGCAATTAAAAATAGTCCAGTAATTCAAGCTTAACTTCAAGCATGCACCAGAAGAATCACCCACTGATAACTGGCTTACTACTTGCAAAATAATGAGACAATGAAAATAGGCTGTTGCTTTTAGAAGTTAAGTTTTGAATTACTTTTAAAATAATTTCAATAAAAAATATTGAATGCAATAAAAGTAAAGAGAAAGTAAAGTGAAATTTATCAGCTACACAGGCGGGGTGGGGGGCTGGGGAGGGGAGGTTTACTGTGGTTTGTGGTGATGGAATATGTGCACTGGTGAAGGGATGGGTGTTTGAGCATTGTGTAACTGAGACTTAAGCCTGAAACTTTTGTAACTTTACACATGGTGATTCAATAAAATAAATAAATAAATAAATTTAATTAAATTAAATAAATAAAAATAAAATAAAAATAAACAATCAGAAAATATAAGTTCTAAGAAAAAGCCAACAACCAACTCTGTTCCAGTACTATCATGAATCTATCATTTTAATAATGTTACTATGAAGATTGGTTTTGAAAAATAACATGATAGGTTTGTAGTTATGAAAAATTTCTGATTTGACTAAGATCTATGAAGAATTTGAGTTCTATTTATCTACTTAACATAAATGTAATTATATTATATATGTGTACAAATATATATGCTTATCACATATATCCAAACATTATGTAACATGAAATGAAAATATTAGTATAAAAAACTGGTTATAAATAATGGTATATAAGTATCAAATAAAATAAATTTTAAGACTATAGGTTTAGAAAAATATTCACATACTGTGGAATGAAGTACTAATTGTTGAATATATTGTGCAATTTATAATATACAAGAAAGATATATAAATGAAAAGATGTACTTGTAAAGAAATTATGAGATTTTAAATGTCAGTATTGTCTTATATTACTTGTATAGAAAGGTAATTAAAGTATATATTTATTTTTACAAAGGCAATAATACACAGAAAAATTTTATAGCAGGTAGTGTTCTTGCCTTACATGCGGCCAACTCAGATTTGATCATTGGCACCACAGATGAACCCTAAACCCCACTAGGAATGAACACTGAGCACACAGCCAGGGGTAAGCCCAAAGTACAGCTGGGAGTGGCCCTCAAGCTAAAAAATAAATAAAAAGAACAAATTTAAAGGAAAAGGAATTTCATTTTGGTATAATTTCCATTGAGAAACATTGAAAACATGAGTTTCCTGTCAAATTATATATTTTATGCCAACTTTTTTTTTTACTGCACAGCTCTTTAAATTTTATTTTTATTGATGTATCTTTAATATTTAATTTATTTTGGAGCACCATGATTTTCAAAGTTATTGATCATTGACTCTTAGGCACCCAATATTCCAACACCAATTCCACCACCAGTTTCAACTTCTCTCCACCCGTGTGCCCATTCTACTTCTCACCCAACCAACACCTGTCATCAGACAGGCACAAGCTTGGTGATTGTAGTTTAGATCTTATTTTCAGTGTTCTTGAGCCTGTACTTTGGATATGTAATTATGCAACTCACTTACACAACTGGTTTACTCAAGGCTCCTCACCCCTATTCACCCTTCCTTGTATGTTTGAAGATTGTAGGACAGTTGGAAAAATGAACATATAAGAAAATCATCTTGCAATCTTTTTACTTGTCAAATAATAAGATGTAGTCAGTTTTTATTTTTCATGACTAAATGAATAAATATACATATGTGGTGCATTTCATATTACTACTGAAATCATCATCATCATCATCATCATCATCATCATCATCATCATCATCCCGTTGATCGTCAAATTTCTCCAGTGGTGTCAGTAATGTCTCCATTCATCCTAGCCCTAAGATTTTAGAAGCCTCTCTTACTTGTCCTTGCCAATGATGCTGCATTGGAGGCTCTTTCAGGGTCAGAGGAATGAGATCCAGCATTGTTATTGGTTTTGGCGTATGAATACACCATGGGGAGTTTGCGAGGCTCTCCCATGTGGGCAGGAAACTCTTAGTAGCTTGCTAGGTTCTCCAAGAGGGAGAAGTAGGCTATAAGATGTCTAAGCTTCCGGGAGCTTGGTTTTATAGTCTCTGGGTGTTGGCCATTGGTGGGATTACACCTCGCTGGGTGCAGTCCCTGGGTGTGACCGCTTAGCTACTGGAAAATGGGAAATCTCGGCGGAAGAGGGCCCCATCCCGAACCGAGCAGGTTTGGAGGTTTCAGCCCAGGGTCCCACACATCTGGGTTCCTCTGCCAGGACCTTCATGCGTGAGGCTCATTGGAACATGTGGAAAGGGGCCTTGAGCATGGCTGTGGCTAGGATCCAGAGGTCTTCAGCTGTAAGAGCTCTGCTCAGGGCGGGGAGGGAAGCTAGAGTCCACCCCCTCTGAGGGGTCCCAGGGATGACAGCCAGATGCGAGGGCAAGAGACTCTCAGAAATAGTTTTTAATAATATACTTTGCCTAGATGACATCTGGTACACAAAGATGCATTACTCATATATTTTGGAATGTTTTTATTCTACTTTTTTTTTAGATATAAAATGTATTTTATAGCAAGTCAATTCATTTACCAAGTATTAAACCTTAGTTTACCATGTCTTGTTAGTTTGGGGGGCCCCAACTGAGGGGTCACTCCTGCTGGGGTTGGGGGTATCATAGAGATGCTAGAGATATGAATTCTTGTCAGTGTATTCTAAACAACTGCCTTACAGGCTATGCCTTCTTTCCAGTTCCACTAATTGATGATTTCTAAATGTTCTTTTCAGATACATATTGGTCTTAAAATTTCCTTTTCCTTGTCAAAATATTTTCAATAAAATAAGTCATTACTCAGATAATGTGACTTAAAATACAGTTTTAAAAATTTTTATGCAGTCAAAAGAAAGAGGAAGAAAGTATCTTCTAAAATCTACTTTAAAACAAAACAGGGACTCTAACAATAGAGGCAGTTTTGTTTCGATATAAACAAGGCATGAGTGTGGGGTCAGGGTGGGAAGGATTGGACAAATTAGAGAGTTGTGGAACTTTCTAGATACAAATCTCACATCAATGCTATAATTTACAATTATTTTATCCTATTTATATGCTACATATTCATTTTCTAAGGGTGAAATTTTAGCACAAAATTATATAATGCCAATTAATCCAAAATCACCCCAAATTATTAATTCTAAATAATCTACACCTTTTCTCTTTTTTTCACTTGTCCTAAATAAACTTTGGAGAAAGGAATATGAAGGCTCTAGAAATCGATAAGGGACTGAGTGGCATGCTTTGCACATGTCTAGCACTACATGGTCCCCGAACAAAGCCATGTGTGTCCCTGAAAGCCCCCAACCAACTCTAAGCACTGTGGGATCCAGGTGGCACACAGCACCGCTGAGCCCTGTAACTGAACTTTCAGACGGGGTTGCTTTTCACATGGGGTGGCCCGTGGTCCTCTTTGGAATTCTTGGGAGCCCACCAAAATGAAGAGAATATGATCTGTACTTTGGGTCAGCATGTTTTACATAAAGATCATCAGATTTAGGGGCTGTGAAATATAAATGTGACATATGTTAGGCATGCACCTGAGCTGTGTTCAGTTCCTGGCACCACAGAAACTCTTGAATGCCACTAAGTACAGCTCCCCGAGTACCACAGGGGAGTCTGGTGGTCATAGTGCCAGAAAGGCTAAGCAGCTCTGGCTCCTGGAGCTCTAGAATTGAACCTTGGACCTAATGGTTTAGTATTGTCAGTAATGGCATTCTGAATATGCTGGGGTGAAACGTCCTCAACAACAACAACAACAACAACAACAGTAACAACAAATCAAGACTATCTGTCCTGTTCTTGTGTCACAGACACCCTGTGATAACTATTATTCTTCAGCCACATTTCTGCCTTTAATTTTATACAGTCTTGGTGTCATCAGAATAGATGCATGGCACTTGTATGGTAATAGAAAGCAAAAAAGAGACAGTGGCTTAATTCTTAAAGAATGTGACTTGTTTCTTATAAACCCCAAACAGTCAGAATTCAAGGGAACGCCCAGTTAAATTATTTGTATCTTTACAAATATATGCATGGAATTCAGTTTACATATGTTCAGTTGATGGATGCACTGAGTTCCTTTTCTGTTTATTACATGGCTGTTTATGTTTTATTCTAAGAGTGCAAGATCATGATTAGTTCAATTTTGTTGCAGAGATGATTAGAAATAAAACAATGGTAACTCCCAATCTTGTAACAATTGATCTTTTAGAACTCCAGACAGGCCTATAAATACTCATAAATCATAACAGGATGAATTCCTTTCAGCACATTATTTTACATAGTTTAAATTTACTGTCTTGATGTTGTCTTCCTTTATTTTGTCCACTGTATGTTTTAATAAAAGTAACTTTTAAAAAGTTCACCATTGAGGGGCTGGAGCAATAGCTTAGCGGGTAGGGCGTTTTCCTTGCACGAAGCCAACCCAGGTTCGAATCCCAGTATTCTTTATGGTCCCCCGACCACTGCCAGGGGAAATTCCTGAGTGCAGAACCAGAACCTCTGTGCATCGTTGGGTGTGACTCAAAAAGCAAAAAAAAAAAGTTCACCATTGTGTTCTGATTCAAACTCTAAGGCTTGCAATTTATTGAAGACTTTTCTTCTGCCTTAGGGTGCAGGAGTTGGGACCATGCAACTGCCCGAGACTTACTCCTATTACCCCTGTGTATGTCCTTGGGATCACTCTTTTCTGTGCCCCGGGGAGCATATGAAGTGCCAGAGATCTACCTGGTCTAGGGTCCGACTGCATGTAAGAGAAGTTCTTGGCAGTACTCTCTGGTTCCCCAATTTATTGAATTCTTAAAAAATCTACTAGTCTGGAGGGGCTGGAGAGATAGCACAGCGGGTAGGGCGTTTGCCTTGCACGCGGCCGACCCGGGTTCAAATCCCAGCATCCCATATGGTCCCCTGAGCACGGCCAGGGGTAATTCCTGAGTGCAGAGCCAGGAGTAACCCCTGTGCATCGCCAGGTGTGACCCAAAAAAGCAAAAAAAAAAAAATCTACTAGTCTGGAGAGATAGTACAGAGGTAATGTGCTTTCCTTGTGCAAGGCCAACCATAGCTCATCTCCCTAGTATTACATATGTTCCCCTGAGCACTGACATAAGTCACATCTGAGCAGTCAAATATAGCTCTGAGTACTTCCAAGGGTGGACCAAATTCCACACCCCAAGGAAAATTAAAGAAAAAACATATACTACATTACTAAATTGTAATGTTAGTGTGATTTTAATTGGGGGGTAGGAGAAGGTTAAGGGGGTACACACTTGGAGTGGGATTGGTATTGAAAAACTGGATGCATGAAATCCTATCATTCACAGTACTATAAATCACAATGATTAATTTTTTATAAAGACATCTATATTAATTTAATTGCTGTATACAATACCTATCCAGAGCTTTAGAATCTATATACTTAGTTTTTATGAAGTATTTTCACTACTTATCATTAATTTTCAAATGTGATACTTTATTAATTCCATAGTGAACCTGGTTTCATAAAGATTGCATAATGTTTTGGTGATTTGCTCAATATAAATCAGATGATTTTTGTTAAGTGTTCCTCAAACTGATTAGGCAATGTTTTTTTTATAGTTTAATATTCTTACATGAGCAAATAGTAAAATTTTTTGTTTTAAATTTTTTTATTTTGTTTTGTTTTGTTTCTGTGCACAGCAAGCACCTTGTTCACTGCACAATCCCTCCGGCCTTTTTTAAAAAAAATTTTTATTATTTTTTTAACTTTTTAAAATTTTATTTTAATGAATCACCATGAGATACAGTTACAGACTTAGAAACTTTCGTGATTACATTTCATTCATAAAATATTAGGGTACCCATCCCTCCACCAGTGCCCATTCTCCAGCACCAATGTTCCCAATATCCTTCCCGCCAACCCCACTCCTTCCCACCCCCTGCCTCTGTGGCAGACACATTTCCTTTTACTCTCTCTCTCTCCTTTTAGGAGACTTTAGTACCTTTTAAGTACTAAGCGGCCATCATGTTTGGTCCATAGTCTACTTTCAGCACGTATCTACCATTCTGAGCAAGCCCTCCAACCATCATTTACTTAGTGGGCCCTTCTCTATCCCAGCTGCCTTTTCCTCCAGCACATGAGACCACCTTTCAAGCCATGGAGGGATTCCCCTGGCCCTTATCTCTACTATCCTTAGGTGTTAGTCTCCTGTTATGTTACTTTATATTCCACAAAGGAGTGCAGTCGTTCAATGTCTGTCCCTCTCTTTCTTTTTTTTTTAAACTTTTTATTAAATCACCATGTGGAAAGTTACAAAGTTCTCAGGTGTATGTCTCAGTTATACAATATTCAAACACCCATTCCTTCACCAGTGCCCATATTACACCACCAAAAACCCCAGTATACCCCACGCCCCACCCCCACCCCCTACTGCATAACTAATGAATTTCACTTCATTTTCTTTTTTTTTTTTTTTTTGCTTTTTGGGTCACACCCAGCGATGCTCAGGGGTTACTCCTGGCTTTTGCACTCAGGAACTACTCCTGGCGGTGCTTGGGGGACCATATGGGATGCCGGGGATCGAACCCGGGTCGGCCGCGTGCAAGGCAAACGCCCTACCCGCTGTGCTATCGCTCCGGCCCCTCACTTCATTTTCTCTTTACCTTGATTACATTCCATAATTCAACACAAAACTCACTATAGTTGTTGGAGTTTCCACACAAGGGAGACAGACCTACTACCAAGGAAGCATTTGATAATTAGTTTTCCATTGCTGGAAACGAACAGATATGTAGCCTCACTGATACAAGTACATAACTCTCTCTTTTTTTTTCCTTTTTCCTTTTCCCTTTCCCCCCCCCCCATCCCCCTTCCCGCGCCTCATAGTATGGTGTATACCACGCCACGTTGGCCAGCGTGGGGCTTTTGCTTAGTTCACAGTCCAGAGAGGTGGCTGCTACATTAATAAGCTTCAATATTTCAACAAAAACTTACTGTTATTATTTGGAGTTTTCCCCCCAAGTCAGACCTGTTCAAAAGGAACCGTTGCACATTGCTGACAATTATAAATGTTAAATCCGTGGGGTTTTGGATTTCTGTATAAAGTTCTGCCAGAAATTGCATAGCCCAGCTCACAGTCCCAGTGCATTGCTGTAAGAAGTCTCTGGAATCAAAGTCTTTAGGCGCAGAGGGTCCGCTTCATGCTCAGCGGCTCCAGATTTATCTGGGCCGAGGGCGTGCCGGTTATGCCCCCTTCCCATGAGTTCCTGGGAGCCCCAAAAGTAAAAACCGAATACCTCTGGGTTTGGAGTCTTAGAAGATGGCGCCTGCCACGTGGGTGCCGCCAACTCACCGTTTTCCGTGCAGGAAGACAGGGTGGGGAGGAAATAAATCCAACCCCTGGCAGCACAGAGTTGTAGCCCAGCTCGCAGTCCCAGTGCATTGCTATTAGATGCTGCGCTGGATGCCCGAATGTGTTAGATCTCTGGAATCAAAGTCTTTAGGCGCAGAGGGTCTGCTTCACGCTCAGCGGCTTGGGATTTATCTGGGCCCCTCCGGCCTTTTTTATTTCTTGGAAACAGGACTCTCATTCTTTATAATGCATGAGTCAACCTTTATATCTTTGTATTAACATTTCTTAGGAAAATTAGTTGCTTCTAAGAATTATCTGCACCAATAACAGTAAAGTTTCTCTTTAATTTTTCATCTGATCATTTTAAAACAATCTTAGTTCTATATAGTCCATTCATGTGATAATTAATATGTATTAGTATTGTCAATTGCTATTGAAAAAAAATCAGATTGGCATCTAAAATTAAATGGTTTAAATGAACCTCAAATCTTCTCTAAAACTAGTGCTTCTTTTCTCTGTGATCCAAGAAACTCTTTCTTGGCTGACGGCTATGAACTATAGCACTGTGGTTCTGCTGTTCATCGATTTGCTTGCGCGGACACCAATAACGTCTCCATTGAGAGACTTGTTACTTTTTTTTTGCATATCGACTATGCCACAGGTAGCTTGCCAGGATCTACCATTTGGGCAGGATATTCTTGGTAGCTTACCAGGCTCTCCTAGAGGGACAGAGGAATCGAACCCGGGTCAGCCGCATGGAAGGCAAATGCACTATCCACTGTTCTATTGCTCAAGTCCTATGAACATATACTGAAAAAATATAGACTAAAAAATCTATTTTTACAAATATACATATGACTAAAAAATTCAGATTATACTTACTGATATTTAGAACAATCTATAGAGGTTGCATTTAAATAAATAAGTTTTTAATGCAATTAAACAAATAGCCATATGTACA
This sequence comes from Sorex araneus, assembly GCF_027595985.1. Lineage (NCBI taxonomy): Eukaryota > Metazoa > Chordata > Mammalia > Eulipotyphla > Soricidae > Sorex > Sorex araneus. Next base: position 175,951,490 of record NC_073303.1, on the reverse strand, counting down.
TTATTTAAAACTCTTATGTCACTTTTTTTTAATATGGTTTACTTCTTTTCCTTTGTATTTCAGCTGAAATTCTTTACAGAGTTCTTAAAAGATAAATAGCCATGACTGAAGTCTAGTAAGATTGTCCTTTTAAATTCTAATGACAAAGAGATCAATATAGTTCATTTCATAAGTTAATGAGCTAGCTTTTATTTAGGAGTACAATGAAGACCAATTATTTTTGTAAAAAAAAGGATTTCCATTAGGTAAAAGCAAATCTGTATTCAAGAAGTCTGGTATTTCCACATAATTACTAGAGTGAGGTAGCTTCATATCTTTAGGATAGTATAGGCACTGGTGCAAGGCTGCATCTTAGGCACTGGACACTTGCAAGGAACTGAGGGCATATTGAGTAACTACATAATGTATCTGTTATGTTTGCCCAGAAAATTTTAATCCTCTTAAAAGTGGTTTACTTATTATAAGAATAAATTAATATTTACATTATTTTGGTATCAATATCTAACTTTGGAATGGACAGTGAAAATGGTTTGCTGTGTATTTTTCTGGAGTCAAAATTTTAGAAACTTCTTAGGGTGGATAAAACGGAAGGTGATCAGAACGACACCATGCATGGGAAATAAGAAAGGAATCAAGTCTGAGAGATGAAAATCACTTTTCAAAAACATTTCAAATGTATGGCTATTGAAAGAGGATCCTTCACACAAGGCATATGGCCCGAGTGAGTGCCACTTATAACCCAAAGGTTGATTTTGGTGGTGCTCTGGGCTAAATCCTGGCTCTGTACTCAGAAATCACTACTCAACAGCTCAGGGAACAGTACGGGGCACCAGGGATCAAAACTGGGTGGGCTGAGTGTGAGGAAAAGCACCCAACCCACTGTACTACTGCTCTTACCTAAGTGATAATCTTTATAAGGGAAATCCTTATCATCTTGGCTGAATGTAAACAAGAAAGTGAAAATCGTCAAAAGATGATGGAAAACTACATTACCTCATTTATTGTGGATCTAAAATAATCATGTTGCATGAAACACTGGGAAAAAAGGAGAAAGATTAAGAAAAGTTCCCACTTTAAAGGAGAAATTAATAAATAAGATGAACCTAGGAATGATTTAGATTTATATAAAACCCAATTTAACTCCTTTATTATGCCTGGGGAAGCCTTTGAACTTAACCAGATTTTAGCTGTGGCCATTCTGAGAATTAAAAGAGATCATTTCACAAAGACCATTTAAAGTATAGGAGTACAATAAATGTTAATTACTTCAACCTTTTCTTCAACTTGATAGAAGTAATGTGAACACGAAATAAGATTGCAAAGTTCATAGAATGGTATTTGGTGTTTAGCAAGTACTTCAAGTCTACGTTAAAACATACTGAAAGTACAAAATGCCTCAGCAAAAGGCCCTCAGTGCACACAGATGAACTAGCAGGGAGATGAATTAGCACTAGTGGATGCTTATTGAAACAAATTGGAGCATATTTCCAGACAAGAGGGAAATAAGATTTGGACAGAATTTAACATCTAAAATATAAGTATATAAGTTTTCAAGGGAAATTACTTTAAATTCTAGAATAGGAAAATCAAGGGCCAGACAAAGGCAGATGAATAAATGAATCTGTTGATAGTATATTTAATACATTCATTTTGGTATCTTCTGGAACAGTACAAATTAATATTTATATAATCTAAGACTCAGTTGAATAAACTGCCAGAAGGGTTTGGAAATAATCGGAAACAAAAATAGAATAACCAAACAAATTTTTAAAAGAAATGAACTCAAGAGAATGAATTACTCTATTTTCCCCTTACTGGTGAACGCAGCTAGCACTTGATTGACAAAAACAGCAGATAAGCACACACACAAGACTTTAGGATAAGATACGGAAACCAGATCTGATTCTCAACTCTTCTCACAAGTTTACTTGCTTATCATTCTTGACAATTTAGTTTTCTTATTTATTAAATTTAAATATGAGTTTGCATAATTGCTGTAAGAAGCAAATGACTGATACAAATATGCCTCATGTTAACAGTTAATAATTAATGCTATCATTTTTGACATATCTAATTTAATACAAATAGAGCAATTTTAACAGTCATAATTTAACAATAAGGAATTTTTTTATTGAGCAAATTTATCAGTACGAATTAGCTATACATACAGAACATATGTGTATATAGTATATACAAACACCTTTAGCTAGACTTGAGTCCACTATTGGTACATTTGTTTCACTGTGGAAAGAAAGAATTGACAGGCACATGAAATCTACATTTGTATCTACATCTAGATAGATAGAGGAGAATATGCTTTTTTTTCTTTCTTTTTCAGTCACACCCGGCTATCCATGGGGCCTACTCTTGACTCTGCACTCAGGAATCACCTGCATGTGTTTGTAGAGGTGGTTATATATTGTGACCTACAAAATCCATAATTAAAAACAATATTTCTTTGAAAAGCTCTTGAAATAGTCAACTTTTATTGTTATTAGTCTATTTTTCTGACTGTATATTTCTAATGTCCAGCTGGTCCAGAAATAAAGATTTTTTTTTGGCTTTCTGGGTCACACCTGTTAATGCTCAGAGGTTACTCCTGAATCTGCACTCAGGAATCACTCCTGGAAGTGCTCATGGGACCATATGGGATGCTGGTAATCAAACTCGGGTTGACCATGTGCAAGGAAAACACCCCACCCAATGTACTATCACTCCAATCCTGAGAATCTGGATAAATATTACATATATTCTATTTTACATGAACATTTGTATCTATATGTCTTTACATTGTATGATTGATTGAAGCTCTGGTATGAGGAACTTTGTAAATCATGGTGCCTTAATTAAAAAAAATAATAACCACAATAAATTCAAGTTGAACATCTCGAATGGTTAGATACCTTAATTATTCCAATAAAATATAAGAAAGAAGTTTTAAAAATGCAGACATTTTTTAGAGGCAATTTTCCTTAGCTTTTATTTTGGTTTGGGGCCACACCTGACATTGCCCAGGGCCTATTTCTGGCCCTGTGTTTAGGGATTACTTCCAGCAGTACTCAAAGGAACATGTGAGGTGTTCTTGATGGTTGCATTCAAGGCAAACACCCTTCAGAGATTTATTCTTTTAATAAGTAAACCACTTTTAAATGGATTAAAATTTTCTGGGAAAACATAACAGATAAATTATGTAGTCATTCAATATGCCCTCAGTTCCTTGCAAGTGTCCAGTGTCTAAGATGTAGCCTTATTATCCTAAATAATACACCAGGGCCTATATTATAATAAAGATATGAAACTCCAGCACCAGAGAACACTTCAAAAACTCTTGGCAATAGATGTCAAAATAACTTACTGTGTAATTACGTCAACGGTATTGTTTTATTCTACAAATATAGAAGAACAGAAGAGAGAATAGGAATGCTGTTATAATTATGACAGTAAATTGATGGGTGGCCTCTAGAACTGGACTGTTCATCAAGCACCTTGGGGTTATATATTAGACACTAATAATCAATAGAGTACATTTTATGCTATTATATTATATTTAGTTCAATATGCCTTTACTGACTCAGGCTAGCAAAATACTGAGGTACATGATTCCTAGCTTTTCTATTAAGAACCAAATATGACATTTGCATTTATATTATGCATTTTTACTCCCTTGACATTGAAGTAGAAGCAAAGTATAATGATCAAGCAAAAATGTATTTAAAATACATACAAATATAAAATACCCAAAAGGCTTTTTTTTGTCAACAAACTTGAAGTTGCTTCCATAAGCAGTATCCCAGGTTTGGTGTACAAATGATAAATTTTTCTTAAATCAAAATTACTGTTGGGTTGCCAGATACTCTTTTATTAAGAAAATTTATAATTGTTTAGGAGAGTCATGTTTTTCAAAGTATTTTAGCACTTGGTAAATATAATTGGTTCACTTTATACACACACTTTGATTCTATGATGCAGTGAACAAAGCTTTTATAGAATGTGCTAGAATATTTTATTCAAATGAATTTTAGCCCTTGCTTTCACCTTTATCTTATAATTTCTCAAGTGAAACTATAGAGATTCATTGATATCAATATGGATTTAAAGATACATGATATCATTTTCTCCTCATAGTCGAGCTCAACCAGAAAGGTTAGGTAAATTTTTCAGATCATTTTATGCATCTTATTATAGTCACTTGGGTTGATTATCTTTTGTTCAGTATTGTAGAACTGATCATTTTGCAAACCAGTGGATTTTAGAAAACACTTTTTCTTTTGCATATGTGCATGTGCATGTGTTATTTATTTTACAAATGCAAAGCATGAATAGTTTCAATATCACTTTTAAACCTAAAACTGAAAAACACTAACTCTGGATTTTTATACACATCTTTAAAAAATGAATCTTCGTTTAATGTGGAGAGGAAGGTTGCTATTATTTTTTTTAACAAAAGAATCATTTACCTTCATAGGATAATGGGGTTTTTGTTGTTTTTCTGAAGATCATTCTAAAACACCACACTGAATTTTGTTCTATATTATTTCTAATAGACTCTACACATACATTTTCAAAGCGTGTGTGTAATGCAGCAATTTCTCTCCCCAATAGTGAGGACATATGAGATGAGATTTTTTTCCCCTCTCTACATTTTCTATTTTAACTCACAGTAACTAATTTTACTTGCCAGGTTTTATGGCCTTTTATTGGTTATGCAGTTTTATTTATCTTCTTGCACGCTACTAATTATCACCTTCTGCATAATTTATAATGCATTTTACTGATGGTGAAGCCTGAATAATGAAATCCATCTAAAGAAAGAAATCGACTGCCTCGCAAAGAAAATGCCAAGGAGAGTATGAAGAGAAATTCAAAAATGACTGAGAAATTTATGCTTAAAGTGAACACACTCCCTTTATCCTACAAAGAGAAGGGGATGAGTAGAATACAACTTGATTCAATGTTGTCCAGCACAATTTTACCTACTCTCTATAAAGTATGTGAGCTTTCTATTGATAATATTGGGTCATTGATACCAATACCTGGGACATAGGCAAGAAAATTTAAAAGACAATGAAAGTTAGGTAAAAGTGAACACTTGGCTTCACCTATTCAGCAAATGATGGTTTTGGCAGCCTAAGTGTACTTCTATAATCAATATTTACACATTAAACACAGGCCTATTCAAAATAGAAAGGAATATACCATTAATGCAGTGATCCTTTTTGCTTATGAACTTATTCAAACCACTACTATAAAAATAGATATTAAAATAAATATTCTATCTATATGAGATCTGCAAGTCTGCTCAGAGTAAGACTGGGCCTCCTCCACCCATATCCCCCATTTTCCAGTAGCTTGGCAGTCACAACTAGAAACTGTCCCCGGCGTTGTGTAATCCCATCAATGGCCAACATCCAGAGACTATAAAACCAAGAGAGTGATGCAAAATCTCCTACTTCTGCATCAGGCTTTCTTCACCAGGGCCCCTAGAAGGGAGGTGGGTTTAGTTTCCCTCCCTGCCCCAAGCAAAGCCCTGGCCGCCGAAAACCTCTGGAACTCAGCCACAGCCATGCTCAAGGCCACTCTCCACATGCTCAGACGAGCCTCAGGAATGAAGGAACCGGCAGAGGAACCCAGGCATGAGGGACCCAGAGCTGAGATCTCTGAGCCTGCTCGGATCAGGACTGGGCCTCCTCCACCCTTATCCCCCATTTTCCAGTAGCTTGGCAGTCACATCTACAAATTGCCTCCGGCGCCATGTAATACCATCAACAGCCAAAATCCAGAGACTATAAAACCAAGCTCCTGGAAGTGACGTTTTATTGTCAAATTCTCTCTGTCAGAGAACCCGACAAGCTATGAGACTATCCTGTCCGCAAGACAGAGCCTAGCAAGCTCCCTGTGACGTATTCGATATGCCAAAAGCAGTAACAATGATGGGTCTTATTCCACTGACCCTGAAAAAGCCTGCAATGTGGCACCATTGGAAAGGATAAGTAAAGAAAGGCTGCTAAAATCTCAATCTAGGAAATGCAGACTTTACTGGTGCCTGCTTGAGTAAATCAATGAATAATGAGACAACAGTGCTACAATGCCACAGTGCTATTATTAAAATGCATAGTAGCACTGTAGCACTGTCGTCCTGTTGTTCATAAATTTGCTCGACCGGGCACCAGTAACATCTCCATTGTGAGACTTGTTGTTACTGTTTTTGGTATGTTGAATGTACCATGAGCGCATTCTTCCTTGCAGGCAAGATACTCTTGTTAGCATGCAGGCTCTCTGAGAGGGACAGAGGAATAAAACCCGAGTCAGCTGTCTGCAAGACAAATGCCCTACCCACTGTGCGATTTAATTTTATGGACCTCATGAGGCATTTATAGACTTTCAAAATATTTTCATTAAATTTATATTATAACAAAGATTTAATTTATACAGATATTTATTTGTATACTTTTGATAAACTGATAAATCCTGCCTATACTGAGGCATATAAAAGACATTCTCTGTTTCAGAAACTTAATTTTTGTCATATATGTAACAAGAAAAAATTTATAAAGAACTCTACATTAGTTTAATAAGAGATATAAAATAACTTTTAAGAGAATGGTAAATATTAGAAAATAGGACCACCAGGATAATGATAACCAGAAAAGTTTATAAAAATGCATGTAAGAAGCTAGAGAGACAATACAGCCTACATAGTGCTTGCTTTATATGTAGCCAACACTAGATTAGATTCAGCACTGCATTTTGGTCCTGTGAGTCCCACCAGGACTGATTCCTGAATACAGGGGAGCAGTGTAGTTGTTATCGTAACTCCTGGTGTAGATGTCAAGGATAAATCAGAGCCATAGCATAGTGACAAAAGAAGATGGTGAAGCTGATCTAAAAAAAGTAAGATACAGGTAGTTCTCTCATGATAAAAAATAAAAAAAATGGAGAGAGAGGTGAATAATAGAGAATCAAGGATGAACACCATTCACTGCATGGCGAAAGGATAGATTTTAGGGGACCTTGTGCTTAAGAAACAAACTTGACTTGAGTTTTCAGTAATATATCTGAAGCAATCCTTTCACATTCAGATAAATAGTTTCAACAATCACTGAATTCAGGCTAATGTCAAAGAGAAAGTCAAATGGGCATTCGAGTTATGGGATCTGTTCATGTGGAAAAGGACCCGGGTATTTAAGAGAGCCAATGCTTCCTCTACCAGACAAGAGACTACTAAACATTTTTACTTTGAGATAGAAATATGGGCTTGCCGAGGAGTAAGACTTGGCAAAGAAGGTATTTAAAAATTAGAACACCAAAAGTTTTCGATGACATAACCCGCAATAAATGGCATGAATATCCCATTTGTTAGACAAGGTTATTCATGAAAGGACACAGCTCTCTGATGGGAGAAACAGCACTGACCTTGATCATCTGATCAGTGCTGAATGTTTGCTTTGTCTTACAAAAGCATGGTGACCAAATGAATTGCAAGCTTCAAAGTCCTCATTTATAAGTGGGGTGATAAGCGTTTGAAGTGATGAAGTGCAATACTGTTCAGGTCTGTCTTCTCAGACTGATAAAATGTAGTTATTGTTCAAGAAAACTTTCAGATGTTGGGAACACTGAGGTAAAATTCACAACTTTTGATTCTGGTATATTTACAGCATTGTGCTTGGGAAGAGAATTTACCATTTATTCTTTCTTGTAGATTGAAGATTCTCTACCCTGTTGGCTATGAACTCACTGTAGTAAAAAAGTCAATTGACTAAATGGCACAAATAAATTCTGTCATATGTGATGATATAATGAGATTTTAAGAATATGATGAACTGGGGCTTAGAAAAATACTTTTTTTTGGTCACACCCATGGATGCACAGGGGTCACTCCTGGTTCTGCACTCAGGAATTACCCCCAGCGGTGCTCAGAGGACCATATAGGATGCTGGATATCAAACCTGGGTCAGCCGCGTGCAAGGCAAACGCCCTACCCGCTGTGCTATCGCTCCAGCCCCAAGAATGCTTTGTAAAGTTTAGAGGTAATGATTTGGCATATTGTCCATCAAGAGTTTGAAAAACCTTAATTATTCATACAATATTTAAATTGTGCTTCCCTGTACCAGGAGACAGATGCATGGAATATAAATAGATTGTGACAAATAACATTGTGTATCTATATTTCTCCATCACTATACTGACAGCTCTTACTGTTAAACTAGATTTTGAATCAGCATTCAGGGGGAATTTTTCTTATTAACCTCAGTATATACATTATACTGGATGCCAACTGTGTACAGATAATAAATAAGCATTGCTAAGTAAATATATATTTAAATGACTGAGGTTCTTTGAGAAAGCGAGATGCTATATTCATTCCTTGGTCAGTACTGTTAGTATTAACGTGCATACTTTAGTTCAAAAGAACTAAATTAGTGTATAATTTGATCCAGATTTTCATTCATCCAGTGCAGTGAATAATATTTAGTACAATTTGAACCAGCAATTCAATGCAAGACCCAAAGATGTGATGCTCTTTGGGCCCTTTAGTCCTCGGGATTATCCAGGCCACCTTGGTGATGCTCAGTAGCTATGAGGGCTTTACCTAATGATGCTAAGGAAACGTTCCCGAACTTGAGAGAAAACTAGGGTCAGTCACATATAACATCTTAAACACAAACACATCTGTGTTTAATGCCTGAATCTTCACCCCATTCTTAAATGTTTTATTTTGGTGGCTACTCCTGGTTGTGCTCAGGCTTACTCCTGGCCATGTGCTCAGGGATCACTTGTAGTGGTGATCAGGGAACCATATGGGGTGCCAGATAGGGAACCTGCATAGGTCACATGCAAAGAAAATGCTTTACCTGTTGTACTATCCTTCTGGTCCCAGAAAGTTCCTAATTAAAAAGCATAATATTCATATTGAAAAACAATAGAGTAATTAATGTTATTTTTACAGAAGATTAAAAGGAAAATCAGGTGTAAGCGCAGTATTTCAGTATGTAGGGTGCTTGGCTAGCATGAGGTTGACCCAGGTTTCACTCCTGGAACCACATGTGTTTCCCTAAGCTCCCAAGATTGATCCCTGAGTAGAGAACCAGAAGTAAGCCCTGAGTAAAGCTGGGTGTGTCCCCCAAAGAAGAATATTAAGTAAAAAATAGTTCCTAAACTAATATAATTAGTAAAACATTTTCAAGTCTTATCAAATATATAACTTCTGGATTTTATGTGATTTTAGGTTTATATGTTTAATTTATTTTTTTAGCCAATACGTATAATATATTCTATGAATCCGAATTTTTTTAGCAATTAAAAAATTATTTAGCCCTCATAAGAATCTTATCACATTTTATAGATGAAAATGCACTCAGAAAGTCTTTGTATCTTACCTCAAATTTTACCCATGTCAGAGTAAACTGCACACATGTTGGAAACTAATATGTCCCAAACTACTAACACCTGACCATCTAGAATTTCTGATTCTTTTACTAGGGTTTCATTCCCATATCAATCTTTGAAGAAATGAACTTGGATGTCATACACCTCATTTTTATAAATAACATCCAATTGTTCACCTAACTTAATGGTGTCCTATTACCCATAATTTTAATAGCAAACTCAGAAAAGAAGTCCTTTCCCTCATTATTTTCACCACCATCATCATGTCCTCAGGATAGGAAGGCATGGATTTGGATACACACTGTCTGGGGTCTAAATTTCACATCCTAATTTGATGTCCCATAACCACATGTCCTTGAAAAACGGATGCTTCCTCGATGCTTACTTTTATCATCTATACAACATGAAATAGTGAAACAGTGCGATCACAGAAGTTATGATAAGTTTACAATGAAATTTCTCAGTAGAAAAACTGGTATTTGGTAAAGGCACAGGGAACTATCACAATAATTTTATTTTATTATGTATTTTTGTACTTGGAGATCTCAAGCATCTTATAGCCTAGTTCTTACTTTCAGAGAACCTGGCAAGCTACCTAGAGCTTCTTGCCTGCATAGGAGAGCCTGGCAAGGTCCCAGTAGCTTATTTATATGCCAAATACAGTAAAAATGATGGGTCTCATTGTCCTGACCCTGAAAGAGCCTCTAATGCAGCACCATTGGGAAGAACAAGTAAAGAGAGACTGCTAAAATCTCAGGGCTAGGACGAATGGAGACGTTACTGGGCCTGCTCGAGCAAATCGACGATCAAGGGGATGATAGTGATAGTGATATCTTTGTGCACAACCCTCTAACATGCAAAAAATTCTGAAATCCTGTTGTTCATTTAGTGTTTCTTTTTTAAAGTTTAAAGGTACACTAGGAAAGATCTTTGTGCATGCCACTTTCTTTGCCTGGTGAATTTTTATTCCAAAAAATATTTTAAGGCAACTCTAAGCAATAAGAGGTATTTTTCTGCTACTTTTCAAGAACAAGTAATTCTACTAAATTATCTGAAAATGTATATCGAATACTTCATTTCTTCTCCATTAAATGTGAATTCATTTTATTTCTCTGTCCAGAGTGGGGAATGTCTAGCTGTACAACATATTTCTGTTTGTTTGCTTTTGAGCATCATCTACTGGTCCTCAGGGTTTAGTCCTGGCTCTGTGCTCAGGTTTCACAACTGTGCTAAGGAACCATGTGTACGTGGTGCTGGAGATTAAACCAAAGTCCACTGCGTGCAAGTCAAATGCTTTATCCCTCTGTACTGTCTCTACAGATTCTAAATACTTGTTGATGGGGCAAAGGATTAAGTGATAAATTGTAAAGTAGAATATATTTTCATTCTTCATTCTATTATTGACTACAAGCTAACTTTTGAGTTGACCAGTAAACCTTTTAGGTAGAGTTCAGAGACACACATCCATTAATGATAGTTTTATCAATATGGTTTTATCAGTAAAAGTAACATTTTTGATTTAATGTAAAATAGACGTTGACTAAAGGATTAATTGCTTTTCATATCACAGCAGCCCCTTTGTTTTACTCCTTCTCCCCAGTTGCAGATCCCTCGCACACAACTTAGATTATCTGGAAGATATACCAACACAATAGCTGAGGTGAGCTGACATCTTAATCTTCTTTCCTGTAACTCATGGGTTTAAATCTATGTTAGAAAGAGATTTCAATTCACACCAGTGAGAGTGGGTGAGAGTGGCATATTTTTTTACAAAAGGTACAAAAATAATGTGTATGAGTAAATGTGGGGAAAACAGAAACCTCATTCACTGCTGTCAACTGGTTCAATCATTTTGGAAAACTTTTGGACACCTAAAAAAACTAACAATTAAGCATCTATAAGATACCACAATTCCAAATTTTGACATCCTCCTCAACTTCCCAAAAAGTCTATACTGACATTTATGATTGTATGTTCGTTGCTGCACTATTCACAGTAGTCAAATTCTGAAAACAATCCATGTGATCAAGAAAATACAAATGGATACAATATGACGTATATGTTTGTGTGTCATGCATATATATATATGTGTGTGTGTGTGTGTGTGTATACATACATCCATTGTATATATATCACTGTCACTGTCATGTCATCCTGTTGTTCATCGATTTGCTCGAGTGGGCACCAGTAACATCTCCAGTATGTGACTTGTTTTTTACTGGTTTTGGCATGTTGAATATGCCACGGGTAGTTTGCCAGGCTCTGTCATGCAGGTGAGATACTTTCGGTATCTCACCAGGCTCTTTGAGGGGGAGGAGGAATCGAACCCAGGTCGGCCACGTTCAAGGAAAATGCCCTACCTCTGTGCTATCGTTCCAGCCCATGTCTATCTATCTATCTATCTATCTATCTATCTATCTATCTATCTATCTATCTATCTATCTATCTATCTATCTATCATCTATCTATCTATCTATCTATATATAAATATATATATGCACAATGGAATACATCTTAGCTATAAAGAAAGACAAAATTATGCAATTTGCTGCTCCTATGAGAATAGACTTGGAGAGTGCCATGCTTAGTAAAGTTAGAAGTAGAGGAAGAGTGGTCAGAACAATAGTACAGTGGTTAAGGATCTTGCCTTACAAATGGCCAAACTGGGTTGGATCCCTGGTCTCCACATGGTTCCCCTTGTAGTGCCAGGAGTAATTCCTGAGAACAGAGCCAGGAGCAACCCTGAGCATTGATTGCCCCAAAACAAAAACAAACAAACAGAAAGAAGTAGAGGAAGAGATACAGAATAATCTCTCTCATATGAGGGATACAAGGAGAGAATAATACGGGAATAACAAAAATCCAAGATGATAGAACCTGAAAACTTATCTCTATAAAACTGAGTTTAGGACCGTTGAGGGTGTGTGTGGTGTTAGTGGGTTGGGGTAAACCCAAACAGTGGTGGGAGAAAGTAGACACTGTGGTGAAGGCTGAGGTGTTGTATTGTTGTATCTATGAAACTCTTAATTAATAGTAAATCCACATTTGTTCAAAGTTGTACAATAGGAAATATGCATATGAAGTGAGAAATTTTAAAGGGAGAACTGTCTTTTAAAGTGAATGATTATTGTTCATTTCTATAGTTTGTGACATATTATTCCCAAAATATCCATATCTCCACAATAAAAGCAATTTTTGTGGTTCTTATTAATTATAAAAAATCTAAATTGCTGTCTAAATTGTACCATAAATTAATTTGAACTTGTTCTTAGGAGACAAAAAAATCCTTTTAGTGGAGTCAAAGAGATAATACTGTGGGTCAGGAGCTTGTACTATGTCTATTCAACCTAGATTTGTTACCCTGTACCTCATATTGTCACCTGAACCCCATCAGGAGTAATCTCTAAATGAAGAGCCTGTGTAATCTCTGAGCACCTCTGGGTGTTTCCCAACTTTTCCTCTTCCCCCTCCCTCCTTCTACCAAATCCTTTTAGTTTGAAACCCTGGTGTTGAATAAATATCTCTTTCTGATTTTAAAAGGTCTAACCAGTAAAGACAATAAAAATGATTCTATAAATCTAATGAGCACATGCTGCAAATGAGAAGAAAACAAATAATGAATCTTAGAACCATGCACCTCAGAAAAATCATATATCTTTGTCTAGTCTGAGATTTATATATGCATGTACAATGACAAGGAAATCAGACTTAATTTTCTGTGGGTCATCTTCTGCCCTTGAACTCATTATATATTATGATGTTATAGTCATGGAATCAATAAAACTCACCCTTGAGTCTCTGAGATCAGAACTGTATCTTTTTTTTGTCCCTTTACACAGTAAACAATAATTAAAAAACAAATGACTACCAACCTATCTATGTGCACAAGTTAATGTAATTTTCTCTACATAACAAATCATTTTAAATGATTTTACATAATTTCCTAGTGAATATAGAATATGAAAATACAAATATGTGTAAGACTAATACATTTATAAAGGTGCACATATAGTAAGTTATTTAAAAAAGAGTTTAAACTCATCAACTCAAAGGGAAAAAATGGACAATGATCATTGTGGAAGCAAACAATGTTGAACTATTTAAAATTATATTTGAATATATCGGAGAGTATAATGTAGAATGCTATCAATTGGAAGTTAAAACACATTCTAAACTCACAATTTTAAAAATCAGAAATAAAGACACTTTTTGTGCTTTTGTTGTTGTAGGTAACCAAGTCACTACAAATGTAGTGCTTATAAACATATTGCACTAAATACATTTTATTTCTTACTTTGTCTTTTTACTCTGCATTACTTACCAGCCACATTTGCCAAATCATCATTCACAATGTGTGAATTCAGTGTGCAACACAGTATTCAAATATGTAATTCTGTATGTGGTTGTTTGGCATAACATGCATTTTAAAGGATGTATTCACAGACTGAGGAAGAACATAATTCTCCCCCAAACTCACGTTTTGGTCACTGAAATGGAATTACTAAGGACAAATCTAGGCAATCCATATTGCTTGATGCAAAGAATCTTTGGACGTAAGTTAAAGGTTGAGATGAATCATCAAGTTCTTTTTCTTTTAATCACTAGTTCATGAACTAGCCATGGCTTTCACCTTCTTTTAAAATTTTTGGGTCACCCCCAGCGATACACAGGGGTTACTCCTGGCTCTGCACTCAGGAATTGCTCCTGGCAGTGCTCAGGGGACCATATGGGATGCTGGGAAGGGAACCTATGTCGGCCACATGCAAGGCAAACGTCCTACCCTACCCGTGGTGCTATTGCTCCAGGCCCTCATTTTTTATTATAGTTTATGAACAGGATTTTACTAGGACATTTGTTTTTTTTTAAAATATAGATTTACCATCTAGTACTTTTCATGAATTTCAATGGAAAACAATGTATATAAATGTGCTTATGTACGTGACCACTCACATTTTCAGGATGGCTCTTTTCTGTCTTGGCCTTTTATTCTGAGCTCCTGTCAAACATATAGTGTAAGTCCCCAATGGATCAGAGCCTTAGTACATGATATTAAATCCATTCCATTCATCTATATTTGAAGAGGGATTTTCCCTGTATAACAAATGCACTTCACTCACTTGACCATATATTTTCTTGACTATATCCACTGTTTTGTTTTGAGCACTCTTGCTAGTAATGTATTCATATTCAGAAAAAGAAACAACACAGAAATATGAGAAGTGAGAAACTCTGAAATAAAAGAGCTACTGTAAAAGGGAGTGAAATGAGCAAGAAGTTTGTCACCAGGTGAAGAACTGACCTGACACAGGAGAAGGATGTGATGTTAGAACACTGTATGCATGAAACCCTACCATCAACGGTATTGTAAATTGCAATCACTCAATAAAAGTTGGGAACATTTTGATTTGTAGTTTTCATTTTTTTAAATGCTATATTTGAGGCACTGTAATTTACAATGCTGTTAATAATAGGGTTGTGTGTATATAACATTTCAACTCTCCATGAGAGTTTTGTTTCCATCCACCATTGTCTCAGAGTCCCCTCCCGTCAACCTCTCTCCCCCTGGCAATGGTAAGCTCAGTTCTGAAGACCAGTTCTCAGATTCTGTTGCTTTTGGCCATATGCTCTTTCAAACTGTGACATTTTTTATGCCCCACATATGAAAATGATTATTCTATATCTGTACTCCCCCATCCCACCCTACACCCCCCAAAAAAAAAATAAAATTTCAGGCCTGCCCTGAGTTACACTCACAGAGTCTTTACCCAGCAAACGGCCCAAGTGAATTCTGCCCACTCAAACCAGATTTGTTGTTCAAGACTCCACTGCATCCATGAAGGGAGTTGTTGTCAAGAAAACAACCCCTTTGTGGGCCTATAGAAATTGATCAAGTGGTATAGCACATGCCAAACAAGTCGGTAGACTGAATCTGTTCCAAGATATGTTATATATATATATATAATATTTGCATGAATATACAAAATGCATAAATTATATTATTTGCATCTAAACCTACATGATTTAAAAGCACTTTTTACTTGTGATTTTATTTATATGTAACACTGTAGTACTGTCATCCCGTTGTTCATTGATTTGCTCGAGCCGGCACCCGTAACGTCTCCATTGTGAGACTTGTTACTATTTTTGGCATATCAAATGCAACACAGCTAGCTTGCCAGGCTTTCCTGTGTGGGCGAGATACTCTTGGTAGTTTGCCAGGCTCTGAGAGAGATGGAAGAATTGAACCCAGGTCGGCCACATGCAAGGCAAATACCCTACCCTCTGTGCCCCATTTATATGTATGTACACAAAATTATATATATATATATATATTCTTAAGGTTTTATGATGTGAATATTTGCATTACTAGTTAAAGCTGCCTGGTATAGAGTTTTCTGCAGAGATTTTAATACAGACCATCCTCACATAAATTTACTTGTCTTCTTCCTACACTCCTTTTTTGGGAGCCTAGGAACATAGAACATAGGTGCCTTTTTGATCCCCAATAGTGAGATGGTTCCCATATCTATGCTGATCCTCAGTCCTGTGATCTCATCCATTCAGTAGGGGAGAATAAGATGAAGGGATGGGCAGAACAGAACTTCCTGTGGTTTTCAGACATGTGCTTATACTACTGCAGTAAGTCAATGTAGAACTCGTTTGCTCTTCAAACCATGTTCTCCCTTCAACATGTCTCTCTCTTGTCTGTTTCTTTACTTGACAATTCCCACTCTGGAGAAAACCGTGTTCTCTTTCAAACACATTACTTCTCTGTTTTCCTTCCCTCACGTCTTTTGCACTTTTTTTAAAAAAATAAGTGTCAGTGAAAATTACCTTGCTTCGGGAAAAGAGAAAGAGAATTGACTCCTTTCGCTTTTGTCTGGCTGCTTTATTGAACACTCAATACACAGTGGTGTATCTCTCCAGCCTAACTCACCTCCTGATGGCTGGGGTTGGCAACAAAGTAAGGAGCCCCAATGAGCTTGAAAATATCTTGCACAAAAAAGAAAAGAAAATATCTTGCACAGCAAGTGAGTGAATTGTCTATAAAATGCAAGCCTGACTTTAATTGCCACAAATCACGGTTATCATAAAAATATTTGTGCAGTTCCTCATATAATGGAGTCTTCAGCATATTCTAAAAACCTGATGTCCAATGTTGAGACATGACAAAAAAATATGATTTAGCCATTTCCTTTTCCAGTAAGAGACATGACCTATATTTACTCTGGCATCTTTTGAAGGGTGAATCAGTTAACGGGTAGCAGGGGAACTTAGGAAAATACACTGGTAATATTTTCTTGAATGACAATGATGTTTTATATTTTGAAACTCTGTAAAACAAAGTATACAGATTTCTGGGAAGGAGAGGGAATGAAGTACAGTTATCTATGATTTGAGGATGGTTTGCAACTTGGAAATAATTGTCATGTTAGCAGGAAAATGAACATTTCACATAAGGTACTTCTCTGACGAAGCTTGAAGCAGTAATTGGAACAGAGGGTCATTAAATTCCTGCTAAACATTTTCAGCCAGCTGTTATTTTATAACCATCACTCACATTTGAGGTTTCCTCAAAATATATAGTGTACTACATACCCTGCTTGTCAAAGGGCCAAGGGCTTAGAGAGCACTAAAGTTAAATTGGGCATGTTTCTCACCACCACAGAAGCTGGGTAGATGTACCAAGAGTTGCATATTAAACTTCTGCAAACCTTTGCAAGCTATTTCTCCATAAACCTAGGACAGTCATTTATCTTATCATTGCATGAATTTATAGTTGAATGCGAAGACGTGTGAGTGCTTTAATTCCACTTGGAATTCAAGATATGATTCTGTCAAAACCCTGATAATTATTTTCTGAAATTATTTCCATGCACCTCCTCCTCCCTCTGAATGTTCCTTACATTCTCAGACATATTTATTTGAAAACAAAGACACTATACCCTTTCTAATGGTAATGTCTCTCTGAACCACTGACACAGAGAATGTTGTTCTCCAGTGAATATTAATGGGGTAGTGGAAATGTAGGAGGGTGAAGAAACCAGACTGCAGACAGAGAGTGTTTGGAAAGTTTTCTAAGACATGGTGGCACTGCCAGCTTGAAGCAGATTCAACTGCTCAGCACAGATGAAGGATAAAGTTGACACAACCATTCAACTTTTTATTTTTCTTGTACTTTAACCACTGCTAATGTATAATGAGCAACTACTACTATTTCTTCAGAATGGAATTTCAAATTTGTTACCAAAATATCTGCTATGCAGTTTATAGTTTCTTTAACCTAGAAATGTAGATCTATCTATCTATCTATCTATCTATCTATCTATCTATCTATCTATCTATCTATCTATCTATCTATCTATCTATATACACACATGTGTACATATGCATATAGAGAGATGTGTGTATGTATACATATATATGTGTGCAGGTGTCTATATAATTTAAAATATGAATGATATTAAAAACATCACCGCATTAACTCATTATACATAAAATAATGGGTTTTTATTTGGTATCTATTATGTTAATTATGGTAACTGAAGTGTTTATTGCAACTAATTAAAATCAAAGGGAGTAACAACCATACTACTGTTTTTAAGGAAGTGATAGCTTTCATTCAGCCAACATGTGCATAATAAAGATAACAATTAATGCCGACTGATGCAAAACATTAAATCAATGCCATTCATTCATGATAAAGAATTAAACTGGTTATTTTTCCCTTTGAAATTACAATTAGACAAAAGTCTTGGTACATGTTGCCCTCTAGTGGAATTTGTTTTAGTGACAGTTAAATTAAATCTTTCCTCCTTCATGTGCAATAGCAGTTTGCTAGTATAATTTTTTTTTTAATGTTTTAAAACATAACTTATTTCATTGAAAATTGTAAGCACTAGGGACCGGAGAAATAGCACAGTGGGTAGGGCATTTGCTTTGCATGCAGCCGAGCTGGGTTCAATTCCCAGCATTCCAAATGGTCCCTCGAAATTGCTGAGTGCGTGAGCCAGGAATAATCCCTGTGCATCACCGGTGTGACCCAAAAAGAAAAAAAAAAATTGTATGCACTTTACAGTTTCAACTAATAATATATATTTTTAAGTTTTTAAAATTGGATTTCTAAAAGAAAAGTGTCTATTAATCATTACAAATAAAGATGATTCATATACAACGGAAAATGGAAATATTCAGATGTGATTACAATAATTTAAAATCCTATAATATAAACAGGTTCAAAATAAGTAATATGCAAATATAAACAAAATTATTTTCCAAGGGATTTTTTTTGTTTGTTTGTTTTGCTTTTTAGGTCATACCCAGCACACAATGCTTTGGGGTTATTTCTGGCTCTGCACTCAGGAATTAACTCCTGGCAGTGTTTGGGGGACTATATGGGATACCGGGGATTGAACCTGGGTCAGGTGCGTGCAGAACAAGCGCCCTACCCGCTGTACTATCGCTCTGTCCCCTCAAGATCATTTTCTGTTTTTCAATTTTGTTTCAAAACATATTGTCTGTTGATGCTAAATGATCATTGAATTTGCTAGTTTTATTTTGGAGCCAAACCCTGTAAAGCTCAGGGCTTACATTTGCCTCTGTGCTCAAGGGATCACTCCTGGTGGTGCTTGGGTGACCATACATGGTGCTTGAATCAAACTCGGATATCCGCATGAAAGGTGAGTGCCCTAACCTTTGTACTATCACTCTGGCCCAGCAAAATGATTTTTCAGATTATAATTTCAACACATATTGATGGAATTCAACTGTTCTGATTTCTATTCTGGTCTGGAAGAAGAAAACAGAAGACTATGAAATAGATCCTACTATGATAGGCATTTAACATTATCTCTCATCAATTCGCTAGTTTACATCATTTATTCTTTTCTGCTTATTCTTTATTATTGCTGATGCTATACAATTACTGAAAACAGAAATAGATGTGTTTAGAGAAAGAATTTTATTTACTTGTTAAGATTTCCTTTAATTGAAGAAAAGTTTTAATGTGTGCTACATAATACAGACATTACAATATTTGTTATATTCTAAAAAATTGTGTAACAAGTATTTCCTCAACTATATTTTTCTTCAATGATATTTCTGTACATTAACAAGTGATCTTATTTTTAAAATAGTAGCACTATAACATTGTAGTCCCATTGTTCACTGATTTGCTCCAGCGGGCACCAGTAATATCTCCATTGAGAGATTTGTTATTATTGTTTTTGGCATACAAATGTGCCTTGGGTAGCTTGCCAGGCTCTGCCGTGCGGTAGCTTGCTGGGCTCTCTGAGAGGGACAGAGGAATCGAACCCAGGTCGGCCTCGTGCAAGGCAAACACTTTACCCGCTGTGCTATTACTTCAGTCCTTTAAAATAGTATTTGATTTTTTTTTTAATTTTTTATTGAGTCACCATGTGGAAAGTTAAAAGTTTTCAGGTTTAAATCTCAGTTATACAATGCTCGAATACCCATCCCTCCACCAGTGCTCATATTCCACCACCAAGAATCCCAGTATAGCTCCACCCCGCCCCCTCACACCCCAACCCCCCCCCACGCCCCTAGCCCCCCCACCCTAAGCCCCCCATAAAATAGTATTTGAAATAAATTTAAGTTAGTGCAAAAAATATAAGGAAGTTCTAAGGAAATTGAAAGAATACTTTGGTATAAAATAGCTTTAACAGAGCTTAGAATATAGTGTAGTAGCTGAGTACTTGCCTTGAATGTGTGAGGCCTTGGGTTTTATTCCTGACATGAGAAATAAAAAGAATACTAAATATATAGATTAATGTTTCTCTAATGCAAATTAAACTTTAAAATATAATTAAATGACATATAAAATAGATTCAAGCTCTAGGTCATTATTTCCTTAAAATACAAATTTCATTTTATAAATTATAGAATATTTACTACATAAGGAATATTCAGATGTTTTTATTCAATTTCTAATAAATAGGATTGTGAGCAAGGAAACATGATGAAAAATTTCTTTTAACAATGAACCATCAATGATCAGAGAAATAGTACAGTGGGTGGAGTGCTTGCCTTGCACACTGATAACAAATGTCATTCCTGGTATCATATAGGAACCTCTGAGCGCTGCCTGGAGTGACTGACCACTGAGAACAGAGCCTGGAGTAAGCTCTGGGCACCACAAGGTGTGGCTCCCAAGCAAAACAAACAAACAAACTAGACCATAAACAAATAAAGGCTTGGGATACAATCCATTGGTAGAAGGTATTTCTTGAAAATGTGCAGACACCTGAGAGGGCGAATGTGTATGTGGGTGGGGGAGAGGAGAGAGGGAAGATAGACAGAGACAGAACATACAAGAGAGAGGGAAAGAAATAGCAACAAATAAACGTAATTTTGTAACAGAAAGAATTAATGACATGCTATTGACATTTCCCTCCCGATCCATGGGATATGTTATATACTTTCACTGGGCACAAAATGTTTTCTACTAGAACCTGCAAAGTTTCCCTAAACCTCACTGAGTTATTCAGCTCATTTTGCAATTGCCTCTCCCATTTTCTACATTATTTGCTCCACTGACAGTCCTGCCTTTGTAAGACTCTTCTGACACATTCCTCTTCTCCCTGGATAGCCTGCTTCTATATTACTCTCTCACTGAAATATAACATGATTTTCCTTGACTACCATGAAATCAAGCTTTATTATTTTAAAAATGCTCAGAAAATACATTCAAATATATATATATATTTGGAGATATATATATATATATTTGAATATATGTGTGTGTGGCCTCTGTTTTCATATATATAGGTATACATATGTATATATATATACACATACATATACACATATATATATATACCGGGGACCTGACTCTGAAAGGTACAAGCATGGGACTGTTACTACAGGACTCAAGGCACTAACTCCAACCCAAAGAAAAATTCTTTTTTTCTCAAAATGCCAAGGGCAGACATGAGCCTTTATTAGTAAAATCTAGCTAAACTTGAGAAAGTTCTAGTGCCTAACTATACTTCTTTACACACTGTTAAAAAGGCTAAGTGCTAAAGGAGGAGGATGTGCATACATTTAGACTATTTCAAGTTTCTATGCAGTTTTAGCATCTCTAGAAAATGACTCTGATGTGACACTTCAAGAAATGTCAAACCTTCCATTAAGCTATAATCAGAATAAAGCTTGAGTCTCACTCTTTTTCTCACCACTTTTTCCACTTGCCCACACACCTACATTTGGCTGATTAATTTTTCTCGACACCATGCCATCAAACAGTTTTGGCACACCACGGGTTTTTTTTTTTTTAACTTTTTTGTTCCTGGAACACGGCCACACTCTTTTGTTTATGTAATGCCTGTGAATTCATTTCTGCTACAATGGCAGAGTTGAGAGATGGTGACAGAGACTGCACAGCTCACAAAGCCTGATTGATTTACAGGAAACATCTCCCCCACTCTGTTCGAAAGTAGTTTTGCTTTCTCAACCCGTCCAGCGAGTTCTCCATGGACAGCTTTTTCGCTGACCCGACACAGCTCTAGTGATCCTGCCTTTCATCTTCCAGAACAGAGCAAAGCTGGAAGTTAATTCTGATACTGATGTCTTCTGGGGCAATAGAGTAGGAAGCACAAATCTGATATCCTGACTGCTAAAACTAATAACGCTGATGACCCTTAGAATTGAGTGTCTCCACTCATTTCAGTCACTCTGTTTGTGGTCAAATCATCTCTGCCGGTGACATGAGGGGAAAGGGATGCTATGTATCAAAACTTTCAAAATAAAAAACTGGAAAAAAATTACACGCATCAGTGAAACTAAGTAAAAGTGTTAGCCTTTTAGATTTAATTTTAGCTTATGCTCAGATTATGTTTTCAGAATTTTTGAGATTATTCAAGTAAAAAGTCTGTGTTTTCGTGAGTCTGATGGGCAGGGCCGGGACCTTTCTCAGTTATGATTAGACAATCAGGCTGGTGGTTCAATGCCAGGTGAACGAGGATGCTGTGTTACTTGTGTCCTTCAATGATGGGAGTTACTCAGGCTAACATGATGGTGTTTGGGGGCTTTCAGGGCCATACCTATTCTGTTCAAGGATCCCCTCTTCACCTCCTGATGCTGAGAGGACCCCATGGGGCTGGGGTTTGTAACTTTAGTTGGTCACAGGCAAGGCATCTGTTTTCAGCCTTGTATGCTCTTTCCTGTCTAAAGAAATACTCTTAACACCATATATACTGAAAGAACTCTCTTTTGCAAACCCGATCTTCGTTTCCCTTGTTTATCAACGTACATTTTTCTAAAGCCATATGATATCCATTTGTTAGCAAAACTATCTGTGCGCAATCAATACTGTGTCTTTTTCCTTTAACTGGATTTAGGAAAGACATGCAGTTAGCTGTTGAACTGATACTACCGTGAATTAAGGAAGGTAGGAAACAGTTAATTTGAGTCAGACAGCTCTCACTGTAATGTAGAGAAGAAAAACATACTCCTTTACTTGAAATGAGACAATTTTGGTTTGAGGGAATACAGCATGATGTTATCCAGTGATAGAGCAATGCTCAGAAAACTCTTAAATAAAACTTTTGTCATTTATCCTCAGGTAAAAAAACCGTAACATGTCTTCATTTATCTCCTCTCTACAAAACACAGAAACCTAAGCTCCGTATGGTGGAGTATATGCGTGTGGAGAGAGATGATATAATCAGAGGAAGAAGTAATTTAAAAAGCAGCAACTACTGAAACATGTTTATAACTTCATAATTGTCTCTAGGAAATCTGTTTTCAGTCTACTGTATAAAATCATGATAAATGGGAGCATGTTTTTTCCATCACAATATAAGACAAAGGCCATTGTCCACATCTGTCCATGAAAATTCAGAAATGGTTACAAATGGCTACAACAAAGAGACCATTGAAGTGGAGGAAAGTTTAATACAAGGAACATTTTATGGCTTGGGAAGGATGTTTTATGTTATTATTATCTACGTTTACTAGTATTACTCTTTTATAAAACACAGAAAAACATAACTCTAAGTTTAAAGAACCTCCAAAACCTGGGTGCCCTGAAGTCGTATAAAACATCTTCATGAAAAGACAATATGTAATGGTTCCCTAAAATTTCAGAACCCAGATTATACATTTAATGTTAAAGAATGGTCAACCTATAAATCACAGTTGAAAAACATTTCAGTTAAAATTAGATGTCATGTTGTAATGATAACTAATTGACGGTGTTCACTTTAATGAACATTATATTTGAAATAATTTTCTACTTGATTATTTCTCCTGGTCTCCCCCTACCACCACTCCTATGCCTTCTCTCTCCTCCTTTTCTCTCTCTCCTTCTCTCCCTCTCTCTCTCCCCCCACCTCTCTTTCTCTCCCTCTCTCTCTGTCTCTCTCTGACTTTCTCATAGACAAACACCAAGAAAAGAAAAAACGAAATAACTTTCTCTCTATATATATATATATATTATTCTTTCTTTGGCTTTATTATCAGCAAACCATAAACATTTGGGAGAAATATATTTAGCTTAAAACATACCTGCTGAAGATCAAAACAACCATGAGATACCACCTCACACCACAGAGGCTAGCACACATCCAAAAGAACAAAAGCAACCGCTGTTGGAGAGGATGTGGGGAGAAAGGGACCCTTCTACACTGCTGGTGGGAATGTCGGCTAATTCAGCCCTTTTGGAAAACAATATAGACGATTCTCAAAAAACTAGAGGTTGAGCTCCCATTTGAGCCAGCAATACCACTCCTGGGAATATATCCCAGAAAAGCCAAAAAGTATAGTCAAAATGACATCTGCACTTATATGTTCATCTCAGCACTGTTTACAATAGCCAGAATCTGGAAAAAACCCGAGTGCCCTAGAACAGATGACTGGCTGAAGAAACTCTGGTACATCTATACAATGGAATACTATGCAGCTGTTAGAAAGATTGAGGTCATGACGTTTGCATATAAGTGGATCAGCATGGAAAGTATTATGCTAAGTGAAATGAGTCAGGAAGAGAGAGACAGACATAGAAAGATTGCACTCATCTGTGGAATATAGAATAATAGACTATAAGACTAACACCCAAGAATAGTAGAAATAAGTACCAGGAGGCTGTCTCCATGGCTTGGAGGCTGGTCTCTCATTCTGGGCAACTCAGAGAAGGGAACACCAAGTAAAATGTGGTTGGAGGTCATGTGGGGGAAAGATGATGCGGGCCGAATATAGACTAGAGACTGAACACAATGGCCACTCAACACCTTTATTGCAAACCACAACACCTAATCAGAGAGAAAGAACAAAAGGAATACCCTGCCATAGTGGCAGTGTGGGGTGGGAGAGACGGGACTGGGGAGGGGGGGAGGGATGTTGGGTTTACTGGTGGTGGAGAATGGGCACTGGTGAAGGGATGGGTTATCAAACTTTGTAAGGGAGAAACATGAGCACAAAAATGTATAAATCTGTAACTGTAAAAAAAAAATAAATAAAATAAAAAAAACATACCTGCTGAAAAAAGAGAAAATATTATTAACCTTCCAAACTGTAATACCGTCATATTTTTGTTAGAAATAAAATTTGCATTGTAAAATGCAAAAAATAAAATATAATGTCTTGATAATTTTTCTGTAAAGAAAATATTAACAATAGAACCTAAAATCAAATAATTAATTTGAAATGAATTTAATTTCAAGGAATTTGTTTTAGACCTAAAAAGTAGAAGTTAGTTGTAAGTGGGATGGTTGATTTTCCAATTGCACTGTAGCACTGTTGTCCCGTTGTTCATTGACTTGCTCGAGAGGGCACCAGTAACGTTTCCATTGTGAGACTTGTTATTACTGTTGAATATGCCATGGGTAGCTTGCCAGGCTCTGCCGAGTGGGCAAGATACTCTTGATAGCTTGACAGGCTGTTTGAGAGGGACAGAGGAATCGAACCCGGGTCAGCTGTGTGCAAGGTAAATGCCCTACACACTGTGCTATTGTTCCAGTTTGAATTAATTTACTGAATATTACTCTTAGATTATACTGTTTCAAAACTTGATAAAGAGAGAAAATTGAATAATTCATAATTTGAATCTTATTTATTATCCATTAATTGTCTCATACTAGAATGGTACTTACACAGTTCACAGGTCATGAAATTCTCCTAGATTTCTGGTTAATTTTATTTTACTTTATTGCATTTTAGACAGCCATTCACATGGACGCAGTTTTCTCAAATAAATGTATGTATAAATAAATGCTTGTGCACAATATGTGTGAGAGTATTTGAAGCTTTTATAAAATACTGTGCATCCAGTAAATCAGATTATTATATTATAACAGTTTAAGGCTCATTCCATTTTATAAATCTTAAAATTCTTTACAGAAGGTAAAATTTCTTTAAATATTTATGCTAAATTATTTCTAACTGTTGAGGTGAAATTTGCTTACTGAGTTATTAATTGAAGTAGTCTTCTCTAAAGTAAGGTATTCAAGGGCTGGAGCAATAGCGCAGAGCGTAGGGCATTTGCCTTGCACGCTGCTGACCCAGGTTTGGTTCCCAGCATCCCATATGGTCCCCCGAGCACCGCCAGGGGTAATTCCTGAGTACATGAGCCAGGAGTAACCCCTTTTCATTGCTAGTGTGACTCAAAAAGAAAAAAAAAGTAAGGTATTTTAAAAGCATAATATTTTTAAGTATAGAAATACTTTTTCCTCTAATTAGTTTTCTTTTTCAGACCCATTGTAGGTTTTTTAGACAAAAATAGTAGACGAGGGAAGATTACAAAAACAAGAGTAGGAGCAGAAAGAGGAGAAATGGAAACAAAAAGAGAGACAGACCAAGAGAGAGACAGAAGACTTTAACATCCAATACTGGTGTTGAATGAATATAAAATAAAATGCTTGCCTTAAAGCAAGGATAGAATAATTTGAAATAACTTGCTTGTCAATTTAGCAGATTTTCTACTGGAGTTTGGGCATAAAGTGGGTTATGAAGTTGAAGAGAAGACATGGATTTTATCTTTCATGGACTAATTCTTGAAAAGAATACATCAGATCACACAGGTAGATAAATCATAATAACACAAGAAAATGCTGTAAGTAATGCAAACAAAGTTGGTTTTACAGTATGTTATGGTTAATTAGTTGTGATAAAAATATACATCTTCAGTTAGCATTTAGTAAACATTTAAATTCAGGAGAGGGTGTATTTAAGTCATGTACGGGTAAAAACTGGGTTTCCAGGTGATAAGAACAATATGTAAACAGTGTCTCAAGTAGAACAAAATGTAAATTTGAGGAATGTCTTGAGTGAGTGAATTGAAAAAGCTCTGAATTTTATTTAAAAACAATCAGCAGGTAAAAGAGGGGCTTTATTAATCACAAATGTTATTTTTTACCATTACATGATGATTATATGGCAAGTATGCTGAGATTTTATGATAAGAAATATACTGTATAAACCTCTTTTTAAAATTTTTTTAAATTTTATTGAATCACTGTGAGATAGTTACAAGCTTTCATGTTTGGGTTACAATCTCACAATGATCAAACACCCATCTGTCCACCAGTGCACATTCCCCACCACCAATATCCCGGGTATACCCCCCCAAACCATCTATATTTTGAAAAAATTAAAATCTCACTTTTGAAGAGAAAAAATACCTTTCAATGATACCAATTACAAGACCAAAATATGTGAATAACAATAGTAAATCCCTAAACTAGCATTGTAAATGTAGATTTTTTTTAAAAAAGGAGTAAGAACCACTAAATATAAAATAATTAGAATTTGTCAGTAAAGTGTAGCTGTAAGCAAGGATAATAGGTAAAAAATATTCCATAAAACATGACCACTAAGTTTCAAAGAAAGTAAATTGGAAAATAATGAGATGAAGTTTTTTTTTTAAGTAATTTATCAGCCTGTTGGAATATATTTTGAGTTTCACATTCATAGATATACTTACATGCAATTCTATGTAAGTGAAAATATTAAGCTGGTAAGAAAGATTTTAAAAATTATTTCTAATTAATTTAATTTTGAAGTCCCATCCACACATGAAAAGTTACAGAGATCATGGAGGTTGGTACAAGGCAATTATGAGTCAAGTGAGTTCACATTATAAATACTTTAGGCAGCAACATCGCCCACATTCTCAGAAAGCCAGTGGTCTCATCAATCAACTGATATCTCTAGAATGACTCTTGAGACGTGACTCCGTTTTACCTAATGAGAGAAAAGATTTTAATAGATAAAAACTTTTATGATAATTCTTTGAGAGTGATAACTAGCTGCATAAGGGGTAAAAAACAGAGAGAAGAGAGAGGGAGGAAGGAGAGAAGGAGATAAAGATATAGAAAGAGACAGAGAGACAGAGAGAGAGTTAGAGAGAGAGAGAGGAGAGAGACAGCCAAGATCTATCAAGAAATCCAGTAATGTCTCTTAAAATCTCAGCTTAATTCTGCAGAAATTCCAAGTGTGAGCACACATTGCAAATTTTCCTGGAGACTGTGAACTGGATGAGAACCTCTCAAAAAATTTGCCAACCATTCTAAATCCACCAATGTATAGTTTAATTTTAAATTATGATTTAAGGAATTATAGTCATATTTGGTCTTCATGCTATGCTATAAAAAATGTAAAATAAGTAATGTGGTTATATCTCCAAACAGCTAAGTGGCAATAGAAAAAATAAGGAGTCAGAGTTAAACAACATAAATATGTGGGGAGAATCTCAAGAGACTTTTGATAAACTTTTGAAATGTGCTTTCTTATGTTTTGGGAATGAGAATCATAGAAAAAATTCTGCTTATTCTTTAAAACATTGCTGTTTTATTGTAGTACTTGTTATGAAAAATTGGTGTCTTAACATTGATAATTTGTATGTGTCTATATTTATATTTATTTATTAACAATATGATTATATCTCTGTAGTGTAAGCTGGTGGTGTTACAGACTTATTAATTACTATGTATTTTTTCAAAATATTTTCAGTAATCTTCATGAATGTATTGTGTCAAAGTTAATAGCGTTATAGGTGACACTGTCTGTTCTTCATTACAAATGGGAACCCTAACCCTCACATTCTGAGTTCAGGATGCAGATATATAACGATAAGTTTTAAAAAATATAATCAAGTTATAATGAGGTTCTTGGAGCATATGCTAGTCCTCGTGTCTTGTGTCAAGCAAAGGAAATTTTGATCATAAGCATGCACAAAATGAAGACCATGTGAAGATATAGGAAGATGTCCATGTATAACTCAAAGAAAAGCATTTCAATTAAATAAACCTAAATGATGACTTATCTAGGCTTTAGTTTCAAGAATGGTATGGCAAGATGTCTATTTACTCTTTAAGATGCCCAACCTCTGGTACTTTGCATTGCATTTCAGGCAGAACTATAACCTGGTAACAAAGAGAGAAATTTTGAATTGGCATTGTTCAAAAGAATGCAATGCAGTGTGGTCAAAACCCTGCTTAAATAAAAGCAACTTCAATGGAACATGCATTACAGTTCTATCACCCTAAAAGAGGACTCCAGAAATCATTTTCTGCTTAAAACTTGCATTTCTCTGGGGGCTGGAGTGATAGTATAGCAGGTAGGGCATTTGCTATAGAAAATAGCCGGCTGACCCGAGTTCTATTGCCAGCATCCATATGATCCCCCGAGCACTGCCAGGAGTAATTCCTGAGCATTATTGCAGGTGACCCAAAAAGCAAAAACAAACAAATAAAATCTTGCATTTCTATAACTACAAAAGTAGTGTTTCTTATATCAGTTTTTTAATAAAGTCTGAGCAAAAAAAGAAAAATTCAACATTACAAATGAAGCAATTGGATTCGTCATGGCAAAATGAGTAAGGAGGTATTTAGCAAAACTTTTGTTGGAAGCTTGTCAATCAAATTTCATAGTATTCTCTAATTTGTAAACAGACAGTGAATCATAATAATTGTGCTCTACTGGCACATAATCTATTATATATTTTCCTGAGATTCCAAAGATTTATAAAATAATCTCAGGAAACAAAGTCTAAATGTCTTAGAACATTGTTTAAAAACATATTTTTTAAGTACAGGATAAGCCTAAATATGTTTAATAATATATTAGAGGTTTGGGTTTTAGTTGTTGTTGTTGAAAGTGGCAGTCACAACAGGTGGTGTTTATGGCTTACTCTTCACTCTGTGCTCCCTTATTCCTCCTAATAAGGCTAGAGGGACTATGGAAGGTGCCCTGGATTGAACCCTGATCAGCCTCCAGCAAGGTGAGCACAGTGCCTGATGTACTGTCTCTCCAGCCCCAACATGTTAGTATTGTTCAGCTAAAGAAACTTCTACAATTTAGACAGAAACAATGTAGAGACACATAATTTATTACAAGGAGATAAAATGTTATTGAGTGAAAGTATTTTTATCATAAAATCAGACTACCTTGAGCCTAAGAAAGTCATCTAGACTTGCCTTTTTTCCTCATAAAGAATTAGCTCAACTTATACTGTGATTATAGCTGGAGTCAGTTCACTTTTTTTTCCAGGAAGACAGCCAAATTTCAGAACTTCACAATATTTACAACAGAATTAAATCTCACTTACTACAGTTTAAACACCTTTATTTTTAAAGTTTTTGTTTATGCTCATTTTTAAATGTGATCTCTTGTTTACTTCAAAGAGTCTACAAGAAATATCCCATCTCAAGAAGCTACTGTGATTTGAGGCTTGTCTGTTTAGGGAATTAAAACAATTCACTATTTTGAAAGTTCATTTTTTGTATGATAATATATATAAACAAATATATGTATATATAGTGTAATTCTAGCAATAACTGCAAATTTTCCACTATATTACATTTTCTACCTTATTACAAATGCTAATTCGTAATTACATATCTTATTATGTGGATATATGCTTATAGTCAGTCTCTCTTTTATACAATACCAAAACATGCATGTTTTTGCTTAACATTGTTTAGCACTTGGCTAGACACAAACTAGACACTGAATAAGATCTCAAAATATTGTGGCCTCTAAACAAGATTCTATAGTCTAATGAATACCAGTGGCAAACACTTCCTAAGTATTAAATATGAAATTCCTTGGAGAATTTCTGTGTAAAACAGATTTGAAGATGGACAATCTCTTGGTAAACCTGCTTATTATTAATGAGAAGTTATTTGATTTTTGACAGTAACTGAAAACCTCAGTATCACAAGATACTGCTATCTCTCTCAGCCATGTAAGAGGACATATACCTGGCTTCCTACTTCAGTTCCTTTAGAAACTGCTAGTAGGGAGTTTATCCTTATACATTCCTGCACTCTCCATTTAGACAAAACAACCATTCAGATAACAGGACTGCCTTATCAGCACTTTGTCCCCTACTACCCCCACCCTTGTTATTTTGTGTTTGTTCTTTTTGGTTTTGGTACTGGGCTAAGCATACCACAATTCAACTGTCATACGCCTCTCAAGAGCAGCGGGGTGTACCTGGGAGATTGTACAGGGGTGAAGATGCCAAGGTGGACCCCCCAGGATCACATTAATTTTCCGCATCCCATGACAAGCCCACTGATTGTAGCCATGGAGGCTTCTGATTAAGATGAAACCCAGGGACACTTGATGTGCAGGGACAGAGCAGCCCCACATCCTGGAACCTGTGTTTTAAGCACTTACATGGGATTATTGCATTACATCTCTGTTTGGCAGAGAAATAAAGGTGAGGCTCTTGAACCTTCTAAATACCAGTTGGGAGGAATATCCCCATGTTTTCCCGCAAAGGGAAAAGGAATAAAAATAAAAAGAGGTTTCATATAAAAAACTTTTAGAAAACTAGTGCCAAATGCTTATATATTAGTCAATGCAAACTAATTTTCAAAAGTTACCAAGAGCTAGAGAAATTAAGACGCTTATCTCACACAAATGTGTAGGTACACTTGAAGTGATAGGACATATAGGCTAATTTAACTGATGCATCCTTTTATTTATTTTATTTTTTTAATTTATTATTATTATTTTTTTATTAAATCACCATGAGGAAAGTTACAGTTTCCAGGCTTATCTCGGTTATACACTGCTTGAACACCCGTCTCTTCACCAGTGACCATATTCTACCACCAAAAACCCCAGTATACCTCTCACCCCCCACCCCCACCCCCTACCATGCTTGAGTAGCTGCTAAATTTCACTTTATTTTCTCTTTACCTTGATTACATTCCATATTTCAACACAATATTCACTATTGTTGTTGGAGTTTCCCCTCAAAAAAAAAAAACCAGCCCTGATGACAAAGAAGCATTTGATAGGTTTTCATTGCTGAGAATGAAGAGATATGAAGTCGTGTGGCCTCAATCGGCCGCGCGGTTTAGGATTTCTGCATTTTAGTACTTTAGTAGTTAAGTCCAGTGAGATTTATGTTAGAAATTGCATCATTTCCCTTCCTAGGGCAGCATGAGGCTCTGGCTTAGTTCACAGTCTAGAGACATTGGTGGAAGCAGTTGCTGGTACTGAAAGTAGTCTAGCTGTCCTTCGGATCGTGGTCATCAGCAGCAGAGTGGCCGCACAAATAAACATGTGGCCACTCGGGTCGCATCTCTATAGATAATAAGAGTAGAAAACTTCCACCATGATCTTAGAATATACTAAACAAAAATAGTACTTTATTTTATTTTATTTTATTTGACTTTTTGGGTTACACCCAGCAGTGCTCAGGGGTTACTCCTGGCTCTGCACTCAAGAATTACTCCTAGTGGTGATCACTGGATCATATGGAATGCCCGGGATGGAATCCAGGTTGGCTGAGTGCAAGGCAAACACCCTCTCCACTGTGCTATCATTATGGCCCCAGATAGTCATTTGTCATCATCATCATCATCATCATCATCATGTTGATCGTCGAATTTCTCGAGTGGTCTCAGTAATGTCGCCATTCATCCTAGCCCTGATATTTTAGAAGCCTCTCTTTACTTGTCCTTTCCAATGTTGCCGCATTGGAGGCTCTTTCAGGGTTAGGGAATGAGACCCATCATTGTTACTGGTTTTGGCATATGAATACGCCATGGGGAGTTTGTAAGGCTCTACCATGTGGGCAGGAAACTCTCAGCTCCAGATAGTACTTTATTTAATTACAGATGTTATTCTTCAAACAAACTTGGCATTTTTTTATGATACTTTAACTTTTATTTATTTATTTATTTATTTATTTATTGCTTCACACCCAGCAATCCTCAGGGGTTACTACTGGCTCTGCACTCAGGAATTATCCCTGGCAGTGCTCAGGGGACCATATGGGATGCCGGGAATAGAAACACAGATAAACCACGTGTTAGGAAACGCCCTACCCTTTGTACTATAGTTTCAGCACCAATTAACTTTTAAATTAGATTAATAAGACTGTAGTTTACTCTACAAATAGTTAGGGGACACACATGTATTAGTTAACTCGCTTCTCTTAAACCTAGGAGGTACCTGAGAGGTATCTCTGGCACTATTTGCCACATTGAGAAAACTAAGTTATGAGACTGTGTGATTTACTCCAGCCCATTCCTAATGGTGATCACACTTCCTGCGACTAGAATTTTTTAGGCTATATCTCACCCTTTGCAAATTTGAATGTTACTGAAAATTGGCCTCTGGAAAAGGAATCAAACCAAACAAATGCTAATGATAATTTCTTTTACCTAAACAGGAAATATTTTATGATATAAGCTATAATTGCTATCATCACAATAGAATAATATATTTCGAAACAAACAAAAATAAATCCTGGCATCACAATGAAGAAAGAGACACAAACACATGACTGAGAACTTACAGGAAAAACCTGGCATAAGACAGTCAGAGATAAACATAAGTAGTACCATAAAAGGAAAATATACACAGCAGAGTTTTAATCTAAGCCCTTCAAAGTTTCCCTTGGAAAAATATGATATGCCTTTTTTCAATAATGCACAAAGCAGATTTTCTAAATTAAAGTATCCATTATGTTCAAAAGGAGGGAAGAAAAAGTAAAGAAGTCATGATTTAAAGGGACTGAAAGCTGCTGTTTGTATCAGGCACTATGAATCAACCCTAACCTGACCTTCACATGGAATATTTAATATCTAGCAGAGGATCTGGCTTTGAACATCAAAACCTCATTTTAGATTACTGATCTGTGAAATTCTAGTAGGCATTAGAAAATTCCATGGAAGATAACAAATAACCAAAAGGAAATTTCAGCAAACAAATGCACAATGTAATTAATGGAGCATAAGAAACTGTGTTTAAGTATTCTGAGTGATCTATGGACATGTAAGTTTTATATTCATTTATTTATCAGAGAACACTAAATGATTTCAAAATATACTACATAATCCAGTTAAAAAGTAAATGATTTTAAGTAACCAAGATTATGTAAAAACATATCATTAGAATTTTAAGATGTAAGTATTTCAATATAATTTCAAGGAGACATAATAATGTTCTACCATATATTAAATATGGTAGAACATTACTAATCTTTAGGTTTTAGTGAACATTAGTAAAGAAATACATTATGTAAAATTTTTATCATGAACTTTAGCCATCCCTTCAGTTATAAGAAAAACAATTAAATTAGTTCTAACATGAGTTTTCCCAACCACATTCAAGTAAATTCACAAGGCTTACTTCATAACTGAGAAGTAATTAAATTTATAATGACATTTTTATAGAATAATTATGTCATTTTTTGCCCAAAATAAGGCAAGAACTTTGCCTTTTCAGAGTCATCATTTACGCTGAAGAAAACTTAATAAGAATAACTTGAATTAATCATTGTAAGAGAGCAATCCCACTCTCTGGATCTAGAAATTGATTAGTTTGGGTTTGTGGATTTCTCAACTTGACCACAATAAGTTTTTAAAGACAGAGTTATTGCATAATCTTCATGAAACATAAAAGCAACTTTGAATACTTCTCTGACCAAATTGCATTCCTAACAATCCCCATATATAATAAGTATTTTAATGATTGCATTTAAGAAGCTTCCAAAGGAAATAATTCTGTATAGTACAACCTTAGACATAATAATTTTTTTTTATTTTTGGGTCACACCTGGCAATGCACAGGGGTTACTCCTGGATCTGCACTCTGGAATAACCCCTGGTTTTGCTCAGGGGACCATATGGGATGCTGGGAATCGAACCCGGGTCGGCCACGTGCAAGGCAAACGCCCTATCCGCTGTGCTATTGCTCCAGCCCCGACATAATTCTTTTTGATGGCTAATTTTTAGTTTTGCCTGATGAAACTACTGAGATCTAAACCTCATTTTTTCTAGGTCACTAACAATTCTCCACCATGTATCATGACCATTTGTCTTGAGCTTGCCCTCATGTTTTGGGATAGCAGGACTCACGGGGAAATGAAGGTAGTGGATGTGGGGGAACATAAAGGGATAAGTAAACTTTCTGGGATGAGAGAAAGGTAAAAAATGATTGTAGGTCAAGATTAAAGAGTGAAGTTAGGGCAAGCAACTTTCATCAGAGAGAAAGGCAAGAGAATAGCATACATTTGTGATATTACATCCAAAAATATGTTTAAGTCAAAGATCCTTCATGGGTGTATGTGAGTAAAAGAGTCAGGAAAGTTTCTCTGATGTCTGCCCTGCCCTGCCCGCCCTGCCCTCCATTTCCCTGTTTCCGTCATTTTCCTCCTCCCTTCCCTTCCCCTACTTTCCCTTGCCCACCTATTCCCTCATTTTGCTTTCTGTCACCATCCCTTCCCTTCCTTCCCTCTTCTCTGCTTCCCTTCTAATTCTGCTTCCCTTTCCCTTCCCCTTCCCTTCCCCTTCCCCTTCCTGTCCCATCCCTTTTCTCTCCTCTCCTCTCCTCTCCTCTCCTCTCCTCTCCTCTCCTCTCCTCTCCTCTCCTCTCCTCTCCTCTCCTCTCCTCTCCTCTCCTCTCCTCTCCTCTCCTCTCCTCTCCTCCTCTCCTCTCCTCTCCTCTCCTCTCCTCTCCTCTCCTCTCCTCTCCTCTCCTCTCCTCTCCTCTCCTCTCCTCTCCTCTCCTCTCCTCTCCTCTCCTCTCCTCTCCTCTCCTCTCCTCTCCTCTCCTCTCCTCTCCTCTCCTCTCCTCTCCTCTCCTCTCCTCTCCTCTCCTCTCCTGTCTTCTCCTCTCCTCTCCTCTCCCCCCTCCTCCCCTCCCCTTTTCTCTTCTCCTCTCTTTTTTCACTTTTATTTTCCTCTTCCTTTCCCTTCTCTTCTTCCCCCTTTCTTTCCCTTTTTTTCCCCTTTCCTGCCCTACCCTGCCCTTTTTTTATTCTTTTGGGTAACAAATTCTACTGTGCTCAGGGTTTACTCATCTCTCTGTGCTCATTGATCACTCCTGGTGGGGGAACTCAGAGAACCATATGGAGTAGCCAGAATAAAACCCAGTCAAACATGTTAAAGTAAGTGCCCTGCATGTGGTCCTATCATTGTTAATAGTGATTAATAAGCACTTTGTTAATAAGCACTCTAAGAATAGTGCTTATTCTTATAATAGTGTTTATAGTCCCTCACTTTTGAGGTCATTCTTAGAGTATTTAGGTGAAGTGAAGCTTATTAAAGCTTTGACACACACCCACACCAGTGGATATGACAGAATTTTTAGAAGTTGAATTTGGTCAGTAACAAGCTTTAACTTTTCTTCTTTTTTTTTTTTTTTTTTTTTTTTTTTGCTTTTTGGGTCACACCTGGCGATGCACAGGGGTTACTCCTGGCTTTTCACTCAGGAATCACCTCTGGCTGTGCTCAGGGGACCATATGGGACGCTGGGATTTGAACCTGGGTCGGCCGCGTGCAAGGCAAACGCCCCACCCGCTGTGCTATCTCTCCAGCCCCAACTTTTCTTCTTTTTATGTTTAATGTTGACGGGCTGGCCCTTGTGTGCTGAAGATCACAGGATTTGGGAGCCTCGCCAAAGGGGCTTGAAGACTTTTTAATTTTATTTAAAAAATGTTGGACAGGAAGTGTAACGTTAAGAATTAGTCACAGTAGAAAGATTATGATTGGAAAACTGTTTAGCCTGTAGTGATTAATATGCAATGTTTATAATGTTTCAACCCTAGAAAATGGATACAAGTCTATTTTCAAGAGAAATCAAATAGTGGGCTTAAAATTTAGATTTAAATAGTTATACATAGACTAAAGTATGTCACTATCACTGTCATCCTGTTATTCATCGATTTGCTCAAGCGGGCACCAGTAACATCTCCATTGTGAGACTTGTTGTTACTGTTTTTGGCATATTCAATACACCACGGGTAGCTTGCCAGGCTCTGCTGTGCGGGTGGGATACTCTTGGTAGCTTGCTTGGTTCTCTGAGAGGGATGGAGAAACAAACCTGGGTGAACCACATGCAAGGCAAATGTCCTACCCACTGTGCAATCGCTCCAGCCCATGAGTAGTTCCAAATATTAAGTGTCTATTTTTAATGTCTAGATTTTTGTCTGTCTCTCGATTGCACAGACTAAAATCTACACATTTAAAATAGACTCTTAGTGTTTGAAACTACTCATGAGACTTTCTATGGAATCAAAAATGCGTTTTATGGGTCCAGAGAAGTAATACAAGAGATAAGGTGATGACTTTGCCTGCAAGTGATTCTCATTTTATCCACATTACAGCAGGAGTGACCCTTGAGCATGGAGCCAGGGTAAGCCCTTAAGCCTAGAGCCATTATGTGTGACCTACCATTGAACTAAGATATAAAGCCAAAGAATCCCCTATTCAACTGCATTTTCTCAATTTACTATGTTAGAGAAATATTTTGTGGGTTTTTTTCTTTGTTCGTTTGTGTGTGTGTGTGTGTGTGTGTCTGTGTGTAGTTAGAGGAAAAGGTTGTCTACCATCTTTCCATAGCACCTTGGATATTTTGATTTCAAACGAAAAAGTTCCCTGTACTGAAGTTAAAATTCTCCAAACCCTTGTAGCTCATAAAACTCTCTTTCCAAATAGAAAAGACATCCCGACTCGTGGGGTAACATTCATGTAATCCACACAAGCGGGTGAAAGATAGCCCAGATGCATCTTCCCTCTATGACTCCTCATGTATTATTAAAACCTGCAAAGCTTCCTGGATGCTAAACAAAGCCTAGTGTCCTCCACCAATGAATTCTATCAGCAGACTTCTGAATGTTTGCCAGTGCTCTGTCTTGCCTGCACATGGCAGATATAATTGGCAAACTGAATGAAGAATTTCCTATTCTTACTAGGCAGTATTCCAGATAGGAGATAAGAATAGCCTGAATAGCTGAGCTGGCATATAAA
Organism: Sorex araneus; assembly: GCF_027595985.1. NCBI lineage: Eukaryota > Metazoa > Chordata > Mammalia > Eulipotyphla > Soricidae > Sorex > Sorex araneus. The sequence continues at coordinate 175,913,871 of NC_073303.1, read as the reverse complement.
AGGGACTCTGCTTTTCATATAACTCTTATTATGAAGATGCAAATTTCCTCTCCACCAGAAATGATGTTTGTGGCCACTCAGCAGACATTTCTCTGACTGTCAGCAATACGGGGCTCCACTGTATATTTTTAACTATTTTCAACTCCATTATGAGACAATGTAATAATGTCTCATAGTGCTTTGGAGACAGGTATTTACAATTATTTGTGACTGTATCCTCAGTATTGTGGTATTTGCACATTTAAAATGAAATATTAAAGTTTTTGTCCTACCAAATGTTGATTTGATTGAATCCTAGGTTAATGACACTGAATACAAGAATTGGGTCAATCCCATAAATTTATTAAGTAAATTTCATATAAACCATCATTACTTATCTATACATCATTCTCATCAGTTAGATGATACGACCATGAAAAACTTCGATTGATGTAGTTACATTTGTTTGCAGGTGAAGTTTAGCAATTTTTTTTTCTTTTTGGGTCATACCCAGAAATCAGATGTTACTCCTGGCTCTATACTCAGCAATTACTCCTGGTGGTGCTCAGAAGACCATATAGGATGCTGGGAATCAAACTTGGGTTGGCCGCATGCAAGGCAAACACCCTACCCACTGTGCTATCACTCCAGCCCCAAGTTTAGCAAATTTTTGAATGGGTCACAAATATTGGGCATATACACTTTAAAAATAACCATAAAGTTTTTGTAAGAAAAATGCCTGTGCCATGCTTCACTTTCACTTTTCCAGTACTTTTTAAGCCTTAAAAATATAGGTTGGTTTCTTTTAAGAAATGGCAAATATTTATAAAGACAAAATAAAGTGCATAACTGTAGATAATCTATACATAGAATATAGTTATATAACTCTCTTTAAAATCTTCATCACTACCTTCACTGAAATCACTTCTAAAACCTGATGACTGAGTCGGAATCATATTATAGCAGATAGGGAGTTGGCCTTGCATGTGGCACACCTGGATTTGATCCCAGGTATCCCATATGGGTCCTGAGTGATGCCAGGGGTAATTTCTGAGTGCAGAGCCAAGAGTAATCCCTGAGCATTGTCAGGTTTCACTCAAAAATCAAAATAATAAATAGATAAATAAATAAATAAATAAAATCTTAAAAAAAAGACCTCACCACTGTAATCAAGTTAACAGCTAGGTTTACTAGAAGCATGATTTCTAAATTTACAACTATTAATTGAACAAAGTCAATCTACAAATAAAAATAGAGTGGCTGTAGAAATGTCATTCATGCATTCTCCTATTTGCTATTCATTCAAGAGCATAAACGATTGCAGGTTGCAAAGAGCTCAGCTAAGCCTGCAGGTAGTATCCAGTTCAAGGTGGGAGGGGTGGGGAGAACCCTGACCATATTGAACTTCACAGTCAGAGAATAGATTACTCCTTTGTTATTAATCAGACCAGGTTTCTTTTTAGGCCATTTTAAACTATGAATCTATCCTCAGACTCTAGCCCCTTCACAGGTTTTCTATGTCCCTCCTCTGCCCTCAGGCCAAATTCTGTCCCTCTGAATTTGCTTTGTTCTTATTCTTAGTATATCTCCTTACCTGTAGATCAACGTCTTCTTTTCTTCACTTTATCTATATTCTTTTATTATTTCAGCTTCCTTTCTTTCCATGCTCCTGGCTTTCTAAACACCCACTTCATCCTTCATACTAAATCTTCAAAAATACATCTTGGACAATCTTCTTGTCCCTTTATCTTTCCAGTTTTTCCTTCTGTCCCCTCTTCAGAACTTCTTGAGATTCATGAATCTCAGCTTGCTTAGCATCTTCTTGACCTCCTCCTTCTCTGACCTACTGCTATTTTATTTCAAAGCTTAGCATATATGTTATTTTTTAGAAAGTTTTCTATCTCCATTAAGCTAAAAACATTTTACATATAAAGCCATAGTATCACTTCCTAGCTCTCAACTCACTGAATTTATGGTTTAAAATGCATCTTCCTATCTCTTGGATAGAAAATGCACATAATTTAATAAAACAACAAAAACAAACATAATAAAAGGCCTCCCAGTCACCCATACTATTCCCAATTATCCTAGATTCCACATAACACTTGCTACTAGCACCATTACTGCAGAGATGGCCATTACTATTAGGTACTTTACAATCTATCCATTGTTCCTGTCTATATAAGTACAATATGTTGCAATTACTTTATTATGTGGAGTATCATAATACTATTATCTCTATTTTAACTCGTTTGATTTTAAAGATTTCTCTACACTAGTAAATATCTTAGTCATTTTATTTTTTAAATTGCATTCTGTTTCACTGCATAATAAATCACTGAAATATTTTCTATTGATGATTGTGTTTATTTTCTCACATAAATAATCTTAGTTCACACTGGTGTGAGTTTAGGGTATGTTTTAGAAGTAGATATACTTCATAAAAGTGGGAATGATTTATTATATTGTAATAATAAAAATATGTTAGAGAAGCTGCCCTTCTTTGATTTTATCGATCCAATAAGTAAAAACAGTATCACAGTGTGTTGTTTATTTTCTTTCTTTCTAATTTTAAACATTATTTCCTCTCATATAAACATACCCAGTCTCTCTTACTTCAAAGGAAAATATCTTCTTAACTTTATTTTTCTCTCGAGTTATCATTCTCACATTTATTCACGTTTTCACAAGCAGTAACTCTTAAGCTCATTAAAATGACATATGCCGTATCTCTTTTCTGATAGTGCTCTTATAAAAGTTGCAATAATATCCTAATTTGCAATTTTATAGGTACTTACTCCCTTCTTAATTTTCTTCAATGTTTGACACAGAGAATCATGTTCTCCCTCATTGGGTGTTTGGGAAACACTTTCTCACTGTTCTATAAACACTTCTGCTGTGAATTAAGCACTTTGGTCAAATATTCTTATTTTATTGGCCTATAATTTTGGAATTATTCTGGATATTTTAATTAAAAAAATCTTCCAGAAAATTTTACTTGTATCAATAGTCCACAATATTACAGTAGAATAGCATTACGCCCCTCCATGTCTTTATATCATCTTGGCATCTTCTTGTCTCCTGCTTTGAGTACTTGTATAGAGAGGTAAGAGGTAGAAATAACATATTAAGGTCTTCAGTTTTGAACATGGCAATGTAAAATATGTTGTATGAATTACTAATAATAGTAAAAGTGATTGAGTTCTTGGCATATGTTAATCACGAAAGTATGAGTCATAGACATTATGTTTTTACAATAATAAATATGGTAAGCTGTAGAGTCCCATTAATACCTCTTCAGGGGTAAAGAAAAGGAAAGAATGATTGAATTCTAATTTAGTATGTTACAAATGCTTATACAACTTCTTCAGAAAACTGAAAAGATGATAGAAATACGCACTGGAAACATCTATTCTGGGATTTATTCAACAGATTGGCTTAGAGGGCCACCTGGTGGTAAGAGAAATGTGAGTCTAAAAACCCATCCCAGGATGAGATTTCAAGACCAGGTTTGTTAGCATCTGAAATGGTCTCTTGCTAGATCATAATTTTTCTTTTTTCAGGGGGTGTATTTGGGGGCCAGGTGTGCTCAGGGCTTACTCTGGACTCTGTGCCCAGGGATCACTCCTGACAAGCTTGGAAGATCCTATGTGGTATTGAGAATGGAAACTGATCATAATTTTACTTTGAATTTTACTCACGACTTTTGCTTCCATTTACTAATTTGAAGAAATATGTACTTATTTTCTTAATAGTCGAATTAATTTAACTTATTTTACCAACCCAGCAGAGTAGCTTCTCAAGATAGGGGGAACAAATACACAAGAGTGGACACATAAAGGTTGGATTCATCCATCAGAGGGAAAGATAGGAGAGAAAATAATTGCATATATTAGCGGTATTTTCTTCCACTCTTGTCTTCTTTTTTTTTCTTCTGTGGTCTTACTATGGGCTTATATTTGCTGAAACCCAACAGCTTCTCAAATGTGTCCAAAAAAATGCTCAGAATTATCAGTGAAGCGACAACACATCAGAAAAACAAAAACAGAGCGTTTGTAAGAGATGAGAATGGGGAATTGGGCTCCAGAGAGTCCGGCAGGCAGGATGCTTGCCCAGCACGCTCCTGACCTGGGTTTGTCCCTGGCATCCTGATGGTTCCAGGAGCTAGCAAGCTTTGATACATGAATGCAGAACCAGGAGTTAGTCTTGAGCAACACTGAGTGTGGCTCCAAAAACAAAAAATAAAATAAAATATGGAAGATAATGCGACCGGGAACACAGCCTATGCTTTACATGCAGTAATCTCAAGATTGACTCCAGGTATTGTTGGCCTCCTTGATACCACCAAGAACATTCCCATAAAATGTCCGTAAGAGTAAAAGGAGGAAAAGATTAGAAAACTACAATAAATAAATTCGTAAGAATGTGTATGTTATGATCATTTAAAAATAATCATCAAAATTTAAAAAAAATCAGTGAGTTTCAACAATATATTTTTCTAACATTTGTTACATGTGAATAGGCTGGGTCCCTTGAGGTAGGGAGGCTCTCACCTGCCCTCCTCTGGGGGCGCCCTGAGTGAAAACAGCCTGGTGCGCAGTCCACTGGCCTGGCTATGGGGCCTCATCTTATGCTCCCTTCCAGGAGAAGCAGCCATGAGTTCTGAAAAGTGACTGATGAGATTATCTGGCGCAGGTAGGAAGTGGCTTATGGGTGTGAGTCTCCAGGGACCCAGGGGTCACACCCATAAACCACCTCCTACCTGCACCACTACCCAACTGCCAACACACTCCAGGCTGCTTTCCACATGCTTGGGCGGAGCCTCACACATGACCGAAGTCCCGCTGAACCCAGGTAATTTGGAACTTTGTGATCTTGGACTCGGCTCAACGACACTTAGTGCAGATGTTTAAATGTTGGAGATTTTTTTTTTCTAATCAGAATAATGTTAAAAATAAAAAAAAATATTTTTGAATAGTAACTCAGGACAACTGTCTAATACTATCTGGCAAACTTGCACATAATAATATATATTTTTGTGACTCTATCACAAGGGCTGGAGCAATAGCACAGCGGTAGGGCTTTCGCCTTTCACGCAGCTGACCCATGTTCAAATCCTTCGCCCCACTCGGAGAGCCCGGCAAGCTACTGAGAGTATCGCGCCCTCATGGCAGAGCCTGGCAAGCTACCCACGTGTATTGGATATGCCAAAAACAGTAACAATAAGTCTCACATTGAGAGACGTTACTGTGCACACTCGAACAAATCGATGAACAACGGGATGACAGTGACAGTGACATTATCACAGGAACAAAGGAGAGAGCAATTAAAAACAATCAAGCTGATCACCAGCTTCAATTAATAAATGTGATGTATACATCTACTTGGATGCATACTGAGGAGACGCAGGAAAATCAGGTCCGGAACAGCCAGGAAGTTCTAGGAAGTTAGATATTTGCTATCGGATATGAGATCTCTTCTGAAACAGGTTCAAGCAAAGGATAAGAAATGAAGAGAAAATAATCATTTTACAGGATGACATGTATTTGAAAACAATGAAACCCTGTAAAGCATAGAAAAAATAATCTCAGATGCTATTCATTGTCTTCAGTTACTGAGTCAAATTAATGAGTGAAAGTAGAGAGGCCAAGAAGAGATGATTCACATTTGTTATCTCAGTATTTATCATGCAAATATAGAACTATTAAGTGAGGCTCACATTTCACTTGGGAAATTGAAAGATTAAAAGGTGAGGTAAATATAGAAAATCGCATGATAAATCTAGGCTTTTCAAAACGATGATTAAAAATAACAGCTTATATGTGTGATATATAGTTTTGGACTGGAATGAAGACCAAGAATCGCAATAAATAGCAAACACCTGGATTAAAAGTATTTGAGATATCTGAAAGTTAATATTTGATTGTAACGGAGTCAAAATAGCTGAAAAATATGTCTTGAGCTGAAAGTAAGTCTGAGTCTCTTTTTTCAGAAAGTGTTTTTCTTTTTTGTGCATGTGACAAAGTATTATGTGAAAATGAATTTTTTTTTAAAAGCATAATTTTCTCAAAAATTATGGGTACAATGTTACCATGTCACCCACTAACAAAGTGCCAACCCCGCTCCACCACTGTCTATAGGACCTTTCCATTTACACTTCACTGGTAAGTTCACTTCTGTCATTAAGTCTAAAAGCCTACTTTTTTTTTTTTGGCGTCAAACCCAGTGATGCACATGGGTCACTCCTGGCTTTGCACTCAGGAACCACTCCTGGCGGTGCTCAGGGGACCATATGGGATGCTGGGAATCAAACCCAGGTTGGCCGTGTGGAAGGCGAACGCCCTACCGGCTGTGCTATTGCTCCAGCCCCTAAAAGTCTGCTTTTGAAGAAACATATTCCATTCCCTTGTTTGGGGTGACATTTTTTTAAAATTTTATGTGTCGGTTTAAGTAAGAGGAAGAATCAAACCAGAAACTGTATAAAAAATTAGCTATGGTAAAGAAAAAATAAGCATTTCAGATATTTTATAATCATTTGCTTTGCCACTGAAAAGGTAAACTCATCACAATAAATTGGATTTTTTGAACCCAATCAAGCAGATCAAGTCTAAAACAAATGTATCTGATTTACTTTAATAAAGCATTAATGATTTACCCATTTTTTCTCATTTATTACTCCAAATTATTCATTTTCAATATATTATTAGAATGTTTTCTTGTTTCCCAGAAAAATGAGATTTAATTTTGTTACATGATTTTACTGAAAATTAAGCAATTCAAAGACATAACCATGTTGCCTTACACATTTGTAAATTTACTCACAAAAAATATAGTTTTAGAAGTGTTTTTGTAATCTAGATTCATAAAACATTAGAAGTTATTCCCTGGGATAAAGAATACTTGTTAAATGTTGATGTAATAAAGGTTTGCTTTTTAACCACAAGGTGGCAGAATAAGCTAGGAGCAAGAACACCTTTTCAAATCCTTCAAGTTACTTTAGCCATCTAGTTGTATCAAATTCAGAAGAAAGGTGCTAAAATAATTGCTTTCTGAGATTTTGTTTACCTATATACATGTGAACATGTGTAAGACAAGTGACTATATAAATAAAAATATTGGAATATATATGTGTATATACATACGTATATATATGACTGAAATCTCATTCATAACCTACAGAAAAATCTCACTTAAAAGAGATTAAAGTTGATTCATCGTAAATATTTGAGCTGGCTTCAAGCACATATTTCTGTTGGCACATGTTTTAATACACTGGTGTTAGTTGGTCCCCTGGCATTTTGGATACTAAGGTTTTTCTCTCAAATCTATCATATAGAAGATGTCTGAAGTTATGCCACTAAAGTATGATACTTTGATGAAACTTGAATATTTATGCCAGAGCAGCAAATGACAACTTTCTTTTTTTTTCTACCCAACATCACACTGTTTGAGATGTTGATTTCAGCATACAATTATCTCTGGAAACTTATCCAAAGGAAATAGCTTCTAGCATAGTTGAACAATGATAGAAATAATAAGTTAGCAAAACATTTGATATAGTCAATTATATAAGGTCTGCATCAGTAACAAAATGTATTGAAGACGTCATCTACTAGTATCAAAACTTAGTTCACTTAATGCAATTTTTTATATAAATCATAATTAAATCATGTTGTTCTAAAAAAATTAATGCTGATTTTATTATTTGTTTTTATTGTTTTGAGGCCACACCTGGCAAGGCTCAGTGCTTACTCCTGGCTCTGCACTCAGGAATTACTTCTGGCAGTGCTCAGGGGATCATATGGGATTCCAGGGCTTGAAAACCCGTCAGCCTTGTGCAAGGCTCACCCACTAGACTATAACTCTGGCCCCTGAGTTTGGTGTTTGGATAACATGTAGGTAATTTTCTCTCCGTAACACATTACAAACTTGTTGGAATGATTTTAATTATACTACATTAATTGTTGCTCTGCAATAGCCCAAATTTATCTAAACATACACTTTATACTACTGTCCTATCAAAAATGTTAGATCTTATAATGCTCTAGTCTTCTATGTTCCAGTCACTGGAAAGTTGTATTTTCTTTTTCAAGAAAGAATGAGACATCAATTATTTTGAAATTTCATCTGAATTCAACTTTAAAAGCTTAAGTTATCACTTCTGAATCTGAATTCCTGAATCATTGTTGCCATCATTTTGATCATTTGATTCTACCTGATTTTGTACACATATATATTTTATATATATATATATATATAGTCACTGTCACACTGTCACTGTCATCCTGTTGCTCATCGATTTGTTCAAGCGGGCACCAGTAACGTCTCTCACTGTGAGACTTATTGTTACCGTGTTTGGCATATCTAATATGCCACAGGTAGCTTGCCAGGCTCTGCCATGCAGGTGCAATACTCTCAGTAGCTTGCCAGGCTCTCCAAGAGGGGTGGAGGAATCAAACACAGGTAGGCCTCATGAAAGGCGAATCCCTACCAGTGTGTTATCATTCCAGCCCATATGTATAGTCAAGAAAGAAAACTATAGCATCTTATATATGAGAAATATAAATGAAGAATTCATCAATACACTCTTGGTAAATTTTATCTGTATAATACACAAAAAAATCCTGACCAAGGATTCATTAGCTAAATATATGTTTGATCTAATATGTATGAAAATTAATAAATGTAATACATATCAAACATCAGGAAATAAAATACATAAATCATGACTATTACACTGATGATAATGCATTTGAAAATGTTCCACACTGAGTTATGAATAAAGTGTCAATAAATTTAAAAGAGGGATGTATTTCAAGACAAATAGTGGCTAAACTTGATAAACTCATAATTAACGTTGCACTTAGTTTGCAAAACTAAAACTTTCCCCCCATAAGATTTGGAACAAGGTAAGTTGGCATTGTTTTAACAATACTGCTGACGGTAGCTTTGGATTCCTACACTTAATAATTCAGTGTAGGATATTTAAAATATTATAAAATTATATATATATATATATAAAACTGTCACTATCATCCCGTTGCTCATCGATTTGTTCGAGTGGGCATCAGTAACATATATAAAATGAATCTAAGAGGCTGGAGTGAAAGCACAATGGGTAGGGTGTTTGCCTTGCATGCAGCTGACCCGGGTTTGATTCCCAGCATCCCATACGGTCCCCTGGGCACTGCCAGGAGTAATTCCTGAGTGAAGAGCCAGAAGCAACCCCTGAGCATCGCAGGGTGTGACCCAAAAAGCAAAAAAAAAAAAAAAAAAAAAAAAAAAGAACCAGGAGGTCTGTCCCACAGCTTGAAAACTGCCCTCACATGCTCGGGGAAAAGGCAGCAGAGATAAAGGGAACATCTAGGGGCTCGAGTGAGATAGCACAGCGGGTAGGGTGTTTGCCTTGCAAGAGGCCGACCCGGGTTCAATTCCCAGAATCCCATATGGTCCCCTGAGCACCGCCAGGGGTGATTCCTGAGTGCAGAGCCAGGAATAACTCCTGTGCATCATTGCCGGGTGTGACCCAAGAAGCAAAAAAAAAAAAAAGAAAAAGAGAACATCTAGTAGAGAATGTTGAATGTTGGGTTGAAAGCTGCATACCAAAAGTAGAATATAGACTCAATTGATGGCCACTCAATACCTCTATTGCAAACTACAACATCCAACAGGAGAGAGAACAAAAGGGAATGTCCTGTCACAAAGGCAGGGTGGGGTGGGGGTGGTGGGAGGGATATGAGGAACATTGGTGGAGGAGAATGAGCATTAGTGGAGGTATGTAAACCAAATGTAAACATAAAAGTTCATAAGTTTGTAACTGTACCTCATGGCGATTCACTAATAAAAATTTTTTAAAAAGAAGAACAAACAAACAAACTAAAAAACTAGAAAAAAAAATGAATCAAATTTGGAAAAAAGAAAAATATAGCAATTTGTTGGTGGTATAAAAATACGTAAGAAAATCATAAAATTTCTACCAAAAACTGTTAAAAACATTAAGTACAAAGACACAAAATAAGTATACATATACTAACATGAGACTGGAGCAATAGCATAGCGGGTAGGGTGTTTGCCTTACATGTGGCCCACCTGGATTCAATTCCTCCACCCCTCTCGGAGAGCCCAGCAAGCTACCGAGAGTATCGAGCCCGCACGGCAGAGCCTGGCAAGCTACCTGTGGCGTATTGGATATGCCAAAAACAGTAACAACAAGTCTCACAATGGAGACGTTACTGGTGCCCGCTCGAGCAAATGGATGAGCAACGGAATGACAGTGACAGTGATACAATGATACTAACATGTGTGGTAGATTTATTTTTCTTGACTCAACGAAGATATATATTTGTCTAAAGAAATATACAATTACTATAACATGAGGCCTCCATAGCCATGCCACCAGACTCTGCACTAGGCTGTTTCACTCGGCAGCTCCAGAGGGGCGCAGGTGAGAGCCTTCCTTGCCCCAAGGGACCCAGCTCTAGCAACCGAAAACATCCACACTCCAACCTCTGCCAGGCTCAAGGCCGTTCCCCACACACTTGGGCTGAGCTTCACATATGAGTGAACATACTCCTGGACAACGCAGCTACTTTTGCAGCCTCGCAAGACATCATAAGATACTTCCTCCCCACTCTCCATAATTACCACACTCTATTTGATGGGGTTCAGACAGTAGGCAACAAATCATAAGGGAAATATACATATATTTTCAGATATATATACCAAAGCCCACATCACTCAAGCTTTAACAACATGTTAGTGATATTCTATAGAATGTCTTAATGGCTCCTGTCAAGATAGAACAATCTTCACAGTTTCCTATGTGAACACTTTTTTGTAAGCATGTTCAGCAGTTCTTCACAACAGACAATACAAAATATATTATTTCGGCTGTGTTTTGGGACAGGGCTTGGGGCTTGGGATGGAAACATCCCGAATTTGGTGCTGGGAAGGTGTAATGGTGGTGGGATTGGTGTTTGAATATTAAATTTAATCAAATATTGTTAACTAACTTAAAACATAAAAAAGTAAAAAAAAATAAATTGTGTATTCATTATGATGATGATACTGATACTGTCACTGCAACAAAACAGATGACAAAAAAAAAGTTACTTCATTCCCTATCTAATCCCAATGGCAATATTCCAATGATTAAGGGGGAAATGATTTAAATTTTATGCTACAACAAAGGACCCTAAATAGCCAAAGTAATCCTGAGAGAAAAGGAAAATGAAAATGGAAGCACCCTATTCTCTTACTTCGAACTATACTGAAGCTATAATTATTTAAAGGGTATGACATTAAAAATTGGATACATAGGTCGAGGACATAGAGTACAAAGAAAAAAGAAAAGAAAAAGGAGACTCTCCCATATACTGACATTTAATCTGTGTCAGGGAGCAAAGAAAATACAATGGAAAACCTCTTGAGGAAAACCACAAGAAGAAATATATTAAAAAACTACTCTTTTCCGGAGCGGCCAACGCTAACGCGGCCGCAGTTATTCTTTGCTACCTCAGCCCAATCCGTACTGTGTATTCCTTTGAAAACTCACTTTTGCGAGCTCAAACATCTACGCAAAATAGCCATTAGCTTAGGCTGACACTATAAAAGCTATCAGTGAATAAGGGAAGTTTAGCACAATCGGAGCCCCTTCTTCCCACAAAAAGGAAGAGGAATAAAGAACTACAAGGTGCCAACTCTGCACTTCCGTGACAATATGAAGAAACAGCGAAAATCCCCTCCACCAAGAGAGGGAGAACAAAAGATACTAGAAACCTCAAAAGAGTCTCCCAACATCTACGACCTCTCAGATAAACAATTCAGAGAGGAAATATGGAGGAGAGTCGACCTACTCCAAGCAAATATGGAACAGACATCCAATAAATTAAGGGAGGAGATGAATCAAGCGCTGGAACGGTCTACCAAGAAAATACAGGAAGAAATGAGAGCAGAAATGAGAGCAGAAATTTCAAACCTTCGAACCGAAGTCTCACAAATAAAGCAATCGGTAGATGAAATAAAAATCTCACTAGATGCCCTCAACAGCAGAATGACTACAGCCGAAGACAGAATCAGCGAGCTTGAGGATGAGCTGCAGAAAGCTTACAGACAGCAACAAATCATGGCCAAAGACCTCAAAATGGCTATAGAGCGAATCAGAGCCCTGGGGGATGACTTCAAGAGGAACAACATAAGAATCATTGGAGTACCAGAACCACAGGGAAGTAACCCCAATGAAAAAAACATAGTCAAAGACATCATCGCTAAGAAATTCCCAGAGCTGGACAAGGCAGGCGTCCAGATACAAGAAGTCCGAAGAGTGCCAGCAAAAAGAGACCCAAATAAAAAGACTCCAAGGCATATCATAGTCAGAATGGCGGATGCTGTAGATAGAGACACAATTCTACAAGTAGCAAGGTCAAAGAGGGAAATCACATACAAAGGAGCACCCCTCAGATTTACGGCCGATCTGTCAGAAGAAACCCTCCGAGCCCGAAGACAATGGTGGGACATAGTGAAAAAACTCAACGAAATGAATGCCTCACCAAGAATACTTTATCCGGCTAAACTCTCACTCAAACTCGAAGGAAACATACACTACTTCTCGGATAAACAACAGCTCAGGTCCTTCATAGACTCAAAACCAATCTTGAAAGAAGGTCTAAAGGGGCTACTGTAAGGCAAGGAGGAGCCCCATAAGAACAACAAATCCCACAGAAAGATGACACAAAACCACATCACAATAATCTCTCTCAATGTCAATGGCCTAAATGCACCTATCAAGAGACACAGAGTAGCTAAATGGATCCGGAAATTAAACCCAACATTCTGTTGCCTGCAAGAAACACACCTGAACAAACAGAGTAAACATAGACTCAAAGTCAAAGGATGGAAAACAATCCTCCAAGCAAACAACCCCCTTAAAAAAGCTGGAGTGGCTATCCTGGTATCCGACAACATAGATTTCAGGATGAAAAAGATCAAAAGGGACAGCGAAGGTAATTTTCTGTTTATCAAGGGATATGTACAACAGGAAGAAATCACACTCTTAAACGTATATGCTCCTAACGAACGACCGGCTAAATATTTAAAACGACTCCTAACAGACTTCAAAGAGGACATCACTAACAGCACAATTGTAGTCGGAGACTTCAATACGGCCTTATCACCTCTAGACAGATCCACAAGAACAAAACTCAACAAGGAAACACTGACCCTGAATGAAGAAATTGAAGAGAGAGGCCTAATAGACCTATACAGGGCCTTACACCCCAAAAAGAAAGAATACACATTCTTTTCCAGTGCACATGGAACATTTTCAAAAATAGACCATGTACTGGGCCCCAGAACATACCTCAATCGAATCGGAAAAATAGAAATTGTATCAACCATCTTTTCAGACCACGATGCGCTGAAGATAGAAGCTAACCACCCACAAATACGGAAAATCAAATCAAACACCTGGAAATTAAACAATTCCATGTTGAACAATGAGTGGGTCAAGAAGGAAATCAAGGAAGAAATCAAAAGATACTTAGAAACAAATGAGAATGAAGACACGAGCTACCAAAACCTATGGGACGCAGCGAAAGCCGTGTTAAGGGGAAAATTTATAGCTCTCCAAGCATTCCTCAGGAAGGAAGAAAGGACCCACATAGATAGCTTGACTTTACGACTCAAGACCCTAGAAAAGGACCAGAAAAAGGACCCCAAACCAGACCGAAGGAAAGAAATAATAAAAATTAGAGCAGAAATTAATGACATCGAAACCAAAAAAACAATCCGAAAGATCAATGAAACAAAGAGTTGGTTCTTTGAGAAAATAAATAAGATTGATAAACCGCTAGCAAGTCTCACAAAGAAAGAAAGAGAGAAAACTCTAATAAATCGAATCAGAAATGAAAAGGGGGACATCATAACAGAAACCAGTGAGATTCAAAAGATCATTAGAGACTACTTTGAAAGTCTTTACGCCACAAAAAAGGAGAACCTAAAAGAAATGGATGGATTCCTTGATTCCTACAATCTCCCAAGACTGAAGAAAGAAGACCTGGAATACCTGAATAGACCCATCAATGTTAAGGAAATTGAAACGGTAATCAAAAACCTCCCCAAAAACAAAAGCCCAGGCCCAGATGGTTTCACTGGCGAATTCTTCCAAACATTTAAAGAAGACCTATTGCCTGTTTTCCTCAAACTTTTCCAGGAAATTGAAAAAACAGGAACTCTCCCAAACAGTTTCTATGAAGCACATATCTCCCTAATACCAAAAGCAAACAAAGACACCACTAAGAAAGAAAATTACAGACCAATTTCCCTGATGAACACCGATGCGAAGATCCTCAACAAAATACTAGCAAATAGGATCCAACAACTCATCAAAAAGATCATACACCACGACCAAGTGGGATTCATCCCAGGGATGCAAGGATGGTTTAACATTCGGAAATCAATCAACATAATCCAGCATATCAACAAAAGGAAAGATAAAAACCATATGATCATATCAATAGATGCAGAGAAAGCATTTGACAAAATCCAACATCCTTTCATGATGAAAACCCGCGCCAAAATGGGGTTTGGAGGAACTTTCCTCAAGATAGTCGAAGCCATCTATCACAAGCCTACGGCAAGCATTATCCTCAACGGGGAAAAACTAAGGGCCTTTCCTCTGAGATCAGGCACAAGACAAGGATGCCCACTCTCACCACTCCTCTTCAATATAGTACTGGAAGTACTTGCGACAGCTATTAGACAAGAAAAAGAGATTAAGGGCATCCAGATAGGAAGGGAAGAAATCAAACTCTCACTATTTGCAGACGACATGATACTATATCTAGAGAAGCCTAAAACCTCTACTAAGAAACTCTTAGAAACAATAGACTTATACAGTAAAGTTGCAGGCTACAAAATCAATACCCAAAAATCCATGGCCTTCATATATGCAAACAATGAGGCAGAGGAAAGGGACATGAAAAAAGCAATCCCATTCACAATCGTGCCCCAGAAAATCAGGTACCTCGGAATCAGCTTAACCAAGGAAGTAAAAGACCTTTACAAAGAAAACTACATAACGCTACTCCATGAACTCAAAGAGGACATGAGGAAATGGAAACATATACCCTGCTCGTGGATAGGGAGAATCAATGTTGTCAAAATGGCAATACTCCCTAAAGCATTATACAGATTCAATGCGATCCCTATAAATATACCCATGACATTCTTCAAAGAAATGGATCAAGCAATCCTAAAATTCATATGGAATAACAAACGTCCAAGGATAGCTAAAACAATTCTTGGGAAAAAGATGATGGGAGGCATCACCATCCCCAACCTCAAACTTTACTACAAAGCAGTAACAATTAAAACAGCATGGTACTGGAACAAAGGCAGAGCCATAGACCAATGGAACAGGGTGGAATATCCCTACACACAACCCCAAATGTATGACCATCTAATCTTTGATAAGGGAGCAAGAGAAGTGAAGTGGAGCAAGGAAAGCCTCTTTAACAAATGGTGCTGGCACAACTGGACAACCACATGCAAAAAAATGGGTTTAGACCTTGACCTGACACCATGCACAAAAGTCAGATCAAAATGGATTAAAGACCTCAACATTAGACCACAAACCATAAGGTACATTGAAGACAAGGTCGGCGAAACCCTCCACGATATTGAAGATAAGGGTATCTTCAAAGGTGACACGGAACTAAGCAATCTAGTAAAAACAGAGATCAACAAATGGGACTACATTAAACTAAAAAGCTTCTGCACCGCAAGAGATACAGTGACCAGAATACAAAGACTATCCACAGAATGGGAAAGGATATTTACACAATACCCATCAGATAAGGGGTTGATATCAATGGTATATAAAGCACTGGTTGAGCTCTACAAGAAGAAAACATCCAACCCCATCAAAAAATGGGGCAAAGAAATGAACAGAAACTTTACCAAGGAAGAAATACGAATGGCCAAAAGGCACATGAAAAAGTGTTCTACATCACTAATCATCAGAGAGATGCAGATCAAAACAACCATGAGATACCACCTCACACCACAGAGACTAGCACACATCCAAAAGAACAAAAGCAACCGCTGTTGGAGAGGATGTGGGGAGAAAGGGACCCTTCTTCACTGCTGGTGGGAATGCCGACTGGTTCAGCCCTTCTGGAAAACAATTTGGACGACTCTCAAAAAATTAGATATTGAATTCCCATTTGACCCAGCAATACCACTGCTGGGAATATATCCCAGAGAGGCAAAAAAGTACAATCGAAACAACATCTGCACATGTATGTTCATCGCAGCACTGTTTACAATAGCCAGAATCTGGAAAAAACCCGAATGCCCCAGAACGGATGACTGGTTGAGGAAACTTTGGTACATCTATACAATGGAATACTATGCAGCTGTTAGAAAAAAGGAGGTCAAGAATTTTGTAGTTAAGTGGATGGGCATGAAAAGTTTCATGCTGAGTGAAATGAGTCAGATAGAGAGAGACAGACATAGAAAGATTGCACTCATCTATGGTATATAGAATAACAGAGTGGGAGACTAACACCCAAGAACTGTAGAAATAAGTACCAGGAGGTTGACTCCATGGCTTCGAGGCTGGCCTCACGTTCCGGGGAAAGGTCAACTCAGAGAAGCGATCACCAACTACATTGTAGTCGAAGGCCATGTGGGGGAAGAGAGTTGCGGGCTGAATGAGGGCTAGAGACTGAGCACAGCGGCCACTCAACACCTTTATTGCAAACCACAACAGCTAATTAGAGAGAGAAAACAGAAGGGAATGCCTTGCCACAGTGGCAGGGTGGGGTGGGGGGGAGATGGGATTGGGGAGGGTGGGAGGGACACTGGGTTTACGGGTGGTGGAAAATGGGCACTGGTGAAGGGATGGGTTCCCGAACTTTGTATGAGGGAAATATAAGCACAAAAGTGTATAAGTCTGTAACTGTACCCTCACGGTGATTCTCTAATTAAAAATAAATAAATTTAAAAAAAAAAAAAAAAAAAAAAAACTACTCAGTGGGGGGGTTTGGAGTCTGAGGGGGCGGGGTGGAGCTATACTGGGATTCTTGGTGGTGGAATATGAGCACTGGTGAAGGGATGGGTATTCGAGCATTGTATAACTGAGATTTAAACCTGAAAACTTTGTAACTTTGTAACTTTCCACAATAAAAAATTAAAAAAAAAGTAAAAAAAAAAACTACTCAGCCACAATAAATTATTTATTTAGATCACTATTTGACACCATTCACACAGAAAAGTACTAAAAATAGACTTGTAAACTTGGAGAAAATATCAAGGAAAACAAGTGAGACTGCATGAAATTAAAGCATTTACAGGAGCAGGAGCAATAGTTCAACAGGTAAGGTGCTTGCCTTATATTTGTTAGAACTGGGTTGTACCTCCTGCATCCCAGCACTGCCAGGAGTGATTCCTGAGTGCAGAGCCAGGAGTAACCACTAAGCATCACCAGGTGTAACCCCCAAACAAGCAAGCAAACAAACAGAGCATTAATATAGTGGAATTAAGACTATAAGATAAAATTAGGTGGGAGAGGAGAAATAGTATAGTGGGTGGGGCACTTTCCTTGCACAAAGTTGTCCTTGGTTCCATCCGCCATATGGTCCCCAAGTCACACTAAGAGTGACCCTTGAGAGCAAAGTCAGGAGTAAGTCCTAAATCTGGAGTGAAAACACCACTGGTGTAGTTAGAAAAATAGACAAAATTGGGAGATTTTTTTTCCCCAGCACATGTCGACAAAAAGTAGTACATTCATCGATTTGCTTGAGCAGGCACCAGTAACGTCTCCATTGTGAGACTTGTTACTATTTTTGGCATATTGAATATGCCATGGGTAGCTTGCCAGGCTCTGCCATGGGCGGGATACTCTTGGTAGCTTGCCCAGCCCGCCGAGAGGGACAGAGGAGTCAAACTTGGATTGGCCATGTGCAAGGGAAACACACTTCTTGCTGTGCTATCACTGCAGTCCTTGAAAAAAGAGTATGGTATGAAAATATATAAAGAATTAATAGGAAAACAGCTATCGTTAAAAAAAATAACAGGCTAACTGATGAGATATTTGCTCAAAGAAGCCATTAGAGAAGCCAGAGCCAATGAAAAAAAGTCCAGCATATTTATTATGAGGAAAATGCAAATGAAAGTCATAATGAGGCATAATCTCTTGTTAGTAAGAGTAACCTATGTCAGAAATGTTGAAAACAAGCATCACTGAGGTTGTCGAGAAAAAAGTTCTTTGTCATCTTTGATGACAACTATTTTGGTGGCAAGTATTTTGATGAAAACTATTTTGGTGAACAGTATAGAGACTCCTTACAAAAGTAAAAGTGGAAAAATAATGATATACCAATACCACTCTGAGGTATTTAGTCAAAGAATATGAAATGATTTTCAAAGCTATTTGCACCACTATATTCACACTGGTCTTATTCACAGTAGTCAAATGACACAATAAACCTAAATGTCAATTTATGGGGAATTAGATAATGAAGCTATGGCACACATACTCCCTGGTAAACTCTTGCCGTTAATCATGATAAAATTGGTGAGTCTCTGGGTTCGATCATTAGCTATTAGCTCCACAAAAAACAAATAAAAAACTAAATTTTATGATAAATTATTGGAATAGTAGATGATTTTCCAAGTGAAATAAAGAAGTGAAGTAAGTAAGGAAGTAAAAGACAATTTACTAGATGGTATCACTCATATGTAACTTATAAAGAACTACAGAAAAGGATCTGGTAAAAGAATCTGAAAATGGCAATAATTACCAAGTGTAAAGGGAAAAGTTGAAGAAATGGGAAATGGAGTATTTTTTCTTTTATATTAAGGTCATGCTAGAATTTTGACTATGGATGTAGTGAGACTTACACCAATATATATTAATGCTGCCCTCTAATATTCTGTAGCATTGTAAATTTATTACCTGTAGCATTATAAATTTATAAACACAAATAAAATTAAAATTATATTGAGGAAATATAACAAGGAAAATTTTAAAATCCAAGACATATTGAGTGAGCCTTATACAATTCTTATATATAATTAAAAATACTTCAATGTAGTTGAAAATTAAGAAAAGAGAGCATTTCCAATTACTATCAGACAATATATGTTTTCATATATAATATAAAATGATATTGTTTGAAAAAATTAATTTCTCACAAATTTAGTTGGTTCTGCCATTTCCCTTTTGTCAACTTATCTGCCCAGATATAAACTATAAGCTTTTTTCTTTACAAATGAGAAAATTTGGGGGGAGTTTTTGGACCATACCTACCAGTGCTCAGGGGTTATTCCTGACTTCACAATTAGTGATCACACTTGATCAGGATCAGGGGACCACATGTAGTACCAAGGATTGAATCTAGGTTGGCTGCATGAAAGGCAAGCACCATATCACCTACACTATCTCTCAAGTTCTAAATAAGTTTTTTATATTAAATTTCTTCAGAATTCTGTAACTATTTTAATGTCCTTTCTCTGAATTAGCCCACAAATAGTAAAATTGCTACTATATTTTTTGTATTAGTATATATGAAATTTAAAATTAGTTATATAAAGAAATTATGGTTTATATACACAGTGGATACTATTCAACTGTACAAAAGATAAAACCCTGTAATTTGCTGAGATGTGAATGGAAGTAGAGTGTATCATATTAAGTGAAATTAGTCAGAGGGAAAAATATAAAATGAACTCTAATATGTGGAATATAAACATAATAGAACAAAAATTGAATAACGATGACAAATCCCAAGAATCCAACTACAAACAGAGTATGGACAGGGATTATGGAGAAGTGAGTAGATGGGGACCTTGATATATTGTCAGAGGATACATGGGCATTCTGGTGGTGGGTATGGTTTTGGAGCATCACTGCAAGAAACTATTATTAACAGTATTGCAAATGGTAGTGCTTGCATTCATCTGAACAGCAAATGGATGCAAACTTTGCAAGCAAAGACTTGTTACTTAATATCCATATCACTAATTCTTCTACAATGCATAAAGTTTACATTTTAGTCTCCTTTGAAAATTTTTAACAAAAAATGAGCACATTAAGTGCAATAACTTTTTACAATTCTGTTTTTAAAGAACCTGAAAAAGTTTAGAATACAAAAAATGGTCATCTGCAAAAAATGAAAGGAACACATGCTTCTCCCATTTTGCATTTAAACAAGAGTCTAAACTGTGACAGACATTTTGCCCTCCAGCACTACGAATTAGAGTTTATCACTTTCCACAGAGTGAAATTAATTTTCCTCTGAATCCACAGGAGGTTTCCATGCATAACTTACATGAAACCCAATGATAATTATTTGAAGAAATCAGTTACATAGTTGGCTGGGAATATATTCCAAAAGCAATTTGAATAGCTATCACATTAATTTACTCAAATTCATTCAACAAGAAGAAAATTTTATAACAGAGATCAAAGTAAGTTCCAAAGTTCAATATTTATTTTGTCATCTGCTTTATAAATGATTAAACTTCCAGTGTTCCTCACTTTCAGTAGAATATGTTTACCAATAATAAAAAAGACAACTTGTTTAAAATGCAGAGAGACATGTTATTATTATTAAATTCATTTTTTTCTATCAGGATGGCCCCAAAGTATACAGTCACTAGTTTGGAAATTTTACTGATAAATCAAATGCCTCCAAATTGCTTGCAATCAATGCTATTTGAGAACAGTAATCTCTACAACATCACTTTATCAGAAATTTTAATTAATCATATTCATTCATTTTTTCTATTTTAAGGATCTATTAGTTCAATGATAAAAAGAGAATTGAGATTATCAAAGTGATTTGGGACAATTACATACTGAGCCTTACCTACCTGTCTACTTTCACTTTCTAAATAAATCATTCCTTCTCTAGCTCATTTTTTTTTTTTTGTTGGGTCACACCTGGCGATGCACAGGGGTTACACCTGGCTCATGCACTCAGGAATCACTCCTGCCGGTGCTCAGGGGACCATATGGGATGCTAGGAATCGAACCTGGGTCGGCTGCGTGCAAGGCAAACGCCCTACCCTCTGTGCTATTGCTCCAGCTTTTCTAGCTCAATTTTTTCTGCTTTCTGTTTCTTCCTTTGGCTGGAACTTCTCCCAGCTTAACTCAAAGATGTTTTTATTTTAATGTTTTCTATTCATTAAGCCAGACTTCATATCTATAGAAAACCTTTACTTAACCCTTCTGTCCTGACTGGAACCTGAATTACATTTGCACGTTACCTGTGATTTCTACAGTGTACTGAACATTTCTGTGTCTCCCAAATTCTCATGTTGAAATCCTAACACACATAAGATGATATTGGGAGCTAGGCCTTTGCAGAAAATTAGGCTGTGAGGGTAGACACCTTATGAATTGGATTCATATGCAAGGTCCCTAAAGTTCCTCACCTAGATAAAGCAAGAAGATAACTGATGGTCTTCTAGACAGAAAATGGGCTCTCACTAGACATCAAATAGAGAAAAATAGAGAAAACAAACTCTACAGTGCTGCATTTAGTAATGTGTTTGAGGGATCAACCACTATATCAACGAAGAAAAAATAACAGTAAAAAAATGGAACTACGTAAAACATACAAGCTGCTGCACAGCCAAACCAAACCAAACAAAACTGAAAAAAAGGAACAAATAACAAAATTAACAATGAAACAAGAAGATTTACTGGATGGGAGAAAATATTCGCAAATAACATGACAAACTGTTAATCTTCAATATTCCTGAAGAGCTCACAAAAGTCAGCAACAACACAGAAACAAACAATCCCAACCAAATGTACATAAAAGCTTAAGAAACACCATTCTGAAAGAAAAACAAAACTATAAATGACCAAGAGGATGCGTAGAAAATAAATTTCATTAGAATTTATTGTGAGAAAAAAATCAAAACAAAATTACAATGAGGTGACTACATACTCATGACCAGAAACAAGTGCTGGCCAGCGTGTTAAGAAAAAAGAAGCCTTTGGTCATTGCTGGTTTAAATATTAACTGATCCAGATTCTGTGGATCAGTATGGATATTTCTCAAATAATTAAATATACTTCTGGCAATTTTATACCAGGTGTCTATAAAGATGCATAGGAAACTAATTGAAAGTATATATACACTGTTATGTACACTTCAGTTCTATTTACAATAGCTAAGATATGCAAAAATCCATATAACAAATGATGATAACTGGAAAAGAAGACTATGCATATAATTTAGTAGAATCCTATTCAGTTATAGGAAAAGATGGTATCTTGTAATTTGCTACAACTTGGATACATCTCAAAAGAGTCATGTTTAATGAGATAAGAAAAATAAAGACAAATTCTCTATGATTTTACTTACATATGGAATAAAGAGACACAAATATAAAGAAGTGAGCCTAACCTAAGCCTATGAGTTCTGATTACAGAACTGTGGTTAGCAAAACACAGAAGGAGCAGAGAGTTACTCAGTACTCCTAAAACATAAACATTGCTTTAAAACAATATTACATCAGTTTTCTTTTTTAAATTGTTTAACTGGCTAGCATGGATTTTAAGTGTTAGAATTCTACTATATTTACTATTGTACATTAACATACTAAAACAATGCATTTGTTTTAACATGTAATATACTTAATCAATGCAACAGTTAATAATGTGCAATATTTAAAATAAATATATGCAACATATTGAACAGTATGCAATATATTTACAATATGAAAACGCAATTTATAATAAGGACTGCATATTTTAACATTTTTCCCAAACACAGTATGTAGAAAGACATTCAATAGAAACTTCTAGAATAATGCATTTTATCATGTGGCATATGAAAGTGTTACAGACAGTGCTACATTAAAATGATGGTAGCAGATAGATTACAGTTGCAAATTAGTCTGAAAACAAGAAGATTATCCTAGATGATTTGAGTGAGCTCAAAAGACTCAAGTATCCTAAATTACAGAAGGGGGTAGCAGAAGAGTGAGTGTTAGTGATATGATGAAATAAAGACTCAAACAGCTATTGCTATATTGAAGAAAACATGGCATATTTGGAATCCTCCGCAAATGGAAAAGGTAAGGAATGAAGGCTGAAACTGAGTCTTCCTAATACCTACATCTTAGTGTTTTCAGTGACAAGTTAAATTGTTGACACAAAGAAATGTTAAAGTTGTGCTGTTTTTTAACCACTATGCTTTCTGATAATTTCTGACAGGGCAATGCAATGCAAATGTAGACCATATCAATTTAAAGAATAAGTAAACGCTAGGATCTTCTACACATATCGCTATCTAGCTTGTTTACTGCAGTAGGCTTCCATATTCTCTTTGTCATCTTATCTCTGGCTAATTATCTTCATATATTTTGTAGAAAATACTAGATTTCTTGTCTAAAGTAAGCTGAAGTCTTAATAAGCATCTTGTCAACTTTCCTTCTTCTAAATCTAAAAAAACTCTCATGATGGTTTTAAAGACAGTAAAAACATAAAGTGCTTTCTTCACAGTAAGAAATTTTAATCTTTCTTTCATATTAGCACTTTTCTTTTGTATAAATTTACAAAAGAACAAAATATACAGTACATTCAAGGTTCAGTCCTCAGCCTTGGGGGATGCTATTGCTTCATCAAACAGACCATCCATCTATTGACAGATTTATTAAGGCTATTCTAAAAATTAAGCTTTCTAGATTTCCTGTCTCCAAATAGAATTTGAATCTGATCCTGCAGGCACTCACCTGACCTCCCCTTGAACTGCTATCAGGGGCTTCTTGTTCTCTCTGCTTCTGACTCCCTCGGGATGCATACTAATGACTGCATCTCCACCTCTGACATACGGGTCTAGTCTATTCTTGGCTTCATTTGCCTTTTGGTTCCTGTGATCCATTGCAGTGTGTGTTTATCATGTCCTTAGTTTTTAGAAAAATCCTCTTTCACACATTTTCTCCTAGACAGCCACTTTGTTGAACTAAATCCCAACCCTTTACCAGATGAAGTTTCTCACTCTTTTCCAGAATTAAGAGTTAGTAAAGATTTCTTCAGATCTCTTTGAATTTTCACTCAGAATACTTGGGATGCATTTCATTTCAATTCCCAAACTCTTATTCCTACAGTGAGAATCTTTGTGTCTTGTTTCAGAAACTCTAGAATTAAACAGAGGACTAGTTTATGAGAATTATACAATAACATGGAATTGTAGTGCTTGGTGCCAGATTCTTACGATTACTGCAAACACCACTCCTCTACCACACTATGAAAGGCAGAAGTCAGTCAGTGAGAACTACTGTGTTTATACAGAGTAGATGGATACAGGTGCATGAAAATATGGGAGATGCTTCTGATATCCTAGATGACAATCCTTCTCATCCTTCTCTTTGTACCAGAGTTTATCTGTGACGACAAATATTAAAATTTCCAGGGCTGGAGAGATAGCACAGTGGGTATGGCGTTTGCCTTGCACACGGCTGACCCGGGTTCAATTGCCAGCATGCCATATGGTTCTCTGAGCACCGCCTCGAGTAATTCCTTTGTGAAGAGCCAGGGCAACCCCTGTGCATCAACGGGTGTGACACACACAAAAAAATACATATATATATAGACATTTTGATTTAATTTTATTCTATCCTTATTGCTGTAAAGCATGGGCATAATACATATCCTAATTGGATTTTTGAAAAAGAAATACATTAGGCTTTTAATATGTTTTAAGCATATTCTATAAGAAAAATTATGGGGATTTTCCTGATGGATCCTTAAAAATGTGTTAGCAGATAAGGATGTGAGGATTGGAGCTGTTATAGCCATTTGTGATCATGAAAGAAGCTGATTAGACTAGAGAACAAATCTCCACTTCTTAATTTCTCAGTAATCCATTCCCTTCAACAGTTTAGGGGTACTACGGACAGTGCTTCTGTCCACCGGAGTTCTATGCTGAAACTTTATAGCAGAAATTAATTTCATTCGGATATGGAGATTTTAGGAACTGACTCGATGATTAGGGTGGCACATCCTTGAGTTGAACTAAAGCCCTTGTAAAGGAACTCTTTTACAGTCAGAGAGAAAAATCTAAAAGACAGAAAGTAGGTTCTAACCAGACACAAAGTTTTTATCTTGGTCTTGTACTTTCACTTTTTTTTCAATTTCTGATTTTCATAAGCTACTGGGTTAATTATATTGTTATGGCAGTACAAATGGTCAAAAAAGAGAGTTGTGTTTCCTAGTATTTTCATATCAATATGTGTTTGGTGTAAATGTACAAATATTTCATGATTATGGAGATTAAAAATAGTGGTCTTCAGTAGGAAGCATGTGACTATAGCAGGATGGGGTAGGAAGAGGGTGACACAATAACAGTTAGTAGAGGGAAGTGGCCACTCTGGAAAAAGTGGGTTTCTGGAAAGTGGTAAAATGATATGCATGGAACCACATTAGTAACATAACATAAAGCAGAGTGCCTAAAGGGGAAAAAGGTACCAGCCACAGAAACAGGATTGGGGTGTGGAAACATTGGTGGTAGGTTGTCACTACTTGTGATGGGACTGGTTTGGAACACTGTGCGCCAAAACTCAATCACAAATACCTTTGTAAATCATAGTGCCTTAATAAAAAGCAATTAAAAATAAAAATACTTGATATATTTTCTGCATATTTTTGCCCCTAGCAACATATGCTGGAAATCAGTCAACACACACAGATATGCACTTTCTCAACTTGATAAACTATTATCATAAAAACATATTATCATATGTTTTTGGCATATCCAATACGCACGGGGAGCTTGCCAGGCTCTGCCGCGCGGGCTCGATACTCTCAGTAGCTTGCCGGGCTCTCTGAGAGGGGCGGAGGAATCGAACACGGGTCGGCCGCGTGAAAGGCGAAAGCCCAACCGCTGTGCTATCGCTCCAGCATAAACTATTATACATTTCAAAATTCTTTTCATATGCTTTTCATATTTCAGATACATGACCCAGAAAGATTTCTAAATGTGTCTACATAAACCAACACAGAAACTTATCCAAACATACACACAAATACACATGCAAGTGTGTACACATACCAACATATTCAACATATCCACTGTTAGAATATATATGCACAAATAATACGTGCAAATGTATACACACATGAAGATAATACATATGCAAATATAAGAGTGTGTACAACAACCTCATATGTTCTGATTCGTTAAGTTATTTTGGTGTGAATTACTTACACTGAAAGAACAAGTTTCTTATTATCAACAAAATGATAAACAACAGTCAAGACTATTGCTTAGACAATGTCAGGCAAATACTCCTATTTTTTTTCTTAGTTTTTTAAATTAGGTTATTTAATTGTTTTCACTTTTTGAATCATTGTTTATGGTACTAAATAATTTAATTGGTAGACTTAATGAATTACTATGTAAAATTCACTGTCTCACTACCAAAACTTTCCAAAAATTAAAAACATATTTATGCTTATTTCTTCCACTATAGTCTCTGCCTCTAGAAAGAACTGATTCTAAAATTTGTGTTACTTTAAAAAATATTTTAGTAATTTTTTTAGACACACACATAGTGGTGTGTAGGGGAACTCATGTACTCTTTACTGGGCTTTCTGGAGTGTGCTCAGGGAACCCTTTGTAGTGTCAAAGATCAAACTGAAGTCAGCTATGTGCAAGGCAAATACCTTAACCTCTAGATAATTTCTCCATGTGTAGGGTTTGTTCTATTTTATTTTTTGCCAGTTCATTTGCCTTAGCTATTTATATACCATTTTTAAATGACAACATCCCATCCAAAAGTTTCCTTTCACTTCTTTATTTCACTTAGCAACTTATATTCATTTTATCCTCCAAATCAATATTTCATATTTTTAAATGGCAGAGTAATATTGAGTGTACTATATGACACGATTTTTACTCTCAGAATCTCATCATGGGTATTTTAGTTATTTGTATTTTTTTTTTTGGTTACAGTTAAAAATGCTCAGGCAGCATCCTTGGAGTCATATTTGATTGCATTTGGAAATAGGATATCTACTGATTTTTTGGTCTGAAATAATTAAATTTGATTTAATAGACCAGTATAGCTGATAATATTGATTGAAGTACTAAAATGATGAAGAGTGATTTATTTTCAGAAGAATCTTCAGAAGCTTCCTACTTTGAAGATGGCAAAGCCTAAGGAAACAAAAAATATATATCACTACAAAATTATATTTTAAAATATTTTGTGGAACCTTAAATAAAGAATACTCAGATTTTTGTCAGTTTGAAAATAGGGCTCACTGGGAATAAGGATGTGCCCCTAATAGAGGAGAAAATGTCTTGCATGTTTGATGCCCTGGATCTGATGCCAATCTCATGCTACACAGGCCCCCCTGCCCCCACCACACACACACACCCCTTGACCCTTGGGTCAAGCCCTACTGGCCCTGAGCAGTACCAGACATGTTTCAAAGAATCAGTTTGGTTCAATTTAAGCAGCATCTCATGTTTTAAAATGCTCACTGTCAGTTTCAACTCAGAATGAACACTAATGACCCTGATAAATGTTTTATCTGCATTTGCAAATGTCTTAGCAAATGTTTATCTGACACTTTTCTAAGATTGGCCCCTTTTAAAATGCTAACACTTTAGATGCCACCATCTCTGTCATTTGGTTAAAGCATTCTATAACCTTATTCTTTTAGAAATTGTGGTCCCCAGTCTTAAAAACAAAGTTTGGCATTTCTTAAAAGTATAAAGCATAAAACATATTAATAATGTTCCTTTTTAAAGCTGCTTGTAAATGCCATTTTATTGTGGATAATTTCTTAAATCAGAAACAAGGGAGTTAGCCAGCTGTTTGAAACTCATGTTACATGGGATTAAATATCTGAATTTTTGTACATATCAAATAGTTGAGAAAAATGTTTATACACAAGGCAGACTATACTCACTAGAATTTAAAAAAGACAATTAAAAAAAAAAAACAGCGAGCAGATGTCAATGGTTAGTGACAGGAATGGGGAATTTGCACCGATATTCTGAATCTGCTTTTTTTCCCCTTCTATATTCTTCTCTTGTTTGATAAATAATTTAGAAGAGCATATAAATCATAGCAACTAATTTTCAACTAAAACATGTCTCTAAAACTGATCCCAGGAGCCAGAGAGAGAATCTAGGAGGCTCCTTTGAGGCTGACTTGGTTTTAATTCTTGACACCTCATACGGTCCTCTGACCCTTCCCAGAGATGATCTCTGAGCACTGCGCCAAAAGTAAGCCCTGAGCACTGCCAGGGGTAGCCCCCAAATAAGTAACCAAAACACAAATCCATATTACATGATATTCTTTATGATTCTTTTGAAAAAATATTAAAAAAGAATGTAATATTTTGCAAGTTGTGAAAACTGGAATTATATATTTTATTCTGAAAACATTGCTTAATACCTCTGAATTATAGTTAATAAGTAGAAAAAGAAAAATAACATTAAGTTATATAGTGTATGTGACACATATACATAGATGCTATTTTAAGAAAGATACAATCTATGTTCTATTTTACGCTTCAGGATGTATATGCTTTATCTAGAGTAAGATTACAAAAGTAATATATCTGTTTACAGACACATTAATATTTAAAAAGAAATGATTAAATGTACATCTGTAACAATATAGAACCATTACATAGTTTGCCTGAATGTTATAGCATGCATTTTGAAATGTGAATGTAAAGATAAAATCACTATTAACATTATTATAGTACTAATATTAAGTGTTTAATGTCATGTTTGGAAAAATTAGAGCTGTTAAAGCACTTCAATTGTTCACAGTTTGAAAAAAAGTAAAAATATAATATCTTTCAGCTATAAATTAGGATTTATATTGTTAATATAAAGTATCAGACTATTAATCTTTTTAGTCCAATATCACATAGTGAGCAATTTTTCATGCTTAAGAAAATCCTTCATAACACATATGTTCAATCTTGCAGTAAAATTTGATTTCCTTGAATTCTTCAGAGTAAAAGTGTCTATTCATCATTGGATTTGATTTTATGATGTGGACTGTTACTCAGAGGAATTCTACAAAGATACAAAGATTAATTTTACATCTGGCTCAAGTTAGGCTTAAATTTATACTTTGATATATAACAATAGTTATTTTGCTAATATGAATATATTTCATAATTCCCTGAGGTATGTGCCAACACAGCTTGATATGTTACCTAAATGATATAATTCAAAGCACAGAAATATGACATATTTACTACTATAAAAGCTTATATGTATGTATTTGATTTCATAGTATTGCTCTTAAATTTGTATCCTAAATGATCATGAAACCAAGAATTCAAAATAATTCTATACCATTTTTGTATTTATATTTGAGTTTATATCTTAGAACTTAGTTATATGTTTACTGATAAAGTCCAAAAGGTGTTTAAGAATTTTCATAGGGATTCAGTTGATAAAATATGGCACTGTAGCACTGTCGTCCTGTTGCTCATCGATTTACTCGAGCGGACACCAGTAATGTCTCCATTGTGAGACTTGTTGTTACAGTTTTTGGCATATTTAACATGCCACGAGTAGCTTGCTAGGCTCTGCCAAGCGGGTAGTATACTCTCAGTAACTTGCCGTGCTCTCCAAGAGGGATGGAGGAATCAAACCTGGGTCAGTTGCATGCAAGGCAAGCACCCTACCTGCTGTGCTGTCATTCCAGTCCCATAAAATATAAATTATGTTGTAACTTTTTTCCTGCCCTTTCACATCTCCCAGCCTCAGATTGTGTTATCGTATATTCTATACGCTTCCAATATCAGCACCTATAAGCATCATATGCATATTTTATCATAACCTCAGGATAGCATAATTACTCTATCATTCATCAGCAGCAAGATTAATTAAGATCCTATACTCAGTTTGTTTTGGAGTAATTTGAAATGCAAATGACAATAACTATGACTTCCTCCTGACCAAGTTTCACTGAAGTCCATTCAGATTGCACTTCACGTTGCATCAATGAGTTGTATCTCAATGATTTGAACTCTGCATGTTACAGTACTCATCAGGACTCGCCTCGTAAAGTAGGGGATGAAAGATAGCACTGGGAAGTTTTGCTATGACCCTTCTCACTCATGAACATTGCTTGAAAAAAAGGTCTGCTGTAACTATTTATTGAGTGTCCATTAAGTACTCTGGCATTTGTAACTATGATAACTGTCATCAGTCTAAACAGCCCAAACCAGTTCTACAGTTTCTGTGATAATGTGTACCTGGTACATAGGTGTATGTGTGTGTTTCATATTATACTTTCAAAAACTTGAGGCTTTTATAATAAGATCTTATATTTCACCAATTATTAATGATTTCCAAACCATAATACCACCTAGCAGTCCATGCCTCACTCAAGGATATTCATGTTCTAGTCTTAACAGACTACTCTCTACTTAGAAATATTTGTAAGCCTTTAAACCAATTATCTCGGAACCACTTTGAATATTCAGTTATTTTTCTTTTTTCCTTTCCTCTTTCTTTTCTTTTTTACCTTTCTTTTAATTTATTTTTTTTTAAGTCAGAACCGGGAAGACCTGTGAGGGGGGTGGGTCATACACAACTGTGCTCACGTCTTACTTCTGGATGTGCACTGGGGATCCTTCTTGACAGTATTTAAGAGACTGACATGCAAAGCGCCTTACCCACTACCAACCCCCACCCCGAGTTCTGCATTTCTAGTTCATCAACTTCTTTATATTCTGGTTTTACTTATATCTGTTCTGCCATGTGTGACCAAGAATCCAATTTCTTTCGTTATTCTTTCTCTTGCACTCTAAAATGTATCTAGGGTACTGTCATTCTGTTGTTCATCGTTTTGCTCAAGCAGACACCAGTAACGTCTCCATTGTGAGACTTGTTGTTGCTGTTTTTGGCATATCTAATATGCCATGGGTAGCTTGCCAGGCTCTGCCTTGCAGGCGGGATACTCTCGGAAGCTTGCGAGGCTCTCAGAGAGATGGAGGAATTGATCCCAGGTCGCTGCGTTCAAGTAAAACACCCTACCAGTTCCATAAAAACTTCTTCTACTTTTTTGTATACATTTCCTTTTAATAGCTAATGTTTACTTAATGGCCTGCGAAGTTCCTCTTTGATGATTTTAAGCATTCTTTACATAATTTGTATCCTTATAAGCCTTTTTAAAGCATTAGAACTTTTAGTTATGTTTATTTATTACATATTGCACATAAGTGAACAAGAAATTATTTAAAAAATTTTGCTTTAAGACTCAAGGGAGGGGACGGAGAGATAGCACAGCGGGTAGTGCGTTTGCCTTGCACATGGTCCACCCGGGTTGAATTCCTGGGAGCCCATATGGTCCCCTGAGCAATGCCAGGAGTGATTCCTGGGTGCAGAGCCAGGATTAAGCACTAAGCATTGCCAGGTGTGACCCAAAAAGAGTAAAAAAAAGACTCAATGGATAGAGACACACAAGTAAATCTCAAAACTGAGATGTTCTGGATCTTACACCAGATCAGCTTCGCCAGGTTGCCTCAGACAGGAGCAGGTGTTGTCCCTCCACCTGCCCTAATGAATCCCAGCAGCCGCAACCCTCCAGAATAAAATGAAAAGCCCAGGTACGTGGGACCAGTGACTGAAAACTCCAAGCCTCAAGGGATCAGGGATGGGTTGCTCTTTCCCTTCTTCCTACCTCTTCAGGGTCCTAGCTGTCATGCCCCTAAACTGCCTCCAGGTGCCATTTAAGGGCAGTAAAGGCTGTGATCCAGAGACTCACAAAAGAATCTCAGAACTGAACAGCTTGCTGCAGAGATCTCTCCGGACCCCAGTTATTTAAAATTTCAGAATTCCAGGAACATGATATCTCATGCTATTCATCACAAGCAATACAAAGTAAATTATCTAGCATCGGCCTGTGGAGCAGGTTTGAGCGGTGGTGGGAAAATTTGAAATAATGGTGGTAGGAAGGTGTAATAGTCGTGGGATTGGTGTTGAAACATTGAATGCAATCAATTATTGTGAACAACTTTATGAAAAATGAAATTAATAAAAAAGACACAATGGATAAAATATATTCCTTGATGAATCTAGTTCTGGTCATTTATTCTGGTGAAAATTAAATTCTGAAACAGTGGAGTGGCATGCATAGTTGTTTCATTTTAAGCAAAATTTTATGTTTGAAACTGTACTGCTTAAAACAGCAACAGCAATACGAGCTACAAATGCCAATGATCTTAACTCTTGCACATTCACTGACATTTCACTATTTGGTTCATAAAGTTATTGAACTACTCGTTTTAATTTATGTGAAGTAACAAGTCAATTCAAGCAACTTATTTGACCTTGTCATGCCACTTGATTTTAATAGAGATTACCCATAGCAATTAAAGTTTCAATACTGTGTTAACATCCCCACCCACACACCCAGTGAGGTCTCTGTCCTAGATTCAGTTAGAAATCCAGAGAGTTTATTTTCTCTTTTGGAGGGGAGTAAATAAACATGTTCTACTTCAGTTCTACAGGCAATGCAATATTCATTTGAAAAAGGTAAACTAGCTACAGTTATACACATGCATATAAGATATTTTCCTTCATTAAATATTTTATCAAATTTTGAAATTCTAGATTTACAATTTACCTAATATTTTGCTAAACTATTCTCTCTTTCTATTATCCCCAAGATAACTGCTCATTTTCTAGAGAAATTATATTTTAACACATGACTTCCACATGGTCTTCAAAATATATATGTAACATAGCAATTTAAACACTCCTTCACTATATAAATTTTCCAATTAAAATTCATCTCTATATATATTAGTAAATTTAGTAGTTCCATGTTTCCTTGGCTCACTCTACAAAATGCATACACCCTCCAATTAAAATAGCTTAACAAAAAGAATTGTGATTTGTAGTAATTAGATACTAAATCACATATAATTATAATAGAATTAATAAGCACATAAATCAACCAGATAAACTCTGATTTTTACAGGGTTTGCTCTTCAGTTCAATTAGATCATACACTGATAAGGAATAATATATTTCTTCAGTCATTGGGCTGAACCTAAAAATACAATGATCTTTCATCTCTAACAGACTGTCAGTAGCAATTAACAAGATTTATTATTAGAGTGTCTAAAATCTCAGATTCTAATTTTCTGCTTCAGTGTTTAAGTCTCTGTTATTATATTTCCCAAAAAATTTACATAATTTTGAAGTTTAAAATACTCCCAAACTTCAAGTATATGTTCTCCGCCATAACAAATGTCCTGTAACTTTGCTCAAGTTACAAAACTGTGGTTAAAAATAGAAAAATTAGATTATAACTTTAAGGATCCTTAAAGATTATATTATATTATAACTTTAAGGATCCTTTAAAGATAAAGGATAAATGTACCAGAGATGCATTAGGCAAACACTGTTATTTTAATATTAGCTGATTATTACTAACAAAATTTCTTTCTTGGCCATTCATATATTCAATATATAATAAATATTCATTGACTTGTAGACTTAAGTTTTAGAAGCAAATAACTTTGGTAGGAATGAGTTTTTCTGAAAAAAAATTGTTTCTTAAGTAAATGTCACTTGCTCCTCACAAAATTATTTTATTTACATTTAATGGAGTCATGTAACTGAAATTTAAAGTTGCTGATTTCCTAATTTTAATCCCCAATATAGTTGTGCAATGTTAAAAAAACAAATGCACAGCTATTTTCTTCACAGTTATTTCTTCTTTAATGTTTTATTTTGCAACAGTAAGGACAATGTAGTTGTTGGATCTTATATGTTCATATCATACAATTATATGTATGAATGTAACTCATACAAATTAATTTTCCTTTAATATAGCACTACACTTTAATTGAATACTTATAATAAAATTTACAGGGTATAACAAACTACATAATTCATAAGACACTGCATAGTATAATATTGTAAAAATGGAATTCCAAAGGTTTAATTAAAACTAACAAAATGTTCATTTATTTTATAATGGACTGAATAATATGTTTTTCTTGTAAAGAATTTGTACATTACTCATGCAACAGGACAGAAGTTAATCATTAGTTGTAATATTCCTGATAACCTTAAGGTGTAGGAATTTGCACGTAATCATTTTGGGATTATTTTTATGGTAGAAGTACATGGAGTATATGGAACAGTCAAACAATTACTAGACGGTGAGTGTCTCTAGATTTACTCTTACAGACTTTATGTTTAGTCCTAGGAAGTGTGATTTTTCTTGTGCAGTATAAAACTCAGCATTAAACTAGACATACTCTTCCTTTCAAGTTGATTTGTGTTCTCCAACTCAGGGAGCTCAAATTACTATAGTTTACCATTCACCCTTCCCCCACCCTGATTGCCTGGGAGAATAAAATTGGCAAGGAGGGAGTGGATTGCTGGAGAACCCAAGTGAGAGGAAACACAGAGAAAAACCATTGGTTTGAACTGTTCAATGGATTACTCAGGCTGCATGTAAAATTTCCTCATATTTTTAAGTTGTCAGTAAATTGATTTATGATTAATGCTGGGTGAATAGTTCAGAATAATAAATCTGGACTTAATCCATACAAAAGCATATATATATACATATATATATAATATTTCCCCCAATAGAAACAAGTCCTTCTTATTATGTTCAGATCGGACTAATGAAATCTTTCACTCTAAATAACTCATGATTAAAAATAAAACACCTTATCTAGCTCTTATTCTATTTTTCTGAGGCCCCCATGAGATATTTTGAATACATTTCTGAAAATAGACTCTAAGATTCAAGGTAGTCATGTATATGTAAATGTGTTGGCATATTATGAAGTTGCATCATCTATCCTCTTGGTATATTTTTGATCTTTACTTTTAAGCTTTGTGACAGCAGGAATAAACAAAAGCATAGACTAAAAGAGAAAAAGAAAAATCATTGTAGAAAACATGGAAATTTCTTATTATAAAAGATCACACACCGAGGTATGATTGGATAGAAAGATATTTAATACATTACAATATGGTATTCAACTGGATTTTCATTAGGTTGTACAA
Organism: Sorex araneus; assembly: GCF_027595985.1. NCBI lineage: Eukaryota > Metazoa > Chordata > Mammalia > Eulipotyphla > Soricidae > Sorex > Sorex araneus. Next base: position 175,878,847 of record NC_073303.1, on the reverse strand, counting down.
ATTAAGAATAAGATACAAGAAATATCAGTAATTCAAATTAGTACAACAAAGATCTCCATATTTAACATAAAAATGCTTTTTTTTAAAAAATGGCTACTTTTAAATGAAGCACCATAAAAATAACTTTTAATCAAATTCTTATAGAGTGTTTTAACTAGATTGATTCTATTTTAGGAGAAATATTTATATTTATTTTGAAATGTTAATATATAAAGTATAACATTTTACTTTTTCTAATTCTACTAATTGAGATTTTAATCTCAGTTAAATAGTAATATCTTTAATGACAGTTTAATACATAAACTACAAATAATAAATTTTAACTAATATAAGTCTAAATATATTGATTGATTTGTCCTCCGAAGAAATTTGAATATAATTGAATTTTCAGATAAAAAATAATTTTACTTTTGAGTGGTACTGTGAATACATATACAAGTGAAGAGATAAGTATATTTATAAAACTTAGGTTATTATTCTGGGAAACACGTGAAACACTACAGTTTTCTTATATTTTATAGAAGTTATGCTAATTTTTGTTTATATTTTTCCTGATTAAAAATCAATGTACTTTCAACTTTGTTGAAATATTAACTCCAAAACATCTTAAATATTACACTCTGTCAAAAAAGTCATATCTATGTATCCATTCATATTAAACTACAGTGAATAATATTTGAGAAACCTTGAGCTAATAGCTTTAGAATTTATTGGTTATTACCATGACCTCCACATTTTAATCCTTAATATGACAAGATATCTCCTCAATTTACCTAGCAAGCGTTTTTATGAAACACAATGAAACTCAAAATAAGTAGTTAACATAAGTGTATTTTCTAATTTCTTTAAAACGTACTTCAGTGATCACATCTTAGCAAGTGTTATTTAATATATTCCTTCCTGGCACAGATACTTGCTTAGCATCACTATAAGAATATATAAGTAAGTGTAACTGAATGAACAGCATAGAATCAGAGATAAAATAAACTGGAAAGTTACAAATAAATTGCTTTGGATACCTAATGCATTCTGTAAAGTAGTTTCGCTACCTTACAGAAAGCACTGATAGCTGAAAAACGTGATGGATTGGGTGGGGGAGAAGCATGCATCAAATACAAGTCATCAAGCCCCGAGCATCATATACATAAACTCTCTCTCAGTCTGTAATCACCTTCTCAATCACGAAAGCGGTCTGCATGGACATGCCATTTCCAGTTTTCTCATAAACATATGGCCCACCACAAATGAGACAGTAAGTAGGTGTCATCTATACCTTTCCCTATTCTTACTGCTTTCTTACATGTCTTTATATCATGGAACTTAAGACTGATTTCATGAATATGGGATGCTTTGGACAGGACTAAATGAATCATTTTTCTGGTGCCTGAATAGCCTGGTGATGGTCCGGTTTTTGTGGGCAGATGAAAATAAAAAATAAGTGGACATATATTTTAAATTGTGAAACTAAGAATGAGGCAACGATAAGAAAATCTTCTGAACATGTCCAAATGTTAGTTAGAAATAAGACTTTGGGCTTGAAATATGAAAACAAAAGATTCTTAATTCATTATATGATAAAACGTCCTAATAAACAATCAAAATCACTTTCAATGATCATATTTTTATAGCATACTTGCACTACCAAATACGTTTTCTAATTAGTCATCAAAAATTTCCATAGATTTTTATCAGTATGTTTTGTTTTTAAATCCCTAACCAAATGATGTCTCTACTTTCACCTATTTCCATGGAATGGATTGCTAATTAATAAATGCTTTCATCAAAAATGTGAGTAGACATATGTGGAATATAAAATAACATAGTGGGAGACTAACACCCAAGAGTTGTAGGGATAAGGATTAGGAGGTCTGCCCCACAGCTTGGAAACTGGCCTCACATGCTAGAGGAAAAGGCAGCTCAGATAGAGAAGGGAACACCAAGTAGAGGATGTCGGACGGACCCATTATGGTTCGAAGATGCTAACTGAAAATTGACTATAGACCGAACATGATTGCCACTCAATACCTCTATTGCAAATTACAAAACCCCAAAGGAGAGAGAACAAAGGGGAATGAGGCAGGGTGGGGTGGTGGGGGATGGGGTGGGGGTGGTGAGAGGGATACTGGGATCATTGGTGGAGATGAATTGGCACTGGTGGAGGGATGGCTAAACCATCACTGTATGAGTAAAATGCAAACACATAAGTTCATAAGTTTGTAACTGTACATCACAGTGATTCTCTAATAAAAAATGTGAGTAGAAAATAAGCATTTACAAAATTATACAACATTATAAAGTCAACGCATATATTGGATATGCCAAAAACAGTAACAACAAGTCTCACAATGAAGACGTTACTGGTGCCCGCTCGAGCAAATTGATGAACAACAGGAGGACAGTGCTACAGTGCAGTGCAGTTCAAAGTCAACATTTACAAAAATGATTATTTTCATAATATACACTTTTATATCTTTTGGAAAATTATTTTCAAAGTAAGAAAAAAGTAATGCTTAAACAAATAACGAATGACCAATATAAATAGAAATAGTCTGAAATAATTTTTCCAGCAAGTATCTATGAATAGTAGTAGCAGCAGCACTATTGCTACTAAGACTACCACTGCCAATACTATTTCTCCCTGTTTTTTCACAGCATCTGTCTCGTAGGATAACATTGGTTTGTCCTTCCTCCCTGGCCACAGGGAGCTTGGGTTTGTTGATTGCTTCCCCAACCTCTCATTTACCTTTGCCTCCTGATCAGACTCTGCTGACTTGAAGATCGTTTTTCTCTTCTCCTTAGTGGCCTTCTTATGGTTAGTTACATCAGAGCAAATTACTTTTTTGTATGGACAGAGGAAGACAGTCAAAAAGAAAAGCCTGTAATTTGGGAGTTAATTGACTTGAGATAAAATTATCTCCTGGACATCTGCTCCTAGACTTAAGCCCCAGGTGCCCTTACTGTCTTCATCCCCCAAAGCAGGGTCCCAATGAAGGACTGGATGGACCCAGGGCAAGCTGTGAGCTACCCTGGCATTGAAATGGGCCTAGCCAAAGTGCCATGATGCTTAACTATAAGAGCACGGTCCTGGAAAAATTCTGTCGTGATCCAAAAAGTAATAACTAGAATCAGACTCTGCTAGGATTAGGGATGATTAATCTGGTTTGCACACTGTATTCTTAAATCTGCGGTGAGGTATTCCCAAGAGAATCATCCTACCAACCTAATTGTATCTATTTCTGTGTCCATACAGAATGGCAAATATTAAGAAGTATAGAATTAATATGCTAATGAAGTTTCTGGTCTAAGGAGAGGAGAAACACATGGTAAGTGCTGTTTTGCCCTACTGGGCCGTAGGTGGTCAGGAAGACTTGAAAAACATTGTTTTTGATTCCCGGAAAGAGGCAGTTTGGGAGGTGTGGTGAGAAGGGGTGGTAAAAGTGGTGGCTGCGGAGAGTTGGAGAGAGGCAAAGAGGAAGCTGCGGGCAGAGTGAGAGACAGAGTTAGCGAGCAAGAGTTGGAGAGAGCATTGCATTGTGGAGCAAGTTAGAGAGAGGGTTGGAGAGAGCTGAGAGAGAGAGAGAGAAAGAGAGATAGAGAAAGAGAGAGAGAGAAAGTTGCGAGTTGGGGAGAGAGTTGTGGCCAGAGGTGGAGAGTTGTGGAGAGAGTTTTGGAGAGACGGGAATGGAATTAACGACAACTAATCACCAACCTCTTGGCCCTCTTCCCTCCTTTGCTGGCCCAAGGTGGCCATCCCAGGTGGGGAAACAGTTCGAAAGCACCAAACTCGAGTGGTGAGAGAGAGACGCCCCGAGAGCCAAAGCACATCCTTTCACGTAAAGGGGTTTACACAGCTCAGCGCTACGGTATATTGCTCTAGTTTCTCTACAGCCCTTATCTTCTAGATGGGCTCGCTCATTCAATAGATTTCTAATATTTGTTGTCTTTTTTCCCTCACAGAAAGTTGGTTGAAGGAGAGTAGCTTACTTTTCATTGTTCTCTATTTTTTCCTCTAATGTCTAGCTTATAGCACATATTTAGTACATTTGATATATATTTGCTAAATCGATTGGTAAACAAAGAATTTGCTTAGACAATTCAAATAAAGCTCTTTGGATCTTAAAATATTTTATATAGGTAAAATAAACACAGAGCCTGGAAGAGAAGTAAGGAATACATCTCTGCTGTTTGTAATAATTTTAAATACATTGGTGTACTCTACATTCTGATATCTCAGATTCAAATATTGTGAGTTCCATGTATTATCTACAATATATGTCCTAAGTCAACATTTTCTGTAACATGCTTAATACATAAGTCAATAATCATATTTCTGAAAATGTGGACAATGATATATAAGCATTAAAAAATGGTTCGAGCAATAGTACAGCATTTTGAAGGGTGCTTGCCTGGCAGGCTACTTTGATGTCTTTCACTTCATATGTCACCTCTCCAGCACTGCAAGGAATAATCCCTGAGTTCAGAACAAGGAGTAACTGAGTACCACAGAGTGTGACCCTGATAATGAAAATAACAAAAACAAAGAAAGCTCTGGTACCTAAAAAGAAAGAATAAGTGACAATGAGAAGTATATATGCTTAACCCATGAGGAAGATAATAGGGGTCTTACACCCACCACTTGAGTACTGCCACTAATACGCCCCTGGGTAGAAGATAATACACAATACCAATAGATTTGGTGTTACTGTTTTTGGCATAGCTAATACGGGATTGGAGCTATAAAAGAGGGTAGGATGTTTGTTTTGCACGTGGCAAATGGAGATGTTACTGATGCAGCTCCAGCAAATCGGGACGACAGTGCTACTTGCAGAAGGAATATGAATTCACCAAATCCAAGTGCAATCCAGGAACAACAGCTGAATAAGAGTTTTCATAGGTGGCCCAGAAAAATTGGACAAGATTTCAGTGCAACTATAGAAAGAAATGGACAAGAGGTGGAGCCTATGGAAAAAAATTGTTTCTTACCAAAATGAGTATTTGTATGTTATTTCTAAGAGTAAAATTTGACAGATTTTTAGAAAAGTTGTATTGTTGCTTCATAACAGAGTCCTGTGGTCCTTTAGGGCATGCTCCAATTTTTGCAGGAAGAGAAAAATGACTGAAAATCATAAGGCCCATAGGAAATATTTCTTTGAAAGCAATTCTGCACAGTATTCCATAACACGTCCACTCAGCACTCTATCTCAGTCATTTGACACTGTAGCACCTAAGCTGGTTATTTAAAGACGGCCTCCAGTCATCCTGAATAGGCTATGTTTAGTGTGCTCTATTTAAGTCACTGTCACTGTCATCCTGTTACTCACCGATTTGCTCGAGCGGGCACCAGTAATGTCTCCATTGTGAGATTTGTTGTTACTGTTTTTGGTATATCGAACGTGCCACAGGTAGCTTGCCAGGCTCTGCTGTGCAGGGTAGATACTCTGGGTAGCTTGCCGGGCTCTCCAAGAGGGGCGGAGGAATCAAACCCAGGATGGCTGCCTGCAAGGCAAACGCCCTACCTACTGTGCTATCGCTCCAACCCTATTTAAGTAGTTGTGTTTAAATGACGCGAGGAAATGGAAACATATCCCCTGCTCATTTATTTATTTGTTGTGTTTTAAACTAGACAAAATTAAAACAGAACCGTGTTGAATATTGAAGTGAAATAACTAAATTAAAAGTAAGCTCTTCATGATATTTATGCAGTTTAGAAAATACTAAGTCAACAGTGATTAATTTTAGAGCTTAAAATAAAACATAAGCAGCGAATTACAAAAGATAAGAATGCAAGACAAACACCCTACCCCGCTGTGCTATATTTCTAGTCCATAATGGGTATAAAGTACACTTAATGATTTAAGTAGTTTCTGGATATAGCTTATAGACATGTTAAATTAGAAGAAAATAATTTTTTGCTGATTGGTATGACCTCTAAAAATGGGATTTTGTCTTTTCAAATCTCCTTTTTTACATTAGTTTTTTAATTTAAAACAAAGCTGTGTCTTTTTGAGTTTTTCCAGTTCAATATATATGTCTCAACAAAGTGATGTTCATTCAGTGGTAAGGACTAATACCTAAGACCTCAGAAGATAAATGCCCCAGGATATGTCATACTTTCCCCTTCAAGTTTTTCAGTTGAATGGAGACTTGTACAGAAAACAATGGTAATTTCATCTATGATATGTATTTATGTATATATACACACATATATAGGTATATATCTGTGTGTATATGTGATATGTCTATATATATGTGAAATTCCTCAGTTATCAGTTTGGGGTATGTATTAAAATGATTTCAAATATGTATTGTCACATTTATTGAATTACTAGCAAAACAATGAAACAGTGGTCTGAAAATCAATTCAGAGGAAAATACTAGAATGTAGCTGCAGAGACCTTTCATGTTTAAAAGAAGGAATATTTATCTTTCTTCTATTGACTGTAATGCAGAAGATTGTCAGCTAGTGAAGCTGAATGAGACTGAAATAACTAAGTATATCACTAAACCATTACTTTGCATCTGTTGTTTTCCTTTTGTTAAAACTCTTAAATAAACTAAAAGTTTATTTAATCATTGAGTATGTACGACAGAATTTTACTTTGAAAAATCTACCAAGGTGACTCACAAAATTTGTAACTCAAGTCCAACCACACATTAAGAAGATCCTAAAGCTAAATAACATATTACTGATCACAGTGGCATAAGCAGTTGCTTTTGTAGCATTTGCTATACTTGCCTAGTAACAAACAGCACACTAAAACACATTTTTCTCATTGATGAATTTAATCCATACAATTCAACAGCAGGGATGTTAAGAAACTCTTTACAATGGTGAGATTCAATTTTCATTTGAAAAGAAAGGTTTTGTGTTGTGTTTAGATGCACCTCCCAGCAAAAAATACGGTGAAAAGAAGCACATTACCCAATTCCAATATGGCCACTCCTGAGAATGATTTTGTGCAACTTCCTTAGAGCAGTAACCAACCTAGATGACAATATTCTTACTGGCAACAGCAAGATTTTGAATCACTGCCTGTTTCTACTACAGAGCAGGAAGCAATCATCACATTGAGAGTACTGGCTAATGCACAAGTAGGAGAAAATGACTGTGAAAGGGCTTTTGTGACACTCTCTTCTGCTGCCTGGTAGAAAATCTGGGGTCACAGCCAGTATATAAAAAGATAGGATTTCGTATTCAGTGTGAATGATTGAATTGCTCCTTCAAAGGAAGGGTTGCTTTAGAAAGGTTTTTGATCCTTCATTGGCTGAGAAATGCTCGAAAAACCATTAGATGCTATCAAAGCAAATGTACAAAGGGAAAAAAAATCAAAACTTTAAGCAAAGTAATTTTAAGTGAATTAATTTTTGCTTCTAGTAAGTCAATTCATGGTGCATTTATGGACACCGTTTGTACTTCAGATATGAAAAGAAAGTGAGCAGAAACAAAAACAAAGCATATATGATATGTTGAATATAATTTTTTAAGATGTAACAAATAACATATGATGCTTTTACACACACACATATACACACACTATCCTAGTATGTTAGGAGATCTCTTAGAAGATATATCCATTCCTGTGGAGATTTGTGAAGTGCCTGAAAATAGAGCAGTTCCTTTTTCTTTACCTACAAAATTATAGGCCCTCAGACCAGAGAAGTTTAAGTGCTTGCTTGCATGCAGCCAATCAGTGTTCTATCTTCAGTACAGAATATGGACTTTCAAGCACCACCAGGTATGATCCCTGAGCAAAAAGCCAGGAAAAAACTAAGAGATTTGACATACATGGTTCACTTCTCAAAGACACACACCAAGCAATAGTCTACCTGCTGTCATGGAAAAGATTTTTGAGAATTTTATCTTAAACATTGTAGGTTATCATTGGATTGTCCTTTGTCCCTTGCCACAAAGAGTTTAGGTTTATCTGATAATACTCTCTAAACATTTTAGGACAACATTGGTATGTCCTGTTCCCCTTGCCACGGGAAGCTTAGGTTTATCACAGTGCTCCCGAGGCACTTTCATTCCACTGCATTTATCTATAAACTCCTCTCCATGCTTTCTTCCCCAACCGGTCTATCACGTTTTCCCCCTAATCAGACTCTGTTAACTTGTAAGGTCAGATTCCTCAGAAATCTATGATTTTATATGTACGAGTGAAATATTGTCTTTCTCCTATCTTTATGTCTTTTGAATAGATTGGTTTAAAGCAATGTCCTTTTTGTATGGACAAAGGAAGACAGTCAATATTATGCTTTATAATTTGGGATTTAATTGGCTTTGAATATCATTCATTCCTGGGCATCTGCTTTCTTGACTTAATCCACAGTTGCCCTTAGTCCCTAGCACCCCCAAAGCAGGGGCCTGACGAGGGACTGAAAGGATCCAAGGCAAGCTGTGAGCTACCCTGTCATTGATATGGGCCAGACCAAAGCCCCACGATTCTTAACTACAAGTTAAGAGCTTGATCATGGACAAATGCTGTTATGATCCATAAGCAACGACGAGACTAGAATACTGCTAAGGATAGGAAAGACTAATCTGCCCTGAGCACTGTAGTCTGAGATTGAGATGGCCCCAGGAGAGCGATTCTATAAAGCTTAATATATCTCTTACTATATCCATACAAAATGATTAATATTATGAATGCTTATATGTTAGTTGGACAAGGAGAGGAGAAACACACGCATGGGATTCCGCCCTTGGGTTGGTCATCCTGCTGAAAGATAATCTGTCCTAGAAGCAGCATCTTCTGAGGGAAAGAACTTTACCCCTATTGATTGTGACCACACCTATGTGTAAGTCCCAACCCCTTAAATGCTTGGAGATTTAACTAGGCTGTAAGAGTGGGCTGGGGGTTCCAGAAGCCAGATCGAGATTCAGATCAAGAATGCGAAGGAGAATGAAGTAGCATGGGGGAGGAAGAAGCAGGAAGAGAGTCAGAGGAGAATGGAGAAGGGAATGGAATAAACGGCAACTGAGACCAACCGGCCTGCCCCTCATTCCTTCCTTCACCTGCCCTTCAACATCAACCTCCCCAAGATGGGGGAAGCAGCTCAAGACTACTGAACGCAGGCAGCAGGCAGCGGGGGAGAAATAGAGCGCCATTGCCCTGTGCCCCCTTTTTTGTGTTTACACAAAACATGTTTTGCAGGAATATAATTTCACATGCATACAAACACACACTAGGCCATTGCTACTAAATAAAACTAACATATGCTGTTTTATAAATATTCATTATAAATATTAACATAGCGGTAACATATATAGGGTTTTACTTATGTGACTATGTGATATGCTGTACTTTGTTTCATGTGCTCTATAATTGTATGCAACAGTCATTCAAATTAAGGTAGTGAGTTTTTCATCCTATGATTTGTGCATGAAATTTTCTTTACTTTCAGATCAACTATTACATTACTTTCCAAAATTAAGGTGGACAAGAAGAGTTTGTTATGATGCTGTATTTAATATAAACAACCTCTGGTCACTTATGGAATGAATATATTCACAATTTTAATAGAAAAATAAAATATAATGCATTTCTAATGTGCAAAATATAACCATGTAAAACATGGTTATTCCCAACTGAATTGTCTGAACCAATAAAAATGTTCTAACTTAAGATTTTAAGTTACTCAATTACTAACATGGCATTGGAAGATAGCTGCGAATTTATATAGAGAATAAGCAGCAGCTCATTTTTGTTTGTTAAGCTTCCATTTTTGCCTTGATAAATCCAAGAAAATTCAACAGTGCTCAATATATGTATTTTGTAAACGTTGACAATGTTTTCCCCAGGGGAGGGGGATATTCATTACTGATACAGTCAGCACTTAGTTATTACAAAATTATAACTGCTGTATTAAGTGCATATCGAACACTTGTTATTGCTAAGCTACTATGGCTCACATAAACAAATGGAAATACAAACGCTGCAGTATATTTTTAACCACCATAACTAAAGAAGCAGAGGGCTTGTTCAGCAGGTGTGAAATTCCACTTCAAGTACAAGCTATACTAATTTCACAGTTGAATCCTAAAGTTGTCAAGGAGCCCCATTGAGTAAATCTCACATTTGCATGCATTCAAAGTCATTACTGAATGTGACTAAAATGGAATTCGACACCTTTATTTATTTGTTGTCAGGGAATGGATTTTAGATTGGAACAAATTCTAATTGTTCTAGTCCATAGCAATGTAGAGTGATTTCAGTATTGCTTTTACTTGTCACAATAAAATGTCCATTTCTTAAATACTTTCCATAATTTCACTCAAACTCAGATATACAATGTGTGATTCTGACATTCTTAATTTATATAGTACCATGTAATAAGATATAGTTCATCATTTCACTTGACTTCTGGGAAGTTAGCAATATGAATCCTTTAGGTTATGCTTAACATTTTCATGTAGAAATGTAGGGAGCCATTTTACCTTACTGATCTTATCCTATCACCATTTGTTTATCACTAGCTAAGGCCCATGCCACACCTAGCAAAGGTTGCCACTCCTGATCTTACTGATCCTATCCTATCACCATTTGTTTATCATTAGCTAATGCCCATACCACACCCTGCATTTCTATTGTGGGTCCCTGCATGCATACTATACCACCCCCTCCCAGCAGGGAGGTATAAATACTGTAACTGCCATAGAATAAACACCTTTTTCTCCCTCCCCTGGGCTCTGTGTCTGTTCATTCGGCTGCTTCCCCTTCTCAGCCCCACGGAGGGTTCTCCCTGCTGAACAGGACGAGACCTCCACATCAACCTCCACACAGAAATATTAACTTATATTAATATAAAATACAATGTAAGAGAAACTTTTATACTTTGTGAGCATGAACTCATAGACATCAAGAATCATCCTTCAGAAATATAAAATTGATAATGGAAAGATAGAATTCAACAAAAAAATCACTACTTTCTGATGTTTAAAAAAACCTTATACAATTACAAAATGTCATAGTATATAAAATGGTAGTTTTCTTTTAAGTGTTAAAATTAATGAATTAAAACACTTTTTATGGGCTGGAGCAATAGCACAGCTGGTAGGGCATTTGCTTGCACATGGCTGACCTGTGTTTGATTCCCAGCATCCCATATGGTCCCCAGAGCACCGCCAGGACTGATTCCTGAGTGCAGAGCCAGGAGTAACCCCTGAGCATTGCTGGGTGTGACCCCAAAAGCAAAAAACAAAACAAAACAAAAAAGCACTTTTTAAATTTATTTTAACTTCTGGGCCATACCTGGCAGTGCGTTGGGCTCACTCCTGGCTCTCAGTTCCAGTGACACTTGTGCTGGAATAGGGGACTAAATATGGTGCCAGGGATTGAATCCTGGTTGGATTCATGCAAGGCAAGCATCTAACAGTGTACAGCTTCTCTATGTTGTTGGGAGAGAAGGCTGTTATATTTTGACTATTGATATTTTAGTATAAATTAGTCCTCACTGAATGCAATCAGAGAGAAAAACATAAATAAAATAATTGATTTCTTATCACTCATTATAAAGTTTTATGTTGAGCTAACAAATAGTGAACCGAGAAGTGAGAATCAATACATTGAGTGCCTTTTAGCATTGGGGTGGCATAGATGAATAATAATAATTGTTGTTATATTCTATTAATAAATTTTAAGATTAGCTTTGCTCCAGTCTCTGTTGAAAATTAAATAAGCTGTGACATCATTATCTCAAACTGTCTCACAATATACATTTGGCAATCAGATAATACATTTTATCTCCAAACTCTTAATAGATATATACAATTTTTTAATACTGATATAATGATCATGGAATCCAGTGGTATTTAAAGTCCTCATTGTTCAATGCTTAATAGCTTACACTACAAATGTTATAACTCTTTCTACTATAGTTTTTTTTTTTAATTCTGTACCATAAGCATGTAAATCTTTTTCATTGCTGGAGAGAAATGAATACTATTTGCTGCATATGATGAAGTAAAAGGTTCTAGGAAGAAAGGGAAAATGTAAGCAGTGCATTAATTAGAATGGATAACTAGAAAATAAAGAACGTTTCTTATCTCAGACATGGAAGCAGTGCTAACAACATGATAGAAATAGAAAGACACAGTCTATATAAAAGGCAATGGTTGCTGAACTTGGAGTCTAATTCTTTAGAGATAAATACAATGCTGGCTACATTCTTGACCAACAATTTTAAGGTTAGGAAGAGAAATAATGCTAGTGCAGGCAAATGACTGGGAAGGTAATTATACTATGCTCATTAACAACAAATGTAAAATATTATGTGATTTAGCTTTAGATAGGGAAAATGCAGGAAAACAGATTAAAAAGCATATAAAAGAAAGTTGCTGCTATACAGGAATAAAATAGTAGAATGGAAGTAGTTTGAAATCTGAACTTAAAGTAAATTGGTTGCTGAAACTGGGCTGAACCAGGATGTTTCTGAGCTGCATTTTCAGTAGAACTCTGACCAGTATGAATTCAAGTTCTGGCCTTGTTAAGGAGCTATCTGGTTTCTCCTTAACAATAATCAAAGATATTTGATTCTTGGTTACATGATTAGAATTCCAATTTTCTTTAATTTTTCTTTTCAATAAAGCGCTAAACAATGGTAATATCTAACTCGAAGAATTTCAATGTAACAAGTAGCTTTGAGTGAAATTCGTTCATCTGTACTTTTCTGAGTGACAGAATGGTAATGTTAGAGCTAATATATCCATGATTATGAATAACCTGCAATTTATCCCGTCAATGGTCAGATACAGTGGAGTGTACCATGCATGCCAATGTGATTTGTCATAAATGTTGAATGATGTGACATTTATATTATAAAATTTTCTGTCTCATTGTTTGGCGGATCCTACATTTGCCTTAAGAAAGCTAAATATCAAAGTACCTTTCAATTTTGTAATAAATATCTGCAGTTCTACACCTTGTGCTCTATTCCTTTTTCACTCTATTTTATTTTGCTTTATTCTGTCTTGTGCTCTCTGATTCCGTCAGAATTTGTGACCTTTCAAGGAGTTTGTCTTTGTTTCTATTTGGGGGTTTTTACCTGTTTTTTTTTTTTCATTTGTTTTTATTTCAAAATTATTAACATTTTAATCTTAAAATCTATTAGTAGGAAGTAACACTGGTGCTCAGTGTTGACTCTGCTCTATGTTCAGGAATCACTCCTGGCAGGGCTCACAAGGCCGTATATGGTAACAGGGATCGAACTTAGCTCAATCATACGTAAGAAAAGTGACCTACCACTCACTTTCTCACCAATCCTCAAGACATTTTTTTTTTAATTTTTAAGAAGTTTTATTGGATCACCATGAGATACATTTACAAACTTGCATGATTACATTTCAGTCACAAAAATGCTCGAACACCAAATCAAATCAAAACAACAATGAGGTATCAACTTACACGCCAGAAATTAGAAAACTACAGTTTTGTAGTTTTCTTTGTAGAGGTCCTTTACCTCCTTATTACCTCCTCGGCTGATTCCGAGGTATTTGATTTTCTGGGGCATGATTGTGAACAGGATTGCTTTTTTCATGTCACTTTCCTCTATCTCGTTATTTGCATATATGAAGGCCATGGGTTTTTGGGTGTTGATTTTATAGCCTGCGACTTTACTGTACAAGTCTATTGTTTCTAGGAGTTTCTTGGTAAAGGTTTTAGGATTCTCTAGATATAGTTCATATCATCTGTGAATAGTGAGACCTTGATATCATCCTTTCCTATCTGGATGCCCTTAGAGAGGACACGAGGAAATGGAAACATATCCCCTGCTCATGGATAGGAAGAATTAACATTGTCAAAATGGCAATATACTCCCCAAAGCACAACAGATTCAACGCGATCCCTATAAGGATACCCATGAGATTCTTCAAAGAAATGGATCAAGCACTCCTGAAACGCATATGGAAAAACAAATGCCCATGGATAGCTAAAGCAGTTCTTTGGGAAAAGACGATGGGAGGCATCACCCTCCACAATCTCAAACTTACTACAAAGCGGTAACAATTAAAACAACATGGTACTGGAACAAAGGCAGAGCTGCAGACCAATGGAACAGGGTGGAATATCCCTAAACACAGGCCCAAATGTATGAACATCTAATCTTTGATAAGGGAGCTAGAGATGTGAAGTGGAACAAAGAAAGCCTCTTTAACAAACGGTGCTGGCATACCTGGACAACCAGATGAAAAATATGGGCTTAGACCTCAACCTAACACCATGCACAAAAGTCAGATTAAATTGATTAAAGACCTAAATATCAGGCTAGAATCAATAAGGTCCATTGAAGACAAGGTCGGCAAAACCGTCCACAACATTGAGGCTAACAGTATCTTCAAAGATGACATGCCACTGACTAACCAAGTGGAAACAGAGACAAACAGATGGGACTATATTAAACTAAAATGCTTCTGCACCACAAAAGATTACAGTGACCAAAATACAAAGACAATCTACAGAATGGGAAAGAATATTCACCCAATACCCATCTGATAAGGGGTGATATCAAGGATATGCAAGGCACTGTTGGAATTTGCAAGAAGAAAACATCCAACCCCATCAAAACATGGGGTGATGAAATGAACAGAAATTTCTCAAGGAAGAAATACGAATGGCAAAAAGGCACATGAAAAAAATGTTCTTCATCACTAATCATCAGAGAGATGCAGATCAAAACAACCATGAGATACCACCTCACACCACAGAGACTGGCACATATCCAAAAGAACAAAAGCAGTCACTGTTGTCATGAATGTAGGGAGAAAGGGACCTTCCTACACTGCTTGATGGGAATGCCGACTGGTTCGGCCCTTTCGGAAAACAGTATGGAAACTTCTCAAAAAAGTAGAAATTGAGCTCCCATTTGACCCAGCAATACCACTCCTGGAATATATCCCGGAGAGGCAAAAAAGTATAGTCGAAATGACAACTGCACTCAAATGTTCATTGTAGCACTGTTTACAATAGCCAGAATCTGGAAAAACCCTGAGTGCCCGAGAACAGATGACTGGTTAAAGAAACTTTGGTACATCTACACAATGGAATACTATGCAGCTGTTAGAAAAGATGAAACCATGAAACTTGCATATAAGTGGATCAACATGGAAAGTATCATGCTAAGTGAAATGAGTCAGAAAGAAAGAGACAGGCATAGAAAGATTGTGGAATACTTTATATTCCACTCATCTGTGGAATATAAAGTAACAGAATGGGATACTAGCACCCAAGAATAGTGGAAATAAGTACCAGGAGGTTTGCTCCATGGCTTGGAAGTCGGCCTCACAAGCTGGGGGGAAACAGCAACTCAGATAGAGAAAGGACCACCAAGAAAAGTGTGGCAGGAGGGCCCGCTCAGGATAGGAGATTCATGCTGAAAGTAGACTATAGATTGAACATGATGGCCACTCAATACCTCTATTGCAAACCACAACACCCAAAAGGAGAGAGAGAACAAAAGAGAATGCCCTGCCACAGAGGTGGGGTGGGGTGGGGGGGAAGGGATACTGGGATCATTGGTGATAGAGAATGGGCACTAGTGGAGGAATGAGTACTCAAGCATTTTATGACTGAAACACAAGCACGAAAGTTTGTAAGTCTGTAACTGTACCTTATGGTGATTCACTATAAAAAATAAAAAATAAAAAAACAAAAAACAAAACAAGAACAACCAGGGCTGATGCAGATGGTGGGAGAAAGGGACTCTCATTCATTGTTGGTGGGAATGACAACTGTCATACCTTTCTTGAAAATAATATGGAAATTCCTCCAAAAACTAGAAATTGAGCTTTCATATAGGACCAAGCAATATCTCAAGAGATTTTTATGAGATGGCCACCTGCCTACTGCACTAAGAGGGCTGCATCTCAGAGATTATTAAATAACTTGCTGCTGGGTACTAGCTTTATTTCCCTGCATGTCACATCACAGGTAAAAGTGAAAGGAAACTAATAAAGAAAACTTTGGAGTCAGACCACAGAACTCAGAAGGGAGAGAGAAATGAGGTCACTTAAAGAAAGATAAGGGAACATGAACTATGGTGGAAGGATATTGGTGCTTTATAGAGGTAGCGGTATGGTAAGATGATTTGAAGAGATGTGTAATTGTACTTCTATTCATATACAGTTTCATAAAACAATGTTACTTTGATAAAAATCAATATTTAAGCAAAGAAACTTATAATTTATAAGGTATATTTTTATGTAAATATGTGTATTCCTCAAAGAGCACTGCTAAATAATATCTGCTATCTGACTTAAAAATAAAATATGCATAAAATGATATCTTAGAACTGTAAAATGTATGCAGTTTATCAATCTCGGTATATTTATTTTGATGGCAATAGGATATATCTAGCATAGAGAACTGGTTGATTTTTCTGGTTCCTGGAAATTAATATTCAAAACTTAATTTTTTAGCTTTTTAATTTTATTTATTTATTTATTTTTTTGCTTTTTGGGTCACAACCAGCAATGCACAGGGGTTACTCCTGGCTCATGCACTCAGGAATAACCCCTGGCGGTGCTCAGGGGACCATATGGGATGCTGGGAATCAAACCCGGGTCGGCCACTTGCAAGGCAAATGCCCTACCCGCTGTGCTATCACTCCAGCCCCAAAACTTTAGTTCTTTTAACTATAGAGAAACACAATTTCACCTACAATTTGAATTTAATTGAATGTAACACACATGTGAGTGGATATTATTTTTATAAAACTGCAATAAATTCATTTGAATTTATCTAGTTTCACTAATTTGATTCATCTTAAAAGAATTTTGCTTTATATACTTATGAAATACAAATTATAGTAAATTTTATATGCCTTTATACAAAGTTAGTAAGATACCAACATTCGTGTCAATGAAATTCATGTCAAGAATGGAAAAATGCTCACTTTTGCTGCCAACTTCTATTTGTGATCATTTACATTTTAATGACAAAATTAGAAAAGATACATATAGGGGCAACTAATTTAAGATAAAGAGTTCAGCATATCAAACGTAGAAAGAAAATTCTCTTAAAAGAATGACAGAGAAAGTCAAATATACCAATAACAAAGCAAAGAGACTGCACCAAAATCTCACACAATGCACAAAAGTCAACCTAAAATTAAAGAGCCACATTCTTTTAAGCTATCCAATCATAAAATACCTAGTCAAATGACAAAACACTTCGTAACACTAGATCCACTATTTTACTGCTGTATTATGTTATTTAGATTGCATTTATAAGGAAAACATAGATAAAATAAACAAATAGAACACAGGAGATTTTCAAAAGTCTGCACCAAAAAGAACAAAAATCCCTACTGAATGAGGAAAATGTCCGCGTGCCATATAGCTGATGAAAAATAACATCAAAGATAATTAATGTACTCATAAGACTCAAGAAGGAAAATAAACTCATAAAAAATGGGGAGAAGAGCTGCTGTCATAGTACAGGATTAGGGGACTTGCTAACAGGTGACACACTCAGGTTTGTATTGCAACATAAATGGTCCCCTGAGCCACACCAGGAATGAACCCTGAGCACAGAGCTAGGAGTAAGTTTTGAGTACAACTGGGTATAGCTTAGATTCTCTCCAAAAATGCGTCAAAGAACTGAGTGAAATTTACTAAAGAAGATACACATATAAGTAAAGAAAATATATTACCAGTGGTTATGAAGGAAATGCACATCAAAATGACAATGAGGTATAATTTCACACTAGTGCAACAGCTTCTATAAAAAAAAAAAAAAGCCCTGAAGTAACAAGTGCAGTCAAGAGATATGGAGAAAAAACTCTTGACTCTGAACAAAGAACTAATTTTGCTAACTTGGGGAGGGAGGAATGATGGACTGAAAGGTATTAATGGACTGTGGGAGAAAGCTACAGGCACTTCAGTGAGAGGTATAATGTGGAGTCACTGTGTCCTAAACACTCCAGCATTTACAACTTTAAAAATATCCATCTGGGGGGCTGGAGCAATAGTACAGCGGGTAGGGCGTTTGCCTTGCACGCAGCCAACCCGGGTTCAATTCCCAGCATCCCATATGGTCCCCTGAGCACCGCCAGGGGTGATTCCTGAGTGCAGAGCCAGGAGTAACCCCTGTGCATCGCCGGGTGTGATCCAAAAAAAAAAAAAAAGATAAAAATATCCATCTGGCCTCTACTGAAATTAGGATGTTCTAACAAGTGAAAAGAAAAGAAAATACTAAATTTACTAGTTTTTTTTTGAAAAGAGAACAATTAACTTATTCTAAATTGTTTAAATTCTGATATAATAAAATATAGGTCTTAATGTCATAATGTTTTTTTTTTTAATTTTCTTTTAAGTTTTTGTCCACAGCCAGTGGTGCTCAGGGCTTACCCTGGCTCTGCACTCTGAGAGAACCTGGGTATCATCGAGGTGCTGGAAATTGAAAAGGCTCAGATGAATGTGAAGCAAGAACCCTACCTATTGTACTATCAAAATAACGCTGTCATAAGCATTAAATTAAATAAAGTAGCTAAATTTTAACTTTTTTTTTTCTTTGTGGGTCGCACCTGGTGATGCACACAGCTCACTCCTGGTTCTGCACTCAGGAATTAAACCAAGCAGTGCTCAGGGGACCGTATGGGATGCTGGGAATCGAACCCGGGCTGGCCGCGTGCAAGGCAAATGCCTTACCTGCTGTGCTATTGCTCCAGACCCTAAAGTGGCTTAATTTTAGAGCAGCATTACTATCCATTCATTTATTAAAAGTTTGATGGTCTCTGGGTTTAGTGTTTAAGTATCGCATCAAATATATCTGATTTCACAGAGAACATCATATGGATTTATAAAAGGCATTTCCACTGTTATTTGCATTTGCCCCTTTCGTTTTGCATTTTTATTTAGATATGACTAGGTTCGAGCGGGCACCAGTAACGTCTCTCATTGAGAGACTTATTGTTACTGTTTTTGGCATATCCAATACGCACGGGTAGCTTGCGAGGCTCTGCAGTGCAGGTTCCCTGACTAGATGGTATTATTTATAATCCTACAGGCAATTTAAAATGAATTTTGGTGCAGTTTTACTTATACTTGCCATTAGATTTAGAAAGCCAGTATTTCTTTTCCTTGAAAAGTTGCCTTCCAGAGTTTACAAGTCAGCGACAATATGACAAATGAGGGAAAGATACACAGTTCTGCTAAACCTCATCTTTGATAAGCGGTCTACGGGGCTCAGGCTTTTAATCTATAAAGTTTAACAGACCTCAAGTGTTGCACTCAAGCATTTAATCAATATTTGATTTATTTTTATTTAGTTATTGTGCAGCTATGAGTCTAAAAAGAAGAGACCTACAGTATACAATCTTTAAGAGAGTCTAGTTAATGTACTCTAGGATTACTTTAACTGGTGCTTAGGTTCTGGCAGGATTTTTAAAAATTAAACTACATTATGGTAAAAAATAGTTATTTCAAAATTGTATAATGATGTTTTTCTGTTACAAATATTTTCTAAATTAAAATCCTAATATAAATACACAACATTTTAAACATTTGTGGTAATAGCAGTGTAGCGTATGCAGAGGGAAAAATGCAGTAATTTCTTAATGAAACTTAATAATATATCTTTATTATACCCCCCTTCCTTGAGTGGAACTTATTTTCAAAGATAGTACATAAATTTATATTCATTAAATACTATATTAAAATTGCTTACAATTTTATTATAAAACAAGCAATACAGAGAATTGTGGTTTTGTCTGATAAGAACTTACTACAAGGCACAAATAATACAAAGTAGATGCTCTTGGAAATTATTCAGAAGATCTTTATAATTCTTCTTGTACTACAGCTCCATGATCTGTAAGTTAAAGTTCAAACTACAATATACTTCTTTAGTTTAGATTTCCTGTGAAAAATCTGAAGGATACCAATGATATTGCTAGAAACAGTTTCTAGTAAAGGAACTTGCCCAAGATCAACTTGAAAACTATTTTCTGACAAAAGTTAGAAGACAAAATTCACATAATATGATAGTTCAAAATGTATACTAATATTCTCCAAGACATTCAAGTGAAATTTATTTTCTTTACCTATATTCATTTCCTTATTATTTATTTATTTATTTATTTATTTATTTTTGGGTCACACCCGGCGATGCACAGGGTCACTCCTAGCTAATGCACTCAGAAATTACTTATGGCAGTGCTCGGGGTACCATATGGGCTGGTGGGAATCGAACCCGGGTAGGCTGCATGCAAGGCAAATGCCCTACCTGCTGTGCTATCACTCCAGACCCTCGTTACCTATATTTAATAGGATTCTACTGATCTCTAATGTATGTGCCATAATTTTTAACCTTTTATATTTATATTAGGAAATCTAGAGGGTGTTTTAAAACTAAATCTGGGATATCTATGAGAACTTTGGTACACATACTATGGTAGGGGCACTGACAGATATTAGCCATTCCAGGTTGAACATTATCTTCTCACTTGATCTTATTGAGTTTGAGCTTAGAATTGTAAAATCACACTCCAAAGAGAGAGTCCGGTATACTGGTGATTATGGGTGTGGCGTTGAAATTATGTCCATGACAAAACTTTATTAATAGTACTGTAAACGAGGTAAATACGTAGCACTGTAGCACTGTTGTCCCGTTGTTTATCCATTTCCTCCAGTGGGCACCATTAACATTTCCATTGTGAGACTTGTTACTGTTTTTGACATATTGAATATGCCAAGAGTAGCTTGCCAGGCTCTGCCAGGGTCTGCTGCGTGTGGGCGGGATACTCTTTGTAGCTTGCCAGCTCTCCGAGAGGGATGGAGGAATCAAACCCAGGTTGGCCACATACAAGGCAAATGCCCGACCCGCTGTGCTATTGCTTCAGTCCAAATGATAAAATATGAAAATAAAATTATTTTTGTGCAAAAAGGAGAGAACATCATATGCCTACAGCATGTCTTTCATGAAATGAAAAATTGTGAACAAAAGTACTTAGTCATCATGTAAATTGCCTATCAAACAAGCATTAGATTGCCATTTAACTTGCCATATATAGGACAAAGAGATAGTACAACACATAGCACATTTTCCTTCCATGGCACAGACTGGTTTTCATGCCCCAAATACCAAGTTTAACCAGGAGTGATCCCTCAGTACAAGAGCCAGGAGTAAGCCTTGAGCACTTCTGGGTGTGACCCCTAAGGCAAGAAAAACTTTGCTGTGTACTAAAAAGCATTAATAGTTCTATGAACCATATTAATCATAAACAATATTTGCCTCATGCTCCCAAAAGCTTTCAAAATTCTTCAGCCATGACTTCCCATCTGCTTTTGTCTCCTAAAATTCTTACTAATTGCAGATGTATGATCATGGATCAGAACTTCACAGCTCATAATGCTGATTTTTTTTTCTGATTGCTAGGACTTTTCATTGGGGTTATAGTTTTTTGCCAGAGTTCATAAGATTTTTTTTAACCAGGAACTTCTTCCCATCCACTCATTGACTTGGATTTTTAATTTCTCTTGAGTCACAGCAAAGCCTGGCAAGCTCCCCATGGCGTATTTGATATGCGAAAAATAGTAACAAGTCTCACAATGGAGACATTGCTGGTGCCCACTCAAGCAAATTGATGAACAAAGGGATGACAGTGCTACAGAGCTACAGAGTCACTCTAATAAAAACTCTATTTTATTTTTTTTTTGCTTTGGGGGCCACGTCCAGCAGTGCTCAGGGCTTACTTCTGGATCTATGCTCAGGGGTCATTCTGAGCAGTACTAGAACACCATGGGAGGGGTACTGGGGATTGAACCCAGGGTAGTCACGTGCAAGGCAGGCTTTCTACATGCTGTGCTATTGCTCAAGTCCCTAGGAAAATACTACTCTCCTTTTTTGGACTATACTCCACAGTGCTCTGAGCGTAGTCTGGGCTCTGTGCTTAGACATCACTCCAAGCAGAGCTCAGGGGCCACATGTGGTACCAGGGATGGAAACTGATTCAATTGTGCTCAAGGCAAGTGCTTCCCCCACTGAACTATTTTTCCAATTCTACTATGCAATTCTATGGAGGAGTAAAACATGACCCTTGCTCTGAAGAACTTCTTAATTGGTTTAGTTAGTGATGCTGTATTACATACTTTAAAAATACTAATTAGACTGAAACGTGAGTGTTCTCACAACAAAAAAAAGATTAACTGTGACCTGATAGCAATATGTCTGTCATGATCATAATCACCTTACCATAAATTAGTGAATCAAATCAATATGATATGCACCCTAAACTTTCACAATATCAGAAGTATATTCTAATTAAATAAAAAAAATAAATATATTTTAAACAGACAAACTCCAAAGTATTCAAGGAGAATATTCAGAGGTGTGAATCTCCTGGAAGAGGAGATAAGAAATTTGAATTTCTTACAGTAAGAGATTTGGAGCTGATTCCTGGGATACTAGAAGCATAGGCAAGGTTTTCTACCAGAGGATTAGCTTCCATAAAACCTTGAAGTAACAAATATATAACTGAGGTGTAAAGGCATTTAACAAAGTAAAATGGGTCTCATTCCCCTGGCCCTGAAAGAGCCTCCAATGTGGCACCATTGGAAAGGACGAGTAAAGAGAGGCTTCTAAAATCTCAGGTCTAGGACGAATGGAGACATTACTGAGATTGCTCGAGAAATTCGACGATCAATGGGATGATGATGATGATGATGATGATGATGATGATGATGATGATGATGATGATGATGATGATGATAATGAACAAAGTACTGATGTTGGAGGTAGGATGTAAGGGAGAGCTAAAAGGTTATATCATATATTTAAGCAGGAATCATAACCATAATGAGCATTGTAAGGCATTGCTTGTAGTATGAATTTTATTTTTATGGATCTGGGAAGCCATTAAGTTTTTTAAACTTGGAAGTAAGTTGGGTGAGATTTATGTTTTTTTAGGTGGTTTTCAGGTTGCTAAATCTTTCAAATACAACATGATAAACTATAAAAGGAAGTTAACAGGCTACAGATGATGAGAATTGCACAGATAACTGGTATGTTCAACAATGGCTAGATGAAGACTGCCGTGAATCAGATTAATATAAATTGTTGGTTTTAGAAGAATCTTTCTTGTCTATGAGGTATAAAATAACTGAGGTGAGAAAAAAAAAACAGGAAAGGGAAAGAGCATACACACAGAAGGTTGATTCCTATCATCTCAGGGTTATTTATTAATCTCCTGAGGACAAATGTCATCTCTATGATTAAAATTAATAACCCCTAGGTGACAACTAGCTTTACTTCTTAACTTCCCAATATTCGGTCTTATACATGTGGCCTCCATAGATAAACTCAGCAATTAATCTTTATTCTGAGACAAATGGCTACTTCTTGTCAGGAGGTTCAATGACAAGGGTTAGAGGCCAAAATGTTCCTTTTGAATACTGTCTATGAACTATGTCATGCGCTGCTCTTTCAAACTATAACTTACCATAAATTTTTTAAAATTTGCCTTTTAAAAATAGTAATTCCATGTGTAATACAACAAACACTATATGAAAATAAAGATATACACAGAGATAAAATGTCACTAATAAAAAAATAAATATCTCGGCAAAAAATACAGGCTTTCATATTGATGGCAAATCTGTAGGCATAATTTAAAGATAAATTTCAAAGAGTTTTAGGATCTCTTTTTATCCTGACTTTTCAAATATTTAGATTGACATCCATTCAAAAGAACAGAGTTAGACAAGATGACACTTCTGAGTTGAGGGATGAATGGATTAAAAATTTTTCAATTTTAATTAAATAATAGAGAGATGCAATTAAATAAAGTAATGTGATCAATGGAACAATACACTGCTTCAATATAATACTGAACTGTGTATCTTTACCTTGCTGAAATTATTTTCATTGATTTTAAATATAAGATTGTAACAATACTCACATTTTTGTTGAAGTTTTTATAGAAACACAAGATCATATTCATTTCTAGATAATAGACCCAAATATAAACAGAAAATCGTACAGCTTTTGTCATCCTGGTATACCTCATATAGGTCATTTTCATACAAATATATGAAACAGATTGGAGACAGTTAAATGAAGACACTTTGGCACATTTGATGAGATTTCAGTTTAAAATAGCAAAGTCATAAAGGTGTTTAGAGATTGCAATCTGAGTATCCAATTTCTTGTATCAGTCTGTGGTACTTGCGTTTCATACTCTTTCACTGGGAATACATATGTGTCCACAGTGAATTACTGTAGTTAGTGTCAGAATATGATTGTCTTTGAACAAAAATATTGCATTTGGACTTTTCATATCCTCTTTTTTTCAGTATTACTTATTTTCTCCTCCGCTCGAGCAAATCAATGAGCAACAGGATTACAGTGACAGTGACAATGATTATAACTCCCTATACTTGTGCACGCAGATCTAACCAAAGCCTTGGCTGCCGCAATCACACGCCACAGCTGTAGCCAGGCCAGCTGCCCAACTCCACTGCTTCAGGACTAATCTTTGTAGATATACCTTACTATCAAAAATTTCAGGAATACCGGTTTTCAGGCTGAGAAATCTGGGGTCTCTCAGCATGGGAGCTGGAGTCTTCCTTAAGAGCTCTGTACTTCTGGAAGTCCTGATAGTCACAGCCACCTCCCACATCTGCCATGTCAACTCTTGACCCAGGTACATACAGATCCTGGAGTTTTTGAAATGACACCTCCAATTCAAAAATATTGACATTCCAGTAGGAGCACACCACATTAGATGGAAAAAAAGGGCAGGAGAGAATGAAGATGGTAAGGAGCATCTTTGCACAGAGCCAGCCAACTGGGGTATGATCCCCCAAATTCCAAATGTCTCCTGAGCTCAATAAAAGTGGTTCATGAGTTGAGAGCAAGGAGTAACCCTTGAGCTCTGCTGGTATGATCCCAAAACAAAGTAGATGAGAGACAAAAAGAAGTCAACAATACTCAATAAACACTAACACAAAAGGCTCAAGTAGCAATGAATAGCTTAGTAAACAAACCCTCAGACAAGGGCTTACTGACCACATGGTGAGATATAACAGTCTTAACAAAATAACGTTTTTCTTATAATTTCATTAGCTCTTTAACTGTAATAAACAATATAAAACTAATTATTTTGTGCTTGGTAAGGGGGCAGGCTCTAAGGGTGGGTCAAAGATGGTATGATGGCACAGGGAAGGTGACAGGGGTGGTAGGATTGGTATTGAAGTATTTAATTCCTGTAACACCTGTGTTATAAAAAGTTCATATACCAGGTTGTTTGAATACATGAAAAAATGTACATGTACACATATATATGTTATATATGTGTGTAATTAGAAAAAGAAAAGTACATAAGCAGCTAAGTATTACTGGAACCAGGGGTGACATTTCATGAAATAAATAATTATTAACTAAGTAGATTATGGTATCCAAAAAATGATAATAAAATATAATTGGTGTTTTGCAATTAGAAAAATATCACAAAAAGTATGTTTATATATTTAAGTTTAATTATTTTCTTTTACTTTAGTTTATTCCTATTATCTTCCTTGTTACAAAGAATGCTATTCATTTGACACTTAAAGGATATTTTGGTGAAAAGTGTACTTTGCCACATGGACTTTTTAGTAGTCTTCAATTATAAAAGAAAATGTAGTCACTATGCTTGGTTGCTTGGTATAACCTTTCTGTAAATAAAATGCACATAAATGAATCTGGAAAAGATAGACAGTTATTGTTAAAATTTACACAATAGAAGAAACCCTTCTTACGAAGATGGCTCCCAAAGCCAAGAAGGAAGCCCTTATCCCTCCCAAAGTTGAAGCAAAAGCCAAAGCTTTGAAGGCCAAGAAATAGTGCTAAAACGCGTCCACAGCTAGAAAAAGAAAAAGATCCGCACGTCACCCACCTTCCGAAGAACCCAAGACCCTGGGGCTGAGAAGGCAACCCAAATACCCTTGGAGGAGCGCCCCCAGGAGAAACAAGCTTGACCATTATGCCATCATCAACTTTCCTCTCACTACTGAGTCAGCCATGAAGAAGATTGAAGATAACAACACACTTGTGTTCATTGTGGATGCCAAGGCCAACAAGCACCAGATTAAGCAGGCTGTGAAGAAGCTCTAAGACATTGATGTAGCCAAGGCCAACATCCTGATTGTCCCTGATGGAGAGAAAAAGGCATATGTTCGGCTGGCTCCTGATTATGATGCCTTGGATGTTGCCAACAAAATTGGGATCATCTAAATAGTCCAGCTGGCTAATCCTAAATACAGTTTTTTTTCCACCATAAAAAAATTATACAATAAAATATCCGATAAAATTAGGCATTTTACTTGTGCTTTAAATAATAAATATTTTTGGTTTGTAGTTTAGAGTCAATTAAAAAATTTTGTAAAATTCTTTTCATATCCTTATAACATTTGCTCAAATGTTATATATTGCCTAATGCACCGGGGATCTCAATTTGGACAATTTTACAAACAAACAAACAAACAAACAAACAAAAAACCATCAAGGCAAAAAGTACAAATTAATTTTAAATCTATTTTATTTTTTTAAAGAATTTAAAGTGATTAAGTAATGTTATTCTCTTCTGCCATAATCATTTGTTGAAATATCTATATTTTAGATATGAAATGTATAATAAAAAGGATTGTACTTATTTTAATGTGACACCATTTAAAAACTTAAGATTTTATTTTGCACATTTCTGCTATGGTATAAATCTTAGTAAATTAATTCTGAATTAATTTAAAATAAATTCATATATTGGAATGGCATTCTACTCTTGGTAAAATTAAAAAAAAAGTGAAAAGTGATTAAGAGTTTGAAAAGAGTTTAATTCCACAATAAAAACAGTTGTTTGGATGAAAAACTGTTATAATCTAGGTAAAATAACAATAAAAAGTAGAAAAAAACATATATTTTTTAACATAGATAAGGCATAATTGCTGCGGAATTCTAAGGTCTTCTGAACTAGTTCTGTACAATGTCAATTTACCTACTAAGCATGCAAGTATTCATGGCACAAACCAGTACACAGGAACTTTAAGGCTAAAGCATGGTTCACTGCATTGCATAATACTGTATCTATTTGAGGAAACAGTAATCATATGTCATTCTGTGATCTACTACACTGTTCTGCTAGTAGTTTCATAAGTAAAGTTGAAAGGTTATTTCCAATATAAATTTCTGTCACAAAATTTCAGTTAAAAGGATGTGATGGAATATAGAAGGCTGAAGTAAAGCAGAAATATATCACTGAAGCAAAAATAAAAAAAATTAAAGATAGATATCTGATGAGAATATATACACATATATTTATCATCAGTTTAATTCTGAAATTGTAAAACCATACTAAATTATTAAAATTATTGCCATGTGAATTTTTAAGTTTTCAGAATGCAACTCTTGAAAATATGTTTCAAGTACCTTTATCTTTTATTTTGAAAGGAATACCTGCTACATTGTACTAAAGTCAAAATTGTGATTAATTTTGTATCCATAAATTTATAACCTATCTGAATATGTTATCTTTAAATTTCACAAATTTTATAGGATATTGATTTTATATGTAGAAAATAGAGATTTTGATAGTGTGTCTGACAATAAGCAAGGAATACGGCATAGAACTAATATAATTATACTCTATTTTTTCCTCCATTTTTGGTAAAAGTTTACTAACAATGAAAAGGAACACACAAGAAAAATTCTAGTATACAATTTTCTAAAACATTGGGTGCCCATTTGCTTATAATAGTCAGTCAAATGTAAGGAATCAGAATATTCATCATGAAACAAAAAATTAAAGGGCACACAATTGTACTAATAATGAAACGCAACCTGCATTTTAGAGGAAACTTAGGAAATGTATAACTTACCAAAGATGGTTCATTCAAGTTAGATATATGGTATGTATTCAAATTTTTTTAAGTTTTATATTGTAGAATTATAATCAGAACAGAACTTAACAAGGGATTATTTTGGGGAGGGGAAGTAAACAAACAGTAGTGAATAATAAATAATATCTATTAAGTTTAACTTTATAGGGTTTACTAAGAAAAATTCATTAACCTACTAATCAGGATTTAATTGAATGTAATATGTAAAAATTAATTTGGTTTCAACAAATTGAGGATCATTTGCAGTGCAATAGCAAGATATATCACAAAGGAGGCATTTATAAATCTTCATTTATATAAGTATTTATATGGTAGATTATCTAGGAGAAGATGTGGTTCATCTATTTGGGAATGGCCATTTTATCATAATCACTTTAAAATAAACTGACCTTTTACCTAATATTATGTAAGTTTCAATCATCAAAGGTAAATATCAGTATGTGTACACATTAAATTAAGATTGTTAAAAGTAGTAATATAAAGTCAACCATGCAGAAGTGCTTAAAAGGTCTTCTAAGATGCATATAGTATTCAATTTTATTCAGAAGTTTAAATAGTTGGGCCAGAGTGATAGCATAACATATAGGGTGATTGTTTTGCACTTCACTGACCTGCATTTGATCTTTCTACCACATATGGTCCCCTGCACCTATCAGGAGTGATCCTTGAGCACAGAGACAGGAATAAGCCTGTAGCATCAATAGGTGCAGCCCAAACACACACATACACAGAGACACACAGACAAACAGACACAAACATACACCTGGAAATCGTCAAATTTTACTGTCAAATCATACCAAGTTCCTATCTACGCTTCTTTCCTGATATACTTCCTTTTATTACTCACAATTTTATTATCAATATTTTATATTTTATTACATTTTCTATTACTATTTGGAAAGTTAGAATATTGAAAATAAAATAAGTATCATATGACATAATTATTTTTCTTATTGTTGGATCTGCCACATTCTGCAGTGCTTGGGTACACCCTACAGAGTCACATCAGGGGGTCTTTAGTGCTGATGTTTCAACCCAAGGTCTACCCAAGGTCTAGGTTTTACCAGTTATCTAGTCTAACATATGACCTACAAACCTGAACTCACACTGAATACTTTGAGATTTGATGCTTTTGGACCTTTAAAATATAAAAGACTAATGAAGTTGTTTCAGTTCTATATGATTTAAATGTTTTCTTTAGATACACAAATTCTTACAACTTTTTGAGAAACCAAAGTCATTGACAATCAGAGAAAAGTTATTATACTTTCTTCTAATATGTTTCATTCAGAATTAAAAAAAATAAAATTTGAACAAATATTTCTCCCTAGAAAACTTTAAACTAGCTATATTAATCTACTTAAATATATTTTTAAAGTTAGGTATTAATGACTCATCTCACAGTTAATGTAAATATTATATCCTCAGAAATATTAGATTTAATGTAGAAAATTTCAGGCTAATTGCATGTACCAGCAACCTGATCTCTTTTGAATGGTGGGCTTTGAGAGAAGATAGATCAATTCAGACATTGTTATTACTGTATTAAAAAAAGAAACAGGAATATCTACAGTTGAACAGAAAAAAATGTATCTTACTAATTCATGCATTAAGGCTAAGGAATAGAAAAAATAATTTCTGGGAAAATTGATTGTCAATCAACAAAGTAGAAGCCAACTAGGTAGTATTCTTACAAAGAGGCCAAAAGTAAATTGATTTAATGTCTTCATGGACCATGACTGTATCATCTTTCTATATGTTCAAGTCTTCAAACAATTAGAAGATAAGAATGTTGAATTTGGTGCTTGTTGATGCCTGAACTTCAATTTCAAACTTGACTAATTTATATAACATTTCCCCTCTCCATCATACATGAAAAAAGTGTAATTTAATATTTTTTTGTAATCTTGCCTCTTACATTCTCCCTATTGATTTAATATGGCTTCCATGAATCAACTTCAACCTCCATGGATCACCTTCCTAAAGTTGTCTGCAAAAGTTTATGTTAATATCTATCTGTACCCCTTGTGCTAAGAAGAAAAATTTACAGAAACAAAGTGGTAAAATATAAATTTAATATAGTTGTTTACATTTGGATTTATAATTATTTATATGTGTATATATATGTATATTATATATACATATATAGTGGAATAATACTTGGCTATAAGAAATATACATACATATATATAGTGGAATACTACTTGGCTACAAGAAATATTGAAATCAGTAAATCTTCCACCATATGGATGGAACTTGAGAAAATCATCCTGAGACAAGTCAGTAAGAAGGAGAAGGACAAATACAGAATGGTCTCTTCTATACGGTGGATATAAGGAAACATACTAGGGGACAACAAATGGCCAAAACCAAATTTATTTACAGAGCTGAATTTGCCTGGAAGGAAAGGCATCTGATAGAAGTCTTTGGGGTAGAAGGAAGCCAGCACTTCTGTGATGGATGCTGTGTTGGAATGATGTACACACAAATTTATTATTAACAGCACTGTAAATCATGGTAGTTCAATAAAAATGGGGTGGAAATATTACTACTAGCATTTTCAAGTTGAAAAAGTGATAAAATTCTCATAAAATAGTAATTCATTTATACTACAATGTCTCACCATATTTTCCTATTTAAAATGTATGATTTTCTCAACTGTCTACAATGAACAATTAGCTGCTCTCTCAATTCTAAAATAATTTTAAAGGAATATACTACAAAATTTACATAAATATTTTGTTCAACACTGAACATACAATGCTTTTAGTTTCTGTTAAAAACAAAATATCTGAATGTATAATCTTAAAACCTGGTTAATATAGAGAGAGAGACTCAGGCACTTGCATTACAAGCCTTTGATTTTCATCTTTGTTGGATCCATGTCCTGGAATATCCCCTGAGCATAGCTGGGAATGACCTCATACACAGAGCTGGGTAGCAACTCATGAACACCATTGGGTACAACACAACCCTCAAC
This sequence comes from Sorex araneus, assembly GCF_027595985.1. Lineage (NCBI taxonomy): Eukaryota > Metazoa > Chordata > Mammalia > Eulipotyphla > Soricidae > Sorex > Sorex araneus. Next base: position 175,847,999 of record NC_073303.1, on the reverse strand, counting down.
CCCAAACTAAATAAAAAGCTGGTAAATAAAATAATACACTTGAATGATTTTATAAAGATAGATGTTTCCTGAAGCTTTGGCTGCGTTTTATCTCTAAAGTAAATTGAAAACTAAGGAAAAAAGTGAAAAAAAAAATGACAGCAGACACACACCTCTACTTTATAATTATATTGCTAGCACTACTGTTGAAATCAATGAGAAAATTCCTATCACCTCTGGGAAAATGAAATACTGAAAAGTGGGTTCATGTGCCTGAAATTGATTGAAACTTAACAAGATAATAGGACTAGAACTATAATGAACAGAACTGTTTTCTGATGTGGTTATTTTTTACACAATGCTTAGTCTCCCAAGAGATATTTCCTTTCTTCTTTCCTCCATTATGAACACAATGCAAACAAACAGTGAATTATTAGAAGCACTCACATTGTCAAATATTGATTGCCATACAGGTATCAAAAAAGTAAATGTTTAAATTTACTGACAGGTCAAGCATAAATAAAAGAATATGACTAAGCAGTATTGTTTGCGTAAAATTAAAGAAAAAACACAAAAATGTTAAAAGTACATAAAAATATAGTTAAAAATGCAGAAGAAAGAAACAGAATTGAAAACACATAAAAACTTGTATTTTATTAAGACAATGCAAATACATTACAATAACAATTATGCTATAAAAGATAAATTATTATATATAGTTTTTTAAAGTATGAGCATTTCCTTATGTTTTTCTTTATAAAATTTCACTGTAACTTTATTTAATTCATACTGCTTTTATAAATATTAAAGAGATGGATGCACTTTTAAAATAATTTGAATCATAGGAACATTTAGGTTAGATTATCACAGTGGATAACTATGAGTTAACATTCTGGCCTTGAAGAAGGCCACATGACTGATAACTGTCAGTGGAATTTCTTCATAAATCAAAGAAGATTGAAATAGCATTGAAATAAAATCATTCAAGCAGGGTCTTGTTTCATAAATAGTACCATAAGCTGAGGGGTAATATCACATGTACATTATTGTTATGTCTGTGGTGTTAGGTAATAATGATTTTGACTGTAATTCATGGTGTGTTTTAGTATGTAGAAGCAATAAAATATTGATCATCAGCATGTCCAGCCATTATTCAGAAGATTAAATCAATTTATGAGCAGCAATAACTTGTAAATGAGTGACCTCCCAAAGGCCAAGAGTAATTTCAGGATAAAGTCATCACATATCTAGGGTTCCTGATGAAAACCAAGTTATTAAAACCTGATATTGAAATAAAAATACAGTTTTTGTGCTTAAATAATATTTCATATGAAAGGCATTGCAAATATAAAGTTATATTATGAATTTCCACAATTTCATTGCACAATAAATTAAAAGTGTGATTCAGTTTCATCAAATAAAATTTAAGGAAACACTATCTAAACATAAGAAAAGTAGGGCAATTATTGATTTAAAAATATAAAATTGTTTTTATTTGGGAAGTAAGATGACAGCCAAAAATAAAGCTTATAAATGTTCCCTACATATTTTCAGTCAGTGTAAATTTATGTGTAATTTGGCTAATTATAATTTTAGATTATAATTAATACATGTGTCAAGGAAATTTATGCTTATTATTAATTCTCAGGGGAGGGGAAAAAGTAATTTACATCTAGATACATAATATAAACAAAGAGAAAATTCAATGATTATTTTGAAAATTGGAGAGCTTTTTTTTCTAGAATTTTGAAACTTTAGCTATTTCCCGAGCCTTTTGTATTACTATAGCGGTTAAGTCGATTAATACAAGTCTTAAAATTAAAAAAAATTAGTAGTACTGAAATAATACTTTAATATGGAATATATATAAAATAAGATTTTCTATGTTAAGAATCAAAATTAACTTGAGATTATAAAACCAACGTGTCACCAGACAGAAGAGTAGAATAATGAATAAATAAGGACAAAAAGAACAATGTATGATGAAGGGAAGTGTGAACTCTAATATGTTTTGGCGGGGACAGACAAGAAATATGTGGATTTATCTATAGAGTCTTTCACCTTTTCTAATATGTTGTGTATTTCACATATTAGACGAATGCCCTTAGGTTTATGCAGCAACTTTGGACAATCTGATGCCATATATACTAAGAAGGCCAAATAGAATATCATAGTATGAGCAAAATCATCATGGATTTTGTTTTGCTTTGTTGTTGTCTCAGGGCTTACTCTTAGCTTTGTGCTCAAATGACTCCTGGAGGGCTCAGGGAATAGTAAGAGCTGTAGAGATCAAACTTGTGTAACCAACCTACTTGACTATCACTCCGATCTTTGCATTTTCTATATTTTAATTGTCTTGATCATACTTGTTCCATTGGTTCTAAGGTTCCAATAGGTTCAGCATTTATATACATATTTTTCTCTACCTCACTTTGTTTGGGGGTTTGGTCAGTTTAGTGAAGCTAAAAACATTTTATTATATGTTCCCCTCATTTATTTAGAGAGGTTACTTAAAATATTTTCTAAAACTTTTCTGTATTTTCTGTTTGCACATGACTTTAAAAGCAAAGACAAAAATGTATGATATATGTCTGCAATTTTTTTGTAATCACTTCACCCAAATAGTATTAACATATGAAAGTTCTATATCTTATGCCAAAAATAACACATGCTAACTTCTGGTCATTTTTCTGTTTGTTGCATGGCAATGCTTTTAAATATTAGAATCCTGGGTTACATATTGGATGGTTTTCAAATGCTCTTCGTAATAGGCAATACAATAAAAATTAAAAATCATCACTGTCATACATAACATGTCACCATCCCTAGTAATAGAAATTAAATCATCATGTTTGCCTACTTTACTCTGTAGCGTTATGTCTATTTAAGGACTGTCTAGCAGTTGTGACATACTGTTATAAATCCACAAGGCAAATTTTACCATATTTTGTTAATGTTGGATTTCTTTCATTTAGGTTTGACATGAAGCTCTGTCACATGGCTTGACACAGAAAATTATAAGTATTCTAGACTAGTTTATATTTTCTGTTACTAAATATTCTGTGGAACAACATACACAGCACAGAAGTTCCAGGTATTTATAAAATTCTATTATGAAAAATAGCTTTTTTTTATAAATATTACTTATATTAAAATCTCTCCTGTGCAATTGTGTTTTAAAGTCTGTGAATTTGGAGCAAGTCTCCTCTCCAAATATCTCTAATTTAGCTATTGACATCAACCATCCCCAATGCTGTGAGATACCTGATAATCTAACATTCATCTATGTATAGCCTGTGCCAGTAGGTTTTAAAAGTCTTCTCTAGGAGATGTATTTGTCATATAATATAACAGAGCAACTTAAGGATATATAATAACAGTGCTACTTCAGGACTTCTTCTATGGATGAAGTACTGTATTATACAACTTATGGTCTTTATTGCAATCTTTACAATATCTGGAGGAAAGGAACTTGTCTCCTTTTTAAAAAAAATTGCAAATAAATTAAAAATAACTCATGTAACTTTCCCAAATTTACCCATTTTGTAAAATCGGTAACAGATTAAAGTAAGTTGCTTTTAAAAGCCAACACTTTTGATGAATACAGCTCACCATATTTGTTTGCTACAGTTTGTTAAAATGTTAGGTTTTTTACACACACTAGATAAAAACTGACATAATAACATGAGAGAGAAGTAGTTCATTTACAAAGAGACAATAGTGTAAAAACAGAAAGTGAACTAGATACTCTAAACCTTGAGATTAAAATGTTGAATAAGTAATATGCCATTATCATTAAAAATAAACTTCCAGACTTTGCCAGACAGTGAGAATTTGCTTCTGTATAGATGCAGAGAACAGTAAACACTTGACCCCAGGAACTTGTGCCACTCAAGAAGCACTTCTAAACTGACCCTCTTATCCATATCATTTTTTAAAAAAAAAATTATTAGTGAATCACATGAGGTACAAATACAGAGTTATAAACTCTCATGGTTCTTTTCTAATAAAACAATGATCAAGTAGCCATCCCTCCACCAGTGCCCATTCTCCACAACCAATGATCCCCGTATCCCTCCCACCACTCCCACCCCATCCCCACCACCCCACCCGCCTCTATGGCAGGGCATTCCCTTTTGTTCTCTCTCTTCTTTTGGGTTTTGTAGTTTCCAATAGAGGTATTGAATGGCCAACGTGTTTGGAGTTTTGGCACACATCTCCAATTCCGAGCGGGTCCTCCAAATACCATTTACTTGGTGTTCTCTTCTCTATCTGAGCTGCCTTTTATAAGCTTAATATCTGATAGGTCCTCTATCCATGTCCTCTTAGTAAGCAGTTCTCCTTTTCTTACTCCTGAAATTTACATGAAACAATAAATCCCCATGAATAGTTAAAGCAATCCTTGGAAAAAAGAAGATGGGTGGTGTCACCTTCCCCAACTTCAAACTCTAAGACAAAACATTAGTAATTAAAACAGCATGGTATTGGTATAAAAACAGACCTGCGGACCACTGGAACCAAGTTGAATATCCTGTCACAGACCACCAAATATATGGCCACTAAATCTTTGACAAAGGAGCAAGAAATGGAAAGTGGAACACTCTTCAGCAAGTGGTGCTTGGAAAACTGGATAGCTACCAACAAAAAAATGAACTCTGACCTCTGTCTAATGCCAAGCACAAAAGTCAGATCAAAGTGGATTAAAGTCCTCAATATCAGACATGAATCTCTAAGATACATAGAAGAAAATGTAGGCAGAACTCTTCATGACATTGAAGCTAAAAGCATCTTTAAGGATGAAACAGCACTTACCATGCAAGTAAAAGCAAACATAAACAAATGGGACTACATCAAACTAAGAAGCTTCTGCACTTCAAAAGAAAGAGTGACCAAAATACAGAAAGAGCCCACATAATGGAAAGAATATTTACCCAATACCCATCTGATAAGGAATTAATATCAAGGATATACAAGACACTAGTAGAATTGTATAAGAGAAAAACCTCCAATCCCATCAAAAAATGGGGAGAAGAAATGAACAGATGTTTCCTCAAAAATGAAATACAAATGTCACATGAAAAAATGCTCCACATGGCTAGTCATCAGGGAGATGCAAATCAAAACAACAATGAGATATCATGTTACACTAAAGAGACTGGCACTCATTCAAAAGAACAAAAGCAACCAGTGCTTGCATGGATGTGGGGATAAAGAGGGATGCTCTTTCACTGTTGGTGTGAGCGCCGAGTGGTCCAGCCTTTCTGGAAAACAATATGGACTGTCCTTCAAAAACTAGAAATTGACCTTCCATATGACCTCACAATACCACTTCTGGAAATATATGCAAAAAAGCAGGATGCAAAAAATCACAGTAGAAATGGCATCTGTACCTATATATTAATTGCAGCACTGTTCACAATAGCCAAAATCTGGAAACAACCCAAGTGCCCAAAAACAGATGACTGGTTAAAGAAACTTGGTATATCTACACAATGGAATACTATGCAACTGTTAGGAGAGATGAAGTTATGAAATTTACTTATAAATGGATAGACATGGAGAGTATCATGCTAAGTGAAATGAGTCAGAAAGAGAGAGACAGACATAGAAAGACTGAACTCATTTGTGGAATATAGAATAACATCACATGAGGCTGACACCCAAGGATAGTAGATACAAGGGTCAGGAGGATAGATACAAGGGCCAGAGCTGGAAGCCTGCTTCATGAGCAGAGGGGAGAAGGCAGATGGAATAGACAAGTGATCACTAAGAAAATGATGGCTGGAGGAACCAGCTGGGATGGGAGATGCATGCCAAAAGTAGATAATGGAACAAACATGATGACCTCTCAGTGTCTGTGTTGCAAGCCATGATGCCCAAAATAGAGAGAGAGTATGGGGAATATTGTCTGTCTTGGAGGCAGGGGAGGGTGGGAAAATGGGGTGTATACCCAGGATATTGGTGGTGGGGAATGTGTACTGGTGGAGGGATGGGTGTTGGATTATTGTGAGATTGTAAACCAAACGTGAACGAGCTTGTAACTACCTCACAGTGATTCAATAAAATTATATATACATATATATGTGTATATATATATAAAACAGCAGGTGATATAAAACTGGCCATTTTGCAGGCGGAAGGAAAGAGCTTAAAAAATAAACAAAAACACAATAAGAAAATATAAACCTAAGTAAGACTGTAAAATTTCTGACCATACAGCTGATCAAATTAGAAGTACAATTGAAAATAAGCATATTAACTTAAGGAACTTAGAATTCTAAATACAATACAGAATGTATCTAATTAATGGCAAAAATATAAAAATTTAATAGCACCAAACACTGGCAGGAAGGTGAATAAAGTGGAATTCTCATTCATTTCTTATAGGCAGCAGAGTGGTATGTAAAATTTAGTGGTTTCTTATGAAGCTAAATTTTAATTTCATAAAAAAATACATTTAGTATAAAATGAAATGAAATGTACATGAGCAAAATTACTGAGGGTAGGGAGCTGCAGTTGCCCTGGGTTTGATCACAAACACCCATAACCCCATACAGTTCACAAAGTTCTAGTAGGAATAGTAATTTAGTGCAGAACCCTGAGTAAATTCTGTGATTACTATGAGCCTTACAGCAATCTTGATCTGATTGCCATTTACTCTGATGTGATTACTTGGTCATACATGTCCATAGTATCATTTCAGCTGAGTTATACACATTATAAGGAATACACACATTGAGTATACTTATTCTTTGAAATGTATTCCATGATTCAAATTTAATTGAACAAGTGTCAGTAAATGTTATGTTCATTTCTGGATTATCAACAAATATTCAAGCATAAATGACATTGTTTTGTTTTGAGGTCTCACCCATCAGTACTCAGGGTGTACTTCTGGTTCGGTACTCAGGGGTTGTTTCTGATGGGGATCCCATGGATATAGAACAGAGAACACTGGTCAGCCAGGTGTAAGACAAGTGCCCTATCAGCTGTACTATTGCTCTGAGCCGAGGAGACATTGTTGAAGGTAATATTTTGGGAAGGATGACCCGAAATCCAAAATTTTTAGGAAGCAAAAACAAAGACACTGGAATAAAATAGACAAACTTAGGCAGAAGTAAAATAAGATGTCTGTTCTGAATAACTGGAAAGCACTGTTTGCTACCCACAAAATTAGGTGCAGAATAACAGAGGGAAGAGATTTAAAGATATCAAGAGATTGGTCTGATTAATACATGGCACCAAATCATCACAAAAATTGTATGCTTTTAATTAGTAGTTGCATTATTTTCCCCAATAATAAATAAAGGTGCGTCTATTTTCATTGTCATTTTATATTTGGTAAAATCCTTTTACTTTCAAAAGAGCTAAAATGAGCTATAGATTGCTAAAGTGATGTAAAAGATCTTACTCTGCAATTATCAGGAAAAAAGAATATGTCATATTAGAAAACAAAAGCCTTCATAACAATTACACCAGGAAAGACAAAAGAGAGTGGCTATAGTCATAGAATCGTTAGAAAATGAGGTGATGGACAATGATAGCTGAATAAGAGGAGCATGACAAGATGCAATGCCTGTCATTCCCACTCTTGGAATAGCCATGGCCTGCTTGTACCTCTCATTAAAATCCAGTTAAGCTATAAGCTAGAACAAACATTGCCCTTTAAATAAAGTTGAAAAACCGTCTAGATAGAAAATGAGAAACCACAGAATTATTTTCATATATTTACAAGAATTTTCTCAACTGTGAAAATCACTTAGTACCTTAGTAAATTAGAATACTGCTATTAATGTTGTTGGAAAAAATGTCATCATCATTCTTAATTTACTTTTAAGGCAACAAATATATTGTTGCCTCAACATTTATTAATCAGACCTCTGCAAAACATTAATAACAATTTAAAACATTGCATACTCATATCTATATTTAAGCATGTATTTAAATACCAGTATTACATATACATCTGCATATGTATATACATATTTGTAACATTGCTTTCTATATATATATATAGTGTCATATATTTCAAATTTGTACAGTGGGTTTTCTAATGGTCAGTATTTATGACTTTCAAGGCCCATATGAAGCTAACATTTTATTTAAAATGATTTAGTGTTCATATTTTAATATTTAAAAAAAGCCATTCTATCTTTTGATTACTGAAGAAAATCAATTTCAAAGCAATTTTCCTCATGTGAAAAGTTGACCAAGGTTGTTCTTTTCTACAACAAAGGATACACGCATATGGACATAGGAGAACTACATGTAAAAGGAAAGAATATAGGAATGTTCACTCAGAAACCGAGGGGGAAAATAGCTGAGTGATATAATGACAATGTCTTATACAAGAAAGACATTTTATGTAGGGTTTTCTCTACCCTCTGGCACAATTACAACAGCTGTACTGTATAGCCTCTATCAGTCATAATCTAGAATAGTGCCTCTTTCTATTAACCAAGCAATAGAGGAGCAAAAATTACTTAGACCAGTCCATATGAGGCATTCTGTTTGCTGCAATGCATTCTGATGGCTTAATTAGGTGGGCTGTGTGACACATGTGGTTTTTTAAACTAGGTTCATCACAAAGGCCATAACATCAAAGCAGAATAGTCCTGGACTCTGCTGCTAGATTACAAATAGGAGTCTCTTCATTGAGTGTCGGGCCGCTCACTGTGTCTGTGAGTTTGCTTCCATCTACTTAAGCAATTATATGAAGCTTCATACTAGTAGACCAGGCTAATAAAAAGTCACAGAACTGAGTGCAGCTGACATTTTCTCTTGTTATTACAATCTCATCTTCAATTGAGTGACTGTTGCAGAAAGTGAGGAATTTAGTTTATCTTTAATACGACTTGCTGGTTTTCAAGATTTGATGGTGTATCACTAGGTTTTTCCAATATACTTTACTACACACAGAAGCACAGAGATAAATAGAACCATATCACAATATCAAATGACATTCAATAAACAAAAATGTAAGAGTAGTAACTGTGTGAGTAAAGTAAATGAAAAGCCTTAGAAAGAAATACTTGGTAAGAATCAAGGTCTTATAATAGCAATGTTTCTATTCTCTAGTTTTAGTAATAATTGTACAGAAAGCATTGGTGTTAATATAATAAAATATAAGATAGACAATATTTCATAAATATATATCCATTACTATAAATGAAAGTATTTTCTTCCTTACTACACTAAAACAATATACAGAAGACTAAACCAGTGACAATCTTTTGTATATAATATTGATATTATATTTCATATATATGCATATAAAATTCAGACAAACAACACTAGCTAATTTAACATTATTTGGGTTAAACTCACATAAGAGAGATTAGTTATTAAACAAGGTAGCACACTATATAATTTATTAGAGGTAATGGTCAAAACAAGGCAACTAAAATGTGAAGGCCCTCCTTTTCATCTTTCTATCTTCATTTTCTTTTTTGACTCCTCCTTTCTTCTCTCTCAATCCTTTCTCCCTTCTTTGTTTCTTTTCCCCATCTGTCCTTCCCCTTCTTTCTTTTATCTTCTTGTTGATTTATTAGAAGTAAAATATTTATTATTTTTGTTTTTGTAAATGTAATATTCATTGATTATACACAATTGTTTGTGAATTCCTTCTTAATTCCTATAAGATGTATAAAAATGGGACTATAGTGATATGACCAGGGTGCTTATCTTACATGTAGGCAATCAAGTTTGGTCTCTGGCAGTACAGTTGGTCCTCCAAGCAATGCTAGGAGTGAACCTTGAGCACAGAGCTAGGAATATCACCAGGTGCGGTCCCAAAACCAAAATTAAAAAGGATGAAACTATGTTATTACTATGTTTCATTTATATTTAGATTTCAGTCAGAAACTCATACTTTTTCTTTTCTTGGTTCTTAACAGGTATTACTTACCCACTAGGAACAGTGACTCATAGGTCAACAAAACAGCTGATAGCTCATAAAATAGTCATTTTTAAAATTTTTTTAAAAATATGTTAAAGGAGTATATTTACATTATGTCAACAATTTCATTTTATTTTCTTTGATTTGCAATACCAAGAATAAAACCCTGGACTGTGGTGCAACAATTTTTCATAAATAAAATATTCATGAGCAGGAATATTTATGATATTCATAAGTTCTACAAGACCCTAGTTTTTAGAGAAAATATGTGTAATCTGCTTTGTATTCTTTTGTAAATACAAATTCAGTCACTTATTGTCTGAATCAATACAGATTCATAGTAATTCAATTAAACTGAGGGCAAATTATGAAATCATGCAATTCACTGCACCTGAATGAAACTTGATTCAAGTAGGTCAAGTGAAGTCAGTCAGAAGATGGTTAAACGCCAGATGAGTTTATGTATCCATGGTTTACAGATTAACAGCATAAGGGAATGCATGGTTTCAACAAGGGTAGACATATATGACCCTTGACCTAGATTATAGAAATGAGAAAAGGGAAAGAAATAGAGGGCGGAATAGAAGAGCTGACAGGCAGCTAACTCGCAGGGGTTAGGAGCCTTGGGCACATTTGTGAGGTGTACAGATATGATAGATACAGATGCAGGGATATAGAAATATGTAATCTACAGAGTTAACAACACAAAAATCACAAGACAAAAATTACAACAACCAAAACTTTAAAATGTGCCTGTCAAGGAGATAGGCTGGGTTGGGTGGGTAGGTGGGGGAAATCTGATGACACTGGTGGAGGGATTATTGTAGATGCTGTTGTGGTGGGGTTGGTGTTGGAACATTGCATGTCTGAAACTCAACTATGAATAACTTTGCCAATCATGGAGACTTATCATAATTTAATAAATAAAAAACATGAGAGACAATTAAGAATGACATAAAATATTTTAATTATATTTTCAATGATTTATTTATAAAATCAGTGCCTTCTTTTTAAGATCTCTTCCTTTTAACAGTGTGACCAATTATATTTTATCCTTTATGTTTATATGAAATAAAAATCACCTGTACATGATCAAAAACAAAATTATAATTAGATTCAAATCTGTTTACCAAATCCTAGAATAAATATATATCATATGCATTTATTCATTTTTTATGAAAAACTTTTTGATAAAGAATAGTTTTAAATTTGGTTTCTGGACATCAAATCCTGGTTTTCTGTTTCAGTGAGTCTGCCCTAAACTCTTGGAAATCTTATTTTTTTGTGAACACCAAAATATTTATGAGAAAAGTAAAATTGTTTCTCAAAAGTAAAATTGTTTCTCAAAAGTAAAATTGTTTCTACAGAAAATATGTTGAGAAACAATGCTCTACATATATAGATTTGTCATATACAATGTGAAGCCAAATCATTTTTGGCTATAGTCACACTACTATCCAGGCATAATTAGAATACTTAAATACAATGCTATTGGACTGTCAAAACTAAATATTACATTTGTAACTAGATATTATGAATTGACTAGTTTTGGAATACTCAGTGCAGTTAAAAAAATCAAACTGCCACTGCACACACATTTAAAAGTTCAAAGTAATATGCATTTTTCAATTATTGTTCAGGACAACTTACACCACAGAAATGAACCAGGTTACTGGAGCAAACATTCCAGTGGAAAGAAAAGTTTACATGCATACTTATGTAAAATTATTAATAAAAATCATATTCTATAGGAACATTTCAAGAGTCTCATGAATTTTAATTTCAAAAATTTGCTTTTCTTAAATGCATTTTTGGGAGAAATGATGCAGCAGTATATTTCATTAGGTCAAATCAATTTAGATATTATCTGCATGGTGTGAAAAATGTTCAATATACAGATTTACTATAATAGGGAAGGAAGTAACATTAGCAAGTCATTCTCAGAAGTCCCGACAAAAATTGCGATTCTGGAATTTTGTTAACAGTTTAAACCTATTTTTCAAAGACAAATCTGTCATAGTTACCAGTTAATTTTAGAAATGTAATTTTTCAAAAATTTGTATTTAGGAACTTTGATATACAACCCTGTTAATAATAGAATTTGCGGTATATGATGTTACGATTCAACACCTACTACCAGGGTTATCCTCCCTTCATCAATGACTCAACATCTTCTTATCCCCCTGCCCAGCCCCTGGCAAAATGTAAAAAGCATTTTTGATGTTATAGTTTGTATCACATGCTTATTATAATGTTCATGCATATAGCCTAGATGTGAATAATTCTATAAAGAAAATGTATATTTGGACTTCAAAAAAATTTACTTTTCTCTTATTTTGCAATGAAAACACTGAAGAGATTAGAAATAGCAAAGAATTCTTAAAATCTATTCAAACTCTGTTGGAAATTTGTAAACAAAGGCCCCTAGTTTATAAATTTATGTGGATTTTATGTATATATTTCCTATTATTTCTATAACTTAATCAAAGACTTGTTTACTCATAATGTGCAATTTAGGTGTTGATGATTCAAACCCTGCAAACTCTTAGCTTCTTGCAATTAACTTCCTTTTGGGTATAACAGCAATGTACTGAAGTGGTGGTGGATGGATGGGTGGGGAGGGCAAGCAGTAAATCATTTCAGACAATTTCACACTCAAGGCTTGTTGACATGAGGCAGGGCAAAGGAAATAACCCTGTCAGCACCTGCATCTCTAATGAAGGACAACTCTGCAGCACACTTGAAGCATAGTGAGGGAAAAATAAATCACATTTAACTTTAAAGTGGGCTGTCGGATTTATTCAAATAGAAATGCAACCCTCTGTGCTTCACCTTCTCCGCAGATTTCCTTTTTATATATCACAATATACCCCGAGACATCAACATTTTCTATCACAGACAGTTTTCAAATTTCCAATTCAACTGACTACCTGTGAAATGTATACTTTAAAAACATATCATTTAACATATGCCTTTCATTGTCTTCCTGACATCTGTTGCAATCAGAGGTGGATGTTCAAAATGTAAAGATGGGTATCTGTCAGATTCCTTTCTAGCAGAGATTTAATATGTGACATAGCCCAGTTACAGCATGCCTCAAGAGATAACTATAGTTGGTTTAAGGCTGTTTTATGCCTGAATGAGATGAGAGGAATTGACAAGATGATCATTAAACACTGGTTTCAATACAGAAGAGGCTGGTTTTAATGGGCTTTATTATACTGCACAAAGGCAACAATGCAAATGAATAGACAGGCCCAATCTCTCCTAGACACTATTTTTGCATCGATCATTTTCTCTTTAAACTTAACTTCCTTCTCATAAACTAGAATATTTCTTGATTTAACTCATCAAGTCATTACTAGTTACCCCTAGCACAATAAGCATTCCACATACAATACTGTCAAATTTAGTAGCCATTATAAGAAATGTAGATGTAGCCAAAATAATTAAAAAAGAAAAAGTGGGTAAATCATTAACTCCAGCATTATATACAAGTGATATTTGAATACTGAATTATAACCGAGTCCCTGTTTCCTTGAAAACTTCTCTATTATCTTGAAAATAAAATATTCTGCATCATCTTGATTATCTGCATTGCCCTTTCACTTTCTGATCTGATATATCTTCCAGCTGACACCTTGCTAATGATAGCTCTCCAGGTTACATTCTCTAGAACACACACTTCTTACTTTTGAGAAGTATCTGACACTTTAACTTATAAATTTCTATTGAAATTAATTTCTGAGAAAGGAGAATATTATTTTATTCAATGAAACTTTGGAAGCAAATCATCTGTATAATAATTTTTAAGTCATTGATTTTCTTGATAATTTCATCTTTATATCATCTGACCATACCAAACTTAACCTATGTGCAGGGCTTCTTCTAAACATACTAAAGCTACAACAACAAGAATAACAAAAAGAGCCAGGTCTTCATTACAAGATTATTGTAAAAGAGGGGCTATCCAAGACTGATGATATATTCTGCAGGATTTTTTTCTCCCTCGCCTGAAAGCTCTGCTTCTAGATGAAGATAGTTATGAAAATGACTTCCACTCTGCAGGTGTTCTTTTTGAAAAGCTAACAGCATATTTCCTCTGACAGGTAAATTACTTTGAAATAATTCTTGATCTCTATGGTCCTGAACAAGAAAGGCACTTAACTTTATGCTCCTCGTTTAGAAGTATCCTTATTTTTCTTTTAAGTTTTTTTTCCCCTCAGAATTGGGCTCTGAGCTACCAGTTTGTATGGAACATTATTAAATAACTAATAAGCAATTGATCTCTTGCAATAAATTTACATATTTTACTGAAAAATAAATGCAAGTACTTAAAACACTGATTTAAAATGTTTCATGCAAGATAATAACTGAAGAACTGACACGTATTGTCAATCTTGACAGGTTTTGACCTCGATGTTCAATTTGTCTTTATGAAATTATGTTATATTTTCTTAAAAAAAAGTAACTTTACATTCCCTGGACAAATCTTTCAATCCTTTCCACACATATATTCTTTCATGTAAAGTTGATTCAAGCAATATTTTGAGATTTCATTAATGTTGTGAGAGATCTTCCACCCAATAAAAAACCTACTCCAAATTTGCAATAGTCAACTGAACAAAACTACATCAGTCTAAGAGTATAGAGTATGGACAAAAAAGAACAGAATAGATTACTGGGCAAGAAAAAGTATACTCAGGACATGATCTTCCTGTGTTTTCACTCTGTTTTCACTGATGTCTATCCAAGTGACCCCTAAGATAATGGAATTATTCTGTTTTGTTTGTCTTCTGATATGTTTGTCTCATTGTCTACTATCAATCCCTGTTAGGTGGAGTTCGAAGATGCCAACCCAACTGACTTTAGACATTATGCATATGTCTAAATCATAGACTGTATTTGTTGCTAGATAGAACAATTATAAGTGGGCTGAGAGTATAAGAAAACTTATGATGTGCATTGTGTATTCATATAACTTTATATCCATATATAATTGTAGTTTTCAAAAGCAATTTTTACATAAATATTGTTTTTCTTGGCATCATCAGGGTCAAAATGTCAATAACAGTCCAGCAATGAACATAAATACAAGGACCAGGATTACCTGAGACTAAAGACCTGTGTGTGATTGTACATAATAAACTATACCTGTACCTAGTACATCCATATTAAAATATATAACACTTTGGTAAATATCAACTTTCATCTTTCAGTCTAATTTTCTATCATATGCAATTCTTTTATGAAATGTGATAAAAACATATGTAAAATGTATTTAATTTAACTACAACTTTTTCTAATAGATTTTTACAAATGAGCATTTGAAATTATATTTTGATATAGTACATCAATCTATTTTTTCATATATATTAATATATAATTTAGTTAATGCCCTATAAAATAGATTAAGAAAAGCCATGCTCAGCATTGTTACATGGACACTTATATAACTGTGACTTAAATGGAGCAGGTCTCTAAGAGCAATAGTAACTATGGTAGCAACGTAGTGATGCACTGAATTTTATTCTGACATTGTGCAGCCTGGTAATTAACATGTCACTATAAAAATTTCAGTTTAAAATATTTCATTTTTTGATGTTTCTTTTCTGTGGTACTGACACGGGCTGTGACTTTACTATTCTTTTAGTATTACACATGTCTTCCCCATTATAATTGCTCTACCACCTCTATAATTCACTTAATTAATATAATAACATCTTGTAAGTTTTAGTATAGTATTTTTTCTCAATTTTCTGCTTCTTGCAAATTTCTAAAGTGCTCTATATTGAGGAATAACATTTGCTCAATCTCTGAAATTTATCATCACACATACTTAACCATTCACACCGACTCAAAATTCCAAAGAACATGAATAATTTTGATTTACAGCATGCATAATAAAAGTTTAATTTAAATCAAAGAATTAGTTGGAAAGATTGGACTAAATAAATTCATAGAATTTACCTGGAATAAGTTGTGCCCAGGACAGTTGGTTTTTCGACAAGCTGAGGAGTAATATTATGGCCCAAAATGGAAAATGTTTCCATTTCATCTTTGTCCCTTTCTTGCATTACACCCAGCCAGTGATACAGATATTATTTTTTTCTGGTAGGAAAGAATGGAAAAGAAGAACGAAAAAATGAAATTAGTTTGAATATCTATTTATGCTGAAAAAATGTTGAAAATATTTGTTCAAAACAGTCCACATACACCCAAATATCATTTTCAAAATCACAAATGTAATAAAAATGAAAGCAATTTGAAAAAATATATTTTACATTAGCCTTTAAATAATGTAGAATTAATTATTTCTAAAACACCCTAATTTAGATATTAATAAAAATATTATTTTCTTCCCATTAAAGCAACCAAATAAATGTATTATTTGCACACCAATGTATTTGCAACATTTTCACTAAGTACACTATTTACAAATTTCCTCTAACAAGCCTCTCACTATAATATTTTGAGGGAAAATCAGAAGACAAAACTAAATGCACATTCTTCGCTCAGGTGCAAATTATTGGAGGCAAGTTAAATCAAATTATAAATAAATGAAAAAAAAAACTCCTTTAAAGTTTGGTTCTGAACAGGGCATTTTATGCCTTATGTATGTAGACCACTTTGGAACCAATGACAATGTATTTGCAGATTTTAACTGATCAGAACCTGAAAGACAATTGCAATTATTGCCAGAATAAAATTATAGGCACGAATTGATAGATCAGATTTGCCTTGGAAAATTGACTATTGAGGGGGAAATTATTTATATTGAGAGAACAGAATAGTTTAATAAGATATGTACTATATTTATAGGCATTACATATGCAACACATGTACATATATATTTAAAAACTGTCCATTAATATTTTCAGAGGACTGTAAAGGGTGTTTGACCTGGGGCTGCCACAATATGATAAAATAAAACTGGGAAAAAATAGGTAAATGATGAGGAGACATCCAAGAGCTTAATAGCAGGTAAAAATTGTGTCCAAATTTATTAGACAATAACACTTATGGGAAATTTAAGGGTAGATATGAAGAAAACTAGTATAGAAGTTACAACAGTACAGAAACATTGATGTGCAGAATCACTGATCCCAGTGCAGACCATCAGTGGCATACTCTTGAGAGTGGATTAATTGGCACAAATTTCAGCACCAGCATAAGCATGTAAGTGTGTTTAATAATGATACTGGCAGCAGAAATAAAACATACGGCCAGTGTCTGGGTGAAGAGTTAGGTGATATTAAGCAAATACACCTTGAAAGATACAGCAGTGACTTAGTTCAGGATATTGGGAAATAGAAATATACTTATTCATTTCAACAAATAAATAAATACAGCACAATATAAAATGCAAGTATCCCAAAAAAAGTTAAGACTCTGTCATTCATTTTTTTTTCTGACAGAGATGCCAAACTGAAGGAAACAGCCATGTTCTTTTTCTAGACCATTTTTGCAAAAACCTATGGTCAATCTATTGCTACTTTATTTTATAACTCATACTGTCAAATTATTAAATTTCCTTTTTGCAGAGTCACCAGTTTTTCTGACAGAAGCTACAAACTACAGAATCTACAAGTCACAAATTATTTGAAGACTATTTCTTCTTTTGTACAAGTCCCATAAGCAATTCCTATTTGGGATACTAACTTTCCTCCTAGGAAATATTTGTTTTCATTCATATTTGTGTTCCTTTCTTCGTCTTGGGACTAATCCTCCTGTTAATATACTTATTCTATACTCACAAGTGACATTTTAATGTCCATTATCTTTAATGCATTATCTGTTTTAAATATCAAATGATAGTAGAAAGTAGATTAGATTTTAGGTGAGCAGAAAACTACATGATCAATTCTAGTCTTCAGATCCTACTAAGTTATTAGTTTTTCCAGAGGATCCTTTGCAGTTATCAACTAAATGTCTTAGTTTATAATCACATTCCCATGATCAGATCGTACAGAGAAAATGCATAGATATATTGCATCTGATAACCTCTGTTTCACTGGGATTTTACATAATGGAGACGTATGTTCTTAATTTCTGCATGCTTAAAATGATAGCAATCCTCCTAACTCTGTCACTGTATCACTGTCATCCCGTTGCTCCTCGATTTGCTTGAGCGGGCACCAGTAGTGTCTCTAGTGTGAGACTTGTTACTGTTTTTGGTATATTGAATACACCAAGGGTAGCTTACCAGGCTCTGCCGTGCGGGCAAGATACTCTCGGTAGCTTGCCGTGCTCTCTGAGAGGGGCAGAGGAATCGAACCCAGGTCGGCCGTGTGCAAGGCAAATGCCCTAGCCGCCAGGCTATCACTCCAGGCTCCTAACTCTAATAATTTATTATTGTGTACACTAGATAGCAGAATTTTATTTCAAACTAAACATTAGTTCTTGATTCCATAAATATGTATTACTTTCTAGTACAACTAAGAATATGGGTGAATTGCCGATTTGTAACTTCTAACTTTTTGAAAATTTAGACTGAGTACATTAATAAAATTGTATAATACATTTATTGAAGTAGATTTTCATGTAAGTGGTTACTTGTATTCTAACTATCCCACTAACAATTGGATATGATTTGTAATCGGTGGCAAAGTCTTAATGAAATAAAAGCCCTTATTCAATATTCATAATCTTTGTTTTGCTTTCTGGACCACATCTGGCAGACCTCAAGGTTCACTCCTGGCACTGTAATCAGGGGTCACTCCTGCCACTGCTCAAGGTACAAAACGCAATGCTGGAATTGCACCTGGCCTGACCAGATGAAAGGCAAACATCTTACCTAGTATCGCTGTTGCCCAAAGATTTTATTCTACTTAACAAGGTAATAAATTACCAAAGGTAGGTCAGAAGCCTCACATGCATCAACCCAGTTGTAGTTATCAACCCAGTTTCAGTTTCTGTCATCACATACCTCCCCGCCCTCCCCCCCACCCCGCCGCCCAAGTATTGCAGATTCAAAGTCTGGAGGCTCCTATGTACCAGAAAGTTTGATGGCAGAGGCTCTTAGTATATGTGATGGCCCACATGTCCTTGCAAACAGGGTTTGAAGAGCTCTAAAGTAAATTTAACAAAGAGTTTCTAATAATCACACGAAATGCTGTTAATCACCGATTTCTCGGGAGGGCTAAGTAACATCTCATTTCATCCTTTCCCTGAGATCTTAGAAGTCTATCTCGACTCAGCCCTACTAAGGATGTCACACTGGAGGCTCTTCAGGGTCAGGGGAATGAGATCCAGCTTGTTACTGGATTTAGCATATGAATACACCATGGGAAGCTTGCAAGGCTGTCCCATGTGGGCAGGAAACTCTCAGAAGATTTCCAGTTTCTCCCAGAGGGAGAAGTAGGCTTTGCGGCCATGTGCTTCTGAGAGCTTGCTTATAAGTCTCTCTCTGGATGTTGGCTGTTGATGGGATTACACACATCTGGGTTCCTCTGCCAGTACCTTCATGCATGAGGCCTGTCCGAACATGTGGAGAGGGGCCTCCAGCATGGCTGTAGCTAGGTTCTGGTGGTCTTCGGCCCCGGGAGATCTGCTCAGGGTGGGGAGGGAAGCTGGAGCCCATCCCCTCCGAGGGGCCCCGGGGAAGACAGCCAGGCGTGCGGGCAAGAGACTCTCTGTATATATGAAAATTATACAGTCTATGATGTCTAATAATGTGACAAAAAATTAAAGTGGCCTACATATAACAAACTGCAATGTTTTCTTTTCTTTCTGTATACATATTACAACATCTTTTAGCTCCGATTTTCAAGAATCTTTCCGAAATGGCAAACAGGATAACTACAACCAATTTCTTGCTAGGTTACAGCATTATAACTATATTCTATAAAGTCTATTATTTGAAAATGGCATACTACATTAAATACACGGTGTTTACAGCATTTAGAGATAAATTTAGTTAGACAATTTATATGTATCATAGACTTTAGGTATGATAAGTCCATTTTCTAAGGTATATACTTAATACATTTTATTATATGTATAACTGCAAATTTGTCACATATGAATATTTATCATAAGACACTACACCACATCATACACAATATATAATAAAATATAATATAGTAATATTATATTATAATTGACTTATAATTTATAAATACTTGACTTTCATATCAAGGATTATATACGTATAAAAGAAATCAAGTCTTTGAGCAGTACACAAATATATACACCTATATATAATTAGTGATTTGTTTATCACAAGTCATTTAAGAGTCTTCATTAAGTCCATTTTATTTTAATTCACATAAGTTTTGTAAAACAGGAAAAAGAGAACAGAAAAGAAATTAACAATAAAGTTCCTTCAAAATAGGTTTGAAATCAATACTAGGACAGTGGCAGATAACTGTAGGATAACAGTTAGGATAACATCAGATCCTTGCAGTATATAAAGATTTACAGTATTAAAAACCATTGTTACACACACACACACACACACACACTTATAACATTGTGTGGTAAGTAAGAAGAGACTATTATTACTAGTAGAGAAGGGACTATTATTACTATCACTGTCATCTCATTGCTCATCGATTTCTTCAAGCGGGCACCAGTAACATCTCTCATTGTCAGACTTATTTGTCACTGTTTTTGGCATATTCAATTATTACTATAATAGTAGGAAATGATCACATGGGACAAGAACTGAGTATTAAAAGTAGGTACAGGGATATACATGATGACCTTTCAGTATCTATATTTTATACCACAATGCCCAAAAAGAAGGGGGGAGACAGAGACAGAGAGACAGAGAGAGACAGGGAGAGAGAAAGAGAGAGAGATGGGGAGACGGGATGGGGGAGCTTGCTATAGAGGCAGGCCTGGGGAGGTGGGAGAGGATGTAAGGAAAACTGGGGACACTGGTGCTGGGAAATGTACACTGGTGGAAGGATGGATGTTGGAACACTGTATATCTAAAATCTAATAATTATCATGATAAACAGTGACTGGATTTAAAAAAATCCATTGGGGACTGGAGCGATAGCATAGAGGGTAGGGCGTTTGCCTTGCATGCAGCCGACCCAGCTTCGATTCCCAGCATCCCATATGGTCCCCTGAGCACCACCTGAGTAATTCCTGAGTGCAGAGCCAGGAGTGACCCCTGAGCATCGTTGGGTATGACCCAAAAAGCAAAAAAAAAAAAAAATCTATTAAAAAGTCTGTTCCTTTGGGGCCAGAGCAATAGCTCAGTAGGTAGAGTATTTGCCCTGTGTGTGGTAAGTCTGGATTCAATCACTGAGACCACATATAGTACCCAAGTCCTGCCGGGAGTGAGCACAGTCAGAAAAAAGTTTTATTCATCACTGTATGTGTGCCCCACCGAAACGAAAAAGCAATGGTATTTCAAAAATATTTCATTAATCATCCAAGAAAATAAAAGATAGTAAAAAAAATATGGTAATGAAGACAAGACAAACCTGCAAAATTAGGTAGAGATTTAATCTGTTATAGTTAAAATAAGAATATTTTTAGTTGTTTGTTATTTATTTTTTTTTCTCTTTGGGTCACATTCAGCAATGCTCAGGGGTTACTCCTGGCTCTGCACTCAAGAATTAATCCTGGTAGTGCTCGGGGGACCATATAGGATGCTGGGATTTGAACTCGGGTCGGCCATATGCAAGGCAAACACCCTACCTGCTGTGCTATCGCTCCAGCCCCCTGTTATTTAATTTCTTAAAGATACAGGATATACAGGGCGGAGCGATAGCACAGCAGGTAGGGCGGCTGACCTGGGTTTGATTCCTACCAAGAGTACCTCAACTAGATGGCAGAGCCTGGCAAGCTACTTGTGTCTTATTTGATAGGCCGAAAACAGTAACAAAAAGTCTCAATGGAGACGTTACTGGTGCTTGCTCAAGCAAATCAATGAACAATGGGATTATAGTGACAGTGACTGGATATACAGACACAGCTACAATACCAATCACACATCAGTTTTATTTGTAAGATTCATGGGCCCTATATCCAATTAAGTCTTTATTTATTTCACAAAGTCTAATTAATTCTCATCACATTTCCAGGAAACACAACATTTTAAATTGGCTGCGGGGAAACTCAGGGCATAGTGTTAAATCTCAGACAGTATATAAAAAATGAGATCATTTGAAACTAAATTCAAATTGTTCCAAATTGGTTTATTAAGTCAGAGAAACAAGTCAAAGAAACCAATTGTTTATCTCAACTTGTCAGTTCATTTAATGTAGTCTATTAGTTCCATACACAAACAGGTGATTTCAATTAATAAAGGAGATAAAGAAAGTAATATGCATCCTTTGAGAATTTTAAAACATTTATCGGTTTCAGAAAAAAAAATAGTATCATAGACTGAATGTCTGCATTCCTTCAAAATGTAGATGTGTAAACCTAATCTTCACTGTGACTGTATATGGATGTGGAGACTTTGGGATGTTATTAGATCTGAGGGTATTTCCCTTATAAAGAAAATTAGAGCTCTTACAAATATATCCCAAGAGACTCCTCCCCTCCTCTCCTCCTTCAAAATACAAAGGAACCTGGAATTGAGTCCTTAATATGTATTAAAACTTTCAATAGTTTGAACTTCCATTCTCCTAACCTGAGAATTTTGTTATTTATCAGCCATCTAACCTTAAGAAATTTTGCTAGAGCAGCCAAAATAGGCATAGTTCAGATGCATTTTGCCATATAGAGCTAATAATGGATCTGCTATGTTACTAAATAGTTCTAACATTTGGAGCTTTGGGCTGCTGTGTATGTTTTATGGTTAAAAGCTTTATGGTTAAAAGAACTTTAACCATAAAGTTCTTTTCCTTAGAGAAGGACCTGAATAAAATTTTTATGAAGAAAATAACTAAAAGGAATATTATCAACTAGTATCAAAAGTGAACTCACTATCACAATGTGAATGCCATATATGTTACTATGTTAGAATCATAGAATCTCAGCAAGAAAGGGACAAATATTCACTTGACTGCTACAAAGTGAAAATCAGAAGCATTACATCTGAAAAAAAACGTACATGTCAGGAATTAATCATGCCAATTAATATCTTCACATAAAGCATTATGAGCAATGGAAAACAGTTCAACTGCTGATCACTGTAAGTTCTACTTAATGTTTCGTCTCCTCTCAGCATGCTGAAGTCAGGGTTCCATCAGTGATTTAGAGCAAGGCAAGCATGACTTTCTGGATTAGATATTTCAATACAGTGCATTCCAAGAAATCATATATGCACTTCAAGATTAAAATACAAAATCAATACGATAGGAAGATGGTTGTCAACTACTGGCTAGACAACATTATCAAAATGATGAAAATGCAGTTATGTATAAAAATAATCACCATGTGGTATCCACGAAGCATGATGAAAATAAACACAAGTTTCTCTTCTGTGGCTAC
Organism: Sorex araneus; assembly: GCF_027595985.1. Taxonomy (NCBI): domain Eukaryota; kingdom Metazoa; phylum Chordata; class Mammalia; order Eulipotyphla; family Soricidae; genus Sorex; species Sorex araneus. The sequence goes on along the minus strand of NC_073303.1, from coordinate 175,824,721 downwards.
CATGATCATTAAAGAATCAATGGCAAATTAAAGTGCACAATTCCTTAGAGAGAATGGGAAGGGCAAAAAGCACTGTGGTAAATGCAGAAAGGCTCAAATCAATTTTTATCCTAAACATAATGAAGTTTATTAGTATCGCCAACCTAGAGACAAAAGTAAAGAGAAAAAATGGATATCTTAACTTCTTTTTATTTTGATTATCAGATTCCCTTAGGCAACCTGAATTTTAGACTTATTAAAAATATACTGATATATTAGGGTAATTGAATTAACAAGGAAGATATGTGTAAATATAAAATTTTTAGTCTAACAAGAAAGATGTAAAATGCAATGATTTAATTTAAATACAATTCTACCAGAATTTTTTTTACTTTCTTATTTTGTAGCTGAATTCAAATATTTCCATCAAATCTCTTTTCAATAAGAATGTTCAAATTCACAAAGAGGGCTTTTTTTAAAGTATGCTCATGTACACAACAACAAAAAAGAAAGCAATTTTCAAACAAAAGCAATTTTCAAAATGTTGGCCTCTCTCTCTTTCAGTCAGATGAATTCTATGCCCACTTGACCTTCCGTTTCAATCATCTTTTTCATTTCATCATTCTGATGAAAATTAGTGGAACATTTGATGTTTGGCATCCGAGCTCAAAATGAACCCATTTCAGACATATTTTTTGCACAATATCATCTTTCAAATACCATAATATAGGATAAACATCAATACTTCTACTCTTCTAAAATTGTTACCTCCATATAGATTTATCTTAGCATGATAACAAAAAAACAGAGATGGGTGGTCTTGGCATTTATTTGGTCAGAAAAGAAAAGGTTACATCTGAAAATGGTCTAGTGTGACACTTACATTGTTGGGGAAAAATTAAGAGTAGTGTGAAAAAGAAAGCGCAAGTATGAGAAAAAAAATAGACAAACTGAACAATTGATTTAGCAAGCATGTTCTTCTGGCAATTCCTGGAATTAACAACAAGCCAATTGTGCAGACAGTGAAGAGCTATGTACTGAACTAATTTCAGAGAGTGTTGCTGTCATCCGCCTCTTCTCTATGTTTAATTCAATTGAAAAGGGATGTCCAGTGTCTTGTTTTTTCACTTTAATCAAAATCTTGGTCTTTAAAGTGAAAAAACAAGACATGGGACATCCCTTTTCAATAGGTGACTTTAATCAAAATCTTGGTCTTTAAACTCAACTATACCAGAAGCTAAAGGTGACAAATTGAATCTGCACTACTTTTAAGCTTCAACAAAGCCAAATATCTAAAGAGCATTTCATACAAACATAGAAATGAATAAAGTTATAGATATCTGTGGAAGTTTAACTTATTTTTTAAAAGTAAAATTATGCCAAAACAGAACATAAAAAATGAATAAGTCATGCTTATACTCAATTTCTTCAATGTTGTTTCTTTGCGTTCTTTTAATGTCAACACTAAAAAGAATGCAGTCCTTCTCTAGAAAAAGATTACAGGAAGAGCACCCCTGGTAAGTCATATATATGGAAATAACTTCTATAACAAAGTTAGGATGCAGTTCTATAAGATCAAAGAGAAAATAAAGCAATCTGAGTTTTGTAAATTGGAAAACATTCATCACAGAAATAAATAATTGAGATCATTCTCAAAACAATTTTAGTTATTAAGCAAGCCTTAGAACTGGAGACAAAAAAAAAATCCTAAATAAAGATAGGTGTTGACTATGCAGAGGCCTGAGGAAGGATTTTGAAGAATAATGCATGGGTTCATTCTTTTTCATTTGGACAGAATTATCAGTGACATATGTATGCCATGATGCAAAATGAGAGGAAACTAATGAAACATAAGGAGAATCAAATATAAAGAACTGTGTGTGCAAATACTTCATTGGACAAATATGATTTCTAGGACAAACCGCTGAATCAGTGACAGGGAGTAGGAAAATCCAAAAACTTGAGGCAGCATAGTTCACTACAGCAATAGTCTGTAATTCAAGCACCATGTCTTGCTATGTAGCACTGTGGCACTGTTGTCCCATTGTTCATTGATTTGCTCAAGCGGGCACCAGTAATGTCTCCGTTCTGAGACTTGTTGTTACTGTTTTTGGCATATCGAATATGCCATGGGTAGCTTGCCAGGCTCTGCCATGAGGGCGAGATACTTACTCTTGGTAGCTTGCCGGGCTATGTAGCAAACAAGAAATACTTGCTAATTTAGTGGACAGAATGAAAGCGTTTCCATGAAGAAAGTGGTATATACTGTTATACTACCAGAGGGGGCAGAAACATCAACTTAAAATTTGTTATTTGTGAAGTCCTTATGTCTATGAACATTACATTTATACTAGAAAAGAAATCATGATATAGAGAGACAGCAATTACAGAGATATTATGCCTACCAATATTTGCTAGGAGAAAAAAAAACATCAGTTTTCATTGTTATTTGTTTCATATTATTAAAAATAATTTCAAACACACTATCTTACATTTGCATGATTCAATTCTATTAAAAGATGAGTCACAACATTTTTAAGTTGATGTAACATTTAAATTAAAATCTATTTATTTGGGATTTGTTACATTTTGCCTAAGTAAGAATTTCTGTGGCTAGCGGGTTAGCACAGTGGGTAAGGCTATCCACGCAGCCAGCCTGGGTTCGATTCCTCCGCCCCTCTCGGAGAGCCCGGCAAGCTACCGAGATCATCTCACCTGCACAGCAGAGCCTGGCAAGCTACCCGTGGTGTATTGGATACGCCAAAAAAGGTAACAACAAATCTCACAATGGAGACATTACTGGTGCCCGCTCGAGCAAATTGATGAGCAACGGGATGACAGTGATGACAGTGACAGTGATACAAGTAAGGATTTTTATAGATATTTATATTACTGTTCAATATCAAAACTGTGACGAAATTGGACATTAACACTAAACTGACTTTCAAAATTTTAGATTGCTAAAGAGCACGTATCTATAAAAAATCATTGTCCCATGTGTATATCTAACATAATCAATCTGAACAATTTCCATCACTGGCATTTAGGTGAGTTTGTGGAGATACAGAGGCAGAGAGCAGACACAAGCAGCACACACTACATTTCACACTACTATTAATGCTACAATACGAAAGACATTAGTGAAGTAAGAGAAGAGCAGGCCAAAAGTAATTTTGATATGTCAACAGGGAAAAGACTTACAACAAAAGGATTAACACACAAGACGCTATGCATGAGAGATGAGCGCGCAGGTTATTTTGTGACTCGCAATTGTGATTCTGGCATTCTAGAAGGCAGGGGTTTTTGAAAGGCATTAGTTTTAAAGCACTCAGTGTTCCTTTGAATGTCCTCAGCAGGATGAGAAATAGAGGATTCAATTTTCAAAGATAATTGTGTCAGATAACTGGCTCATGCCATTTCAGCAAGAATCTGATAAACACCTAATTACTGACCAAGAGTTTTTAGAACCACTGAGCTGGGTTGGTGTGGAGGCTCCCTAGAATGGCCGGGCCATTCAACATATCAGAGGGGAAACTATTGGGTTGTAAATTAATTCCATTTATGTGGCTAATGAAACCTTAACAATCTCCTAAAGAAATAATTTCATTATAACAAAGGTGGAAATATTTCAACATAAAATCAATTACAGTCACACAGATACCCTCATCAGAAACAATCTCATAAAATTAAAAGAGGAATGAAGAATTCAGGCATGTATATTTTTTGGACAACTTCATGTTATTATAAAGATGTTATCTAATGTTCTTGGTGGGATATTAATATCTGGGAAAGTTACAAGTTGGCTTATTTCTTTTAATTAAAGATATTAGTAAAGACATAAATCAATATAACTATATCTTCAAATATAAATATATTCAGCTGATTCTTGACCACTTCTGAATGAGTTTCTTTAGCATAATTTTGGCATTTACCTCCTAGTCCTTATTATTATATGTAGTGTAAGGCTTCCTATAAAGGTCCAACATTATGTGCTATCTGGATATCAGGTAAAGTCAAAATGGGTAAGATTCAGGGCCAGAGGATCCCAAATTTATTTGAATTACCACCAGCTCTTCAGAAAATCAGTAAAAATAAATTTTAAAAAGCCCTTAGAGAATGCATGGAAATCTATATTCTTTTAAGGAACAAACAAATTGTCCCTGATGAGAGTGTATGTGATTGTATACCAAAAAACAATTCCATGCTAACACTTGACACCAGGCAGCAAAGCCAGGAAGAGACTGGGAACTGGGGTGTAACCAATCAATATCAGAACAGATTCAGTGGACAACTTCCAGAAGCCAACCAATCAAGAGAAACTGACACCTCTGACAGAATGGCGTGGGATAAGGGCTAGCAGTTCTGACATCCCCTGTAAGGTCAAGAGCCCTGTATACCAGAAAATGAATTCAGACCACAGGCCTGAGATGAACTCTGCACACCGGTATGTCATCACTCACAAGCGATGTCCTATCACTTGAAAGGGAGTATCCCAGTGTGCATCCTGGTTCTCTGATCCGGCCAGTGGTCAAAGGTCTGGAGAGAAACTAGGCTGGTGAAAGCCTAGTATCACAATTATCTCACAATGCTTCCCTAATTAGACTTTGGGTAATTTGAACCTGAAACTGTCTACTGATCCTGACTTAAGTGTTCTGGAAGCTCTGTGAATCAGAACCTGAGTGACATACCTCAAGTGATAAATCAGATCTTGTGTGGAATGACATATGGTGTGGTGCTGAATGGTACTGTGTGAAATGCAATAAATTATATTGAAAAGCATCAATGCAGTCATGTTGAACACTGAGCCAAGAGCATGACTTGCCACAACCCTCACTTTACCCACTCAATAGCAGCTGGGGCTCCAATTGCTTTTCCCAGATCATTCAGGTGAGCCTTGGGAAATGCTATTGTCCACTATAGGAAATTCTTTTCTGTCCAAACAAACTTTCTCACCAAGAGAAGCAGGCACATTTCTGGCTTCTACCTGGAAACATGGTTACATTGTCCAGATATCTCACTGAAATATTCAAAAAAGCTAATCATATTTTCCAAGGGGAAACATATATAACCCTGTCTTATCTGTCATACAAAACCAGCATCTTTGGTACATTGCCATTCTCTTTATTCTGCAGCGAAACCCCTAAATCCTTGCATGTTGTATTGTGAGTGTATAATCTCATCTCTCCAGTCAAAATGAAGTGTTTTCAACTATCCACATATAGTTGTACATATGGATATATCTCCGTATGCTCTATGGCAAAGACTCTTCCCTTTTCTAACATAAAATATATCATTTGATTGATCCAGTTCCATGTTGGCTGCTATATTGTAGAGATCATGTAAGAGACAAAGATGTTGAAGTAAATGTTCATAAGAAAATGTGATGTCTGTGAATAAAATATCAGAAGTTATATTGAACACTCTACCCAATTTGTTCAGATAGTAATTGTCTTAGAGGCTATTTGAGGAAATAGGCAAAAGAGCAGTATAACAACATATAAAAATATGCATTCTATTAAAAAAGAATAATGTAAGGAATTAATTTACTGAACACTGATCACTGCATTTCAGCAAGCTTTAGAGCACAGATTTCCACAAATTTTTATTACAAATTGAACATTTGGGGTCATTTTTTTCAAAGTTGATTTCATTTATGGCATAATCTCCAGGCGGCTAGGGAGACCCCGAGGCTCTCTCTCTCGACGCCTGCGTTTGGTGGTCTAGAGCTGCTTCCCCACCCAGGACAGCCCATGTCATGGGCAGATGAAGGAGGAAGGGAGGGTCAAGATGGTTGGTGATTGGTTGCCGTTTAGTCCATTCTTCCCATGCGCCTGTTCCAGTCTCACTAAGCTCCCCATTCTTGCCTCACACTGCCCCTCAATCCCATCTCTTCCAGTCTCCCCACACTGACACTTGCCACCAAGGTCTCTCTCAAGTCTCTCCCCAACTTCCCAGCATTGGGGAACAGCACAAGCAACATATCAAAAGCCCTTCCTGATCACTCATCAGGCTCAAAGGCAGAAATACCACCTAGAGGTCTTTCTCCTCTCCTTAGTCTAATAACTTAATTAACATCATAATTAACATCTTAATTCTACTTCTTAATATTAGTTATTTAGTATGGACACAGTAAGAGACACATTAAGCCTGTAGGGTGGCTCTCCTGGGGACATCTCGCTGTAGATCTCAGACTACAGTGCTCAGGCCAGATTAATATTACCTAAACCCAGCAGGGTCCTATTCCAG